>NC_091242.1:13792999-13977999 GCF_040958095.1 Procambarus clarkii | reverse complement strand
AACGTTTTCCCACTCTGATTTATCCCCATTAATACTAAATCTTTGTTTCCTGTGGTATAGTCATACCCTAATCCAAATTAGTATAGCACCCCAGTACCATAAGCCTCTATCTTTTTAATCAGTCTTTCATGTGGTACTGTATCAAGAGCTTTGCTAAAGTCAAGGTACACAACATCACAAACCTTACCACTATCAACTGCCTCAACTAAGCTGGAATGAAATGATAGCAAATTTATTAAACATGGATCAACTATCTGTAAAACCGCGTTGCGAATCATTTATTAATTTATGTTTTTCAACATAAAGATGATTGGTATTGGTAGTTATCGATTCAAGCAACTTTCCCACAATAGTCGCTAATTGGCCACAATAGTCGTTAATAGTGTGTGGCTTAGTTTGACGCAAGTGATCTATCTCCTCTCTTAAAAATTGGTACCACATTAGTAACCTTCCGCGAATCTGGCACTTTGTCTGACTCTAATGATTTATTAAATATTGTAGTCAATGGCCCGTAAAGCTCCTCTTTGCATTCTTTAAGCATCCTGGCAAAAACTTCGTCAGGCACTGGGGCTATATTTGGCTTCAGTTTCACTATTTGTTTAATAACATCCTCCCAGGTAACTGCAAAACTAGTCAACATATCTTCTTTTCCACTCCACATACTTATTTGGCTGAAGACAAATTTTCCTTTTCAGTTAAGTTCCTTTTCAGAATCCCAACCACTTGGGCTGGACGGTAGAGTGACGGTCTCGCTTCATGCAGGTCATCGTTCAATCACCGACCGTCCAAGTGGTTGGACACCATACCTTTCTTTCGTCCCATCCCAAATTCTTATATGATCCCTCCCAAGGGCTATATAGTCGTAATAGCTTGGCGTTTTCACAGGATAATTCCTTCCCTCCCTCCTTTTCAGTAAATGGAGAGATAAAATAATTATAACAAATACTACTCATTTCCATCATTATCAGTTATCTGACCTATCTTAGTTTTTAATGAACTAATCCTTTCCCAAATCTTCGTTCGATATAACTAAAAAGAAACCTTTAAGATTTGTCTTTGTGGGCCCTGCTATGCGAACGCCGTAGCTTCTTTTTGTACTCCTTATCTTTTTTTAACATTTCTATCCATTTGGAAGAATTCTTGTTCTAAGAAAAAAAATTCTTAGGCCATTAAAATCAGCTTTTCGAAAATTTGGCACTTTGACAGAACTTTCTCCAACATATACATTTCTACTCCATTCTATGCTATATATGATTTCTTTGTGATCACTGTTTCCTAGCTCACTCGGTATTTCGATGGATTAATATCCGTTTCCCTGTTAGTGAACACTAAGTCTGAAATATTATTTTCATATAATAATTTGCTGGTTCCTTAATGCGTTGTTTAAGAAAGCAATTGCCAATTAATTCTAGAAAATCTTCTGCTTCATTATTCCTGTATATGTTAAGCCAGTTTGTTGTACTAAAAATTAAAGTCATTCATGACAAATACTGTTTGATCGTGTTGCTCTCGATATTTCATCCCATAGATTCTTTACTTCCATTCTGTCTAAGTTTGGTGGCTTGTATATAACTCCTCTTATAAGATTTTTATTTTTTTCGTTTAATTAAAACCAAATAGTTTCTGTGTGTGGTTTAGTTTTGATTACCTCTTTTAGACTTCATTTCAAATTTACCATAACATATCTGGCTACTCCCCCTCCTCGTCTAATATATCTATCTGTGTGATATTGTTTAAAACCGATTATTTGATATTCAGCTAATAGTTCTCTGCTTTCTATATGTATCCATGGGTCTGTAAGTGCAATAATATCTATTGTTTCTGTGTAGGGAAGATCATTTTAAATCGTTTTTTCTATGTCTCCTGCTCTTTGTGTAATATTCATAGAGTGTATTGCTATTTTGAGGACCTTCTTTATCCCTGTTCATTTTCCAAGTTTTCCGCCCGACCAACACATACTTTTATTTCCTCCTTTCTCCATATTAATTCCAATTCCACTGTCTATTAACAATTTAAACAAAAACAAACCTTTCCAATCACAGGTTGAGTGGGGTCTGGTAGCTTCATTGGTATTAGTAGCCGCTATCTCTACCAGGGGTATGGTAGCTGAGTGGACAGCGCATAGGACTCGCAATTCTGTGGCCCGGTCTCGATTCCCGGACTAGGCAGAAATAAATGGGCAAAGTTTCTTTCGCCCTGATGCCTCTGTTACCTAGTAGTAAATAGGTACTTGGGAGTTAGCCAGCAGTTACGGGATACTTCCTGGTTGTGTGTGTCTGTGTGCGTATGGGGAAAAAAATAATTGGCTAGTTGTTAGTAACAGTTGATTGAGAGTTGAGAGGCGGGCCGAAAGAGCAAAGCTCATTCCTCGCAAGCACAACTAGGTGAATACGAGTTCCAAAATGTTGGCAACAGCAACAACCCCAGCCCTAGTTAATTGCACCCCTATCCCAAGCATACATGTCATTCCTTCCATGGAAGTGTTCAGAGTTATCAAGTAATGATATCGTATTTGATTTGCAATATTTGTCCAGTCGGCAATTCATATCAAGTGCTCTCGACAACAATTCATTTCCAACTCGCTTTCTTGGAAGAATGCCACATATGACCAGGATTCCTCCCTTGTTCCTAACTAATTCTATTGATGTCTTAAACCTCTGTATCAGTGACTCCCTTCTAACTCGTCCAACATCATTTCCTCCAGCACTAATACAAATAATCGGTTTGTTCCAATTTCCAGCCATAATTTTTTCACTTTGTTAACAATATCACCAAATCCGGCTCCCGGATAGCAAACCCATAAACTGTTTCCTCTATCTCTGACTAATGAAGAATTCTCCCGACACCAAGAAAAAGGCCTTGAAAGAGACCAGCGTAATTTTCACCTTCAGGGGCCCACTTGGGGATTGTCCGCACCAAAGAACTCAGTATATAGGCAAGACAACAACGTCTCTCTCTAGGCGTTTAATAATGCACAAACAACAGGGCTCCTTCAAGGAATATATAATCGCCACTCACAACGAGATGACCACCTGGGATAATTTGATGAGCAACAGCGAAATAATTGATCAATACAATCACACTAGAAGATTAGACATCAGTGAAGCGCTGCATATCAAGAAATCTAGATCAGCAATCAAAAACCAGCTAATACACAGTTACACTCTACCCACTCCAAGGCCCCGGACCAATGCAAAAGCAGGACCGAATGACCCTGCAGTAGCACCGAAAGCAGCCAGAAGAAAATGAATTGCCAACATATCACACACTAATAATTTACTACTTCATTATTCCCCATGTATGTCATTCCATAATTCCCCATGTATGTCATTCCTTCATGTCACCTACCACCTCACCATTAGAGGATATAATCAGATGGTACACAGAAGAATTCATACCTAAGGTTAATTAATTTAGCCTGGACTTCTCAAACTAGACCTTCTGCTTGGAATAGAGCAGACAGTGCCGATCCCAAAACCCAAAGATCCAGCTAATCCCAGGCCCATCTCTCTCCAAAGCTGTGCAGCCAAGACGGCTGACAGAATGGCACTCAACAGACTGGAGTGGAAAATGCCTAAACTGCACCATGATATGTATGCCTATAGAAGAGAGGTTGGCACAGTGGAATGTATTACAACTCTGTTAGCCAACTTGAATGACAGACCAGGAATGCTGATATTCCTGGACCTCGAAAAAGCCTTTGAACTGGCTAGCGCCCCAGCTATTCTCTGCTGCCTCATTGACAAAGAGGTCAGAGGCAACCTGCTCTCCTGGACCAAAAACTGTCTCATAAACATAGAAGCAAGAGTAAAACTTCATGGCACAGTCTCTGAGTACAAAAGACATGAAAATGGTGCACCGCAAGGAGGTATTCTTAGCCCTCTTCTCTTCAACTGTTTAATGGAAAGAATAATGAGGTTGAAACTCCCACATCACTGCAGGCTGCTAAACTACGCGGACGACTTTGTCATCATCATAAAAGGAAGGGATTCGGCGCGCCTTGCACCCAAATGCTTAGACTGCATCAGTAAAGAGGCAAAACAGATTGGGATCAAACTCAACCCCTCAAAGTCAAAGGCCATGCCCATAAAAATAGCGAAGCCCAACATCCAACTCACAGTACAGGGTCAACCAATAGAATGGGTCGACACCTATCAGTATCTAGGAATCATCCTGGACACACACATGAATTTTAATGCTGAGGTCACATACTTGAGAGAGCGAACTGCGGCCCGGACGGCAATCCTCAGGTCGCTAACTTCCCTTTCTGGAGGAGCCAATCTGCAAGTCCTTCGCACATACTATGTACAGGCAGTCAGATCAGTGATCGATTATGCCGCACCTACACTCACAAATCTATCACACCAACAGTGGAAAAAGCTTGAAGTTGCCCAAAACAATGCTATGAGAGCTGCACTGGGAGCCCCCATGTGGACCAGGCTTGAAACACTTAGACTGGAGACGGGTTTGCCCTCTCTACAAGAAAGAATATCAGAAAGGACAGCTACAATTATCAGTAAGATAATTATTTCTTCTGATCCAATCCCAGTACGGCAGGCTTTGGTGGTTGGACTAGGCCAAAACAATGGAAACTCTTGGGTTGCAAGAGCAGGAAAAGTCCTAAACAGACTACATTTAAAAAACATGATTCTTGATAGAGAGGGTGATCATCCACACCCAAATTACACTCCTTCCGCGCCGTGGGAAGAGCCTACTTTCAAAATAGTAATAGAAAGTCTCCCAATGAAAAAGGCTGCCTATGATCCGACAATCCTAAGGCGCATAATAGAAGAGCAAATGTATAGCATAGCAGTAGCAGGAGCCACCCACATCTTCACAGACGGATCGGTGGACACAGAAAATGAGAGTGCTGGCGCTGCTCTTTGCACGACCAGCGTTCAGGCATATTGGAGACTGGGAGGACTAGTATCATCAACGCAAACTGAGCTGTTCGCCATACAACAGGCATTCGCATATGTGATTGCACAAAACACTCAAAATGCAATCATACACACAGACTCAAAAGCTGCACTTCAAATACTAGGATAAAAACAGTGGAAAGATAATGTGGAAATAATTACCACCATTTTGTATCAAGGAGCAGTCGCTAAAGGCAAAGGCCTCAACATAACTTTAAACTGGATCCCATCCCATATTGGAATCCCATTAAATGAAAAAGCTGATGAAATTGCTAAATTGGCAACTCGTCATCCAGTGATACATAAAACAATTCAACCCAGCCTAGAGAACATAAAAAACATCATCACCAAAAAACTCTCACATCTCAACAAAGCCTACCTACACCAGAGAATAGCTGAAGGTTCGCCATCTGCAACATGGTATCTTCAGGCAACCAAATTAGAAAGGTTAAATATCCCAAAAGGAATCCACAGGGAAATAGCAGTTAGGCTATATAGACTACGTCTAGGTTACAGATGCAACTGAGAGATTGGTGAACCCCGACAGAGAGAGTGCATCTTCTGCCAAACTGTCACAGAAAAGCCATTACTTCACTATCTTCTGGAATGTGAAGCAACCAATGACCTTAGAAGAGCTTTAAGAGTTCCTGAATCATGCAGTGGCCACCCTGAAGCCATGAACACAGCCACTCTCCTGGTCAACAAAGGTGTCCAGCAGCTGGACACCCTCATAAAGACTGTGAAGCAGTATCCTCCCCCACGATAACAGCTTGATGGTTAAATGCAACCTCAGAACACTGGGAAAAAAATAAAAAATTGTACCACTTACGGGCTATTCATGCCCGTGCCACCTCTTGGGTGGCTTAATCTTTATCAATCAATCAGAAGAATTCATGCAAGAATGAACCTGTAACAACGTTCTAAGTCTCTGTACCTGTTGATTTTCTGGGTCTCCCTGAAGGTGGCTGCCCCACCTCCCTCCTCTGAGCTGTAACGTAGATAGGTATCAGCCAATGTGGAAGCACATGTGTAATCTCATACGTCCTGTTTACCTTCCCTCCATGGCTGCAGGGTAACTCCATCTGGGCGTTTTTGGCTGTTGTCAGGCCTGCACAACTGAGGTTCCCTTTGTGCTTGACACCCAGCTGTAGCCAAACTTCTCTTAATGATGTCATTGACTGCTTCATGTCTGGCAATCTTTTCCTGTGTGATGAGACCATGGCTGCTGTATTGGTCTGCCTGTGCATGGCCGCAAATACACCGGTGCTCGGTGGAGATAGGGGCGGCAAGGCGCAGGGCAACACCAATACTTAGGGCCCTATGGTTCAGGCGGGTGCCGGCGGAATTAGGGACTGCCAAAAGGAAGTCCCCGTCATGGGGGGCTTGCACAGCTAGGAAACGCGCTCTGTCCTTCTCCGAAGCTGCCTCCAGCAATGCTTTGGCGATGTTTTCCCCTATGGGGGCTATCCCATTTGGCTTGTTTGCAGTCGTTTGGAAAAGTTGGTCGAGTGTGTGAATTAGCAAGAGTGTCCTACTGACCAGCTCCTTCCACAAATTTGGGATCACGAATCCCAGTGGAGTTCCTTAGGTATTCTGGCAGTATTTCATTCACTAATTCACTTGTAGCACTGGTCGAGGATAAGAATGCCGGCAATGCTAACTGCGTCGTCTTGTGAATACCTATACCCCTTAGTCTAACTGGGAGTGTTGCCTGGTCCCACTGGTCATCTTGCAGGGAAAGGTTTAACACTTTCAATGTTATTGACTGTGAGGGAATGAAGATTCCCTCAGCTAGTTTTCTAGATTAGGCTAGAGTCGCTCTAGGCTAGAGTCGACTCTAGACAAGAAGCTTTCAAACTACATACACTTGTGTGGTGTTGGAGGAAAGCTCATGCTATGGACTGTCATTTAAGACTAACTAGAGGTCTGTGATTGCTCTGTTGAGAGAGTTACAGAATTTTTCCTGTTTCTGTGAAATAGGATGAGGGTTGAGAGTGAAGTGATATGAGAGGATATTTGACTCTCAACGGTTTTAGAGGTGGGAGGGACAGTGGGGTGAACGTCGCCCCCCCCCCATGTGAGACATCGCGCCAGTCCTAGGCCTCCCCCTCCTTGTGACGTCACAGGACGCCTGAGGGTGAGGGGCGCCTGTGATTGGTAGCAGCACCTCCGCCTCTAGGTGAGTTTTGGTGCGAACAGCTGTGATTGGAAGCGGCACCATGGAGTTATGCCGGCTTTGTGCTGATTGGTCAAGACAAGGTAGGGGGGAGATATGGGCATTTGAGTTTCCCTAACCAGCCAAATAGTCAGTCTGGGCTGGGCAGCAAGCTGAGGAGGAAGTGATTGGGTGAGGGGGTGGCAGCTGCCACCTCCACCCGTGCATCCTTATTACTCATTGTGCAGGGCACTCCTGCCATCCTGGGTTGTGTCAACGCCCAATTTGCGTGAAAATGGGGCCAAAGAGTACGGTAGGAACAGTAAAAACCTCAGACAGTGTTGACCCATGAGGCAGCTGGCAGGCCTCATGGTGTATCAGATTGATCCCTCACATCGGGTCCGAGTATCCTGTCTAGTGTTAATGGACAATTGGTGGAATATGGGCAGTGTAATTGTGGTGATATTGCAGGCCCCTGTTGGACTTTGAATTTCATCTTGTTGGGTCCGCCATGTGGTGACGCCGCCGGCCATTGTCACCCCAGTGTACGAGCGAGGCATGCTCTGGTTTGATGGGAGTGTTTGATGGTTCTCCCATCCCCATTCTGTATGCCTGTGGGTGCTAGCCAGGCCGGCCTGAGGCATCCCATGTGCGCGCCACCCAAGCGCCGGTCACCTTGGCCATCCCCCGGGGGCCACCCCAGCCCGGGTGGGGCTGGGGTGGCCCCCGCGCTACTCGTGGCCAACCCTTAGGGCCATGCTTGGCCACATGCCTTGGCCACCCCCTTGGGTCATGCTTGGCCACCTTCCCTGGACCACCCTAGGGCCACACCTAGTCGACGCACGTGGAGCGAGCTAGGTGTTCTGCAGCCAGTGAGGTAGTGACCGGGTAAATTAATGTGTTGAGAATTTAAGGAGCCGTAAGTATAGTAATAGTTGTTAGGTGTTACAGTGTCTCAGAATTGTGTTAATTTCGGTAACAGCTGTGGGGTCCCATAGCGCCTGCCAGGCATTGGAAGCAGCTGAGAGACAGCTGTCTGTACTGACGTTCAGGTGACTGGTTGGGATGTACCTGGAGCTGTATGTTGTACACGGTACCACACAAGTACTTATATATATAGTTATATGTTGTGTGTAGACTGACTCGAGTATGTAACTGGTCAGTGTAGAGATTTACCATATAAGTGATCCAGTTCTGTCGATTCTATATAATCGTTCAGTCTAGATTTTATGCCATAGTACCGCATGTTAATTATGTCATTGCAGAGGTAGGCAGGCCAGTGTTGCAGGGATGTCAGTGGATACCCTGAGGTCTGTGTAGTTATGGATACATTTTTCTGGTGATATAATTTTCATCGATTATGTGAATGCCATTTCCATGTGTTTCATTTGCATGTTTTGTATGTACTGTGTTGTGTGGTGAGTCAGTAGATGAGATTGCTGACTGATTGCCTAATGATGTCATCAGCATGTGGGGTATGCTGACGGCATCATTATGTGGTAGGTTTGGGCAGTGTTGTTGTCGGTATACGTAATATTACGGCCCCTAGAAGCTGTGTTGAGGGTTTAAGGGGCCCCTTTGAGTATTCAGGGGAATTCACAGTACTTAATGAGAGCAAGCAATTAGTTAATTTGCCGAATTAGAGAATTAGCGCCAGCTGTCCGCATAGCGACGGTGCTTTATATTAACGTAAATTGTCTTGCTGAAGTAGTGATTGCTCACAGTAGTCCCTTGCAACGGTTGCAAGATAATTGGGGGCAGTAATGTTTTTTTTTTTTCTTTTATTTTGATAAAAGAAATATACAAAGTATAGCACAATATATACATGACATGAACCTAAGAACAGAACATAACAACAAAAACATAATCATAAACAGGCATAAAAGAGAACATTGCATAATAAGACCCCAGAAACTCCAGGGACACAAGTCCGAATACAAATAAACATAGTAACGGACATACAACCAACGGACACATACGGACATGGAAAGACACAACTAACATATAAAGAATAAGCCAGACACACACATATAAATACACAATGCACACAAGTACAGAAATAACACAAAGCATAAGCACATCGCACACAAATCATATAAGTAACATAAAAACAAACCATGGCCAAGGCCCAGGCACTACTATATGACAACCCCAAGAAAGAATCCGGGGCGAACAATGAAACACAGAGATACATGTACCCTAAACAAACACACTTCCAGGAAGAACAGCAATCAAACCAACAAAATGAGTAACAAAACAGCCGCATTCAACTCACTCAAGGCACAAGCAACGGCCCACGCAGGAGCCAACATAGAAGCAAAACCCACACTCACACACAACCCCACACACCAAACCGAACACGCAACCACAGGAGCAACCACACACACACCCAGCACAACTCCCCCGAGGAGGCACACCGGAGGGCCAGGGATCTAGGATGAAAACAGAAGACCACTCACCCAAAAGCAACCCCATGCACATACCCACCCGTGAACCAACCACGGAACTCGCTCGGAAACGCACGCTGCACCCACCACCACGTGAACCGCAAACGACCTCTCAAAAACCCCAAAAGCCTAGCAACTCCATAACCCTCCCTCCGACCCACCCACACACAATACACAAAGTCAGCAACAAGAAGACAAAGCGTATTACGAACACGGCGCGACCTCCGCGGAAAGGACAAAAACAAAAATCTCAAAAGGTCACCCCGACACTCAGGTCCACAAACCCCAACCAACACGTCCCGAAACCAATCAAGCAAACCCCGCAACCGCCCGCAAAAATAAAAGACATGCAACTGCGTCTCAGGGAGACCACAGCGCACACACGCATCAGAGGCACGCAAACCCAGCATGCACAACCGTGCATTAGTCGCCAACGACAAATGCAAGAGCCGAAACAACAATTCCCGCTGTTGCGGAGCCAGAAACCGAGCTCCCAGCGCCGCCCACACATCCCCCCAATCCCAACACGGGAACAAACCCTCCACCCGCGGTGGAACACGACGAAACAAAACCCGATACACCACCTTGACCGACAATGACAGGAACCCCGGACAACGGCATACCTCCCGAAGAATCGCCACCGCCCAAGAGTAAACCGGGGGGGGGGGGGGGTACAGACCGCCGCCTCCCGACAAACACCAAAATCCACCAAATAGCTAAACCTAACAGAGCAATAATAAACACACAAACCATTGAGCCCCCCACCCAACTCAAACCCCTGACACAACGAGACCCAAAAGAGCGCCCGAGCCCTCGTGAACACATCAGGAATGCCCACCCCACCCTCCCGCACAGCCAACACCAACGTCGACCGGCGAACTGGGTGGTAACAACCACACCACACATAACGATAAACCTGGCGTTCCAACCCGAAAGCCAGCTTACGATCCAGGGGGAAAACCCGAGCCACGAACCAGACCCGGGACAAAACTTTGCAATTCACAAGCAGCACCCGCTGATAAAGCGTCAACGGGCGCACAGCCAGCAACCCAATCGCAACACCGACACTCCGGGAAACCATATCCCAATTGCAAGCCAAGGACCTCTCATAGGAAGCGAACCAGGTAAGCCCCAAAACCCGCATAGAAGTGACAACCGGAAACCATGACCCCACCCACACATGGCGAGAGGACCACCCACCAAGACCCATAAGACCGGATTTCGCACGATTTACCTGCGCCCCAGTGGCCAACTCAAACCTCTCAACCACAACCTGGACTGCCCCAACCGACCCCTCCGAGGCCAGGAACAGGACGGTATCATCTGCATAACTGCAGATAGGCAACCGAAGACCCGACGGCAAACGGGGGGGGACGATCAACGGGCATCCCTTGATCGCCCGAAAAAATGGCTCCTGAAAGACGATATACAGGAGCATCGAAAGCGGACAACCCTTCCGCACCGAGCGACGCACAGGGAAAGAATCACTCAAAAACCCATTTACACAGATCCGACTACAACATTGAGCGTACAACATACGCACCCAACGAACAAACAAGGGCGGAAATCCCAGCCTCCCCAACACACGAAACACAAAATCGAGCGACACACGGTCGAAAGCCTTCGACCAATCCAGACAAAGCATCGCTGCCGACAAGCGAGAGTCGGACACGTACAAGAGCACATCTCGAAACAATGCATTGCAATGCAACAAGAAACGACCCGGAACACCACAAAACTGCTCCACAGAGACAACAGACGCCACAACACTGCGACACCGACCAGCCAAGACCTTAGACAGGATCTTGTAGTCGACATTCAATAAAGTAATGGGCCGCCAGTTTGAGAAGAACCGTAGATCGCCCGACTTCGGGAGAAGCCGCACAATCCCAACGCACTGAGACATAGGCAGAACACACTCCCGAAGACAAGACTGGACCACCTCCAGCAGAACATCCCCAAACACATCCCAAAAGGCGACATAGAACTCAATAGGAAGTCCATCCGAACCCGGCACCTTCCCGGAACGAAACGACCGCACCACCACAAGCAGCTCCGCCAAGGAGACCTCTTTCACCAGACCAGCACACTCCGCAACCGACAACCCAGGAAGGCACCGACCCAAGAAATCCTCCGCAAGTGCGGCGTCCCCAGCCACCTCCGCATACAGCGCAGTCAACTCCTGCCGAACATAGTGCAACACCCCACCAGTGTCCGAAACAACCGTCCCATCTGGCTGTTGCAAGGCCGTAAAAAGAACAGAGTCCCGCGCGGCCCGTACCTTACTTAAAAGAAATGGAGAAATCCATTCCCCGTCTACCCTCTCACTTACACGAGCCCTCACACGCACACCCTCCGCCCACTCACTCCGCAACCCGCATATACGCGCCTTGCAGTCCACAATCTTATCAAAACAATCAACACCAGCATCGTACCTTACATACAACCTCGACAGCTGCGCCTATAACAACCGCAGCAACCCAAAGCGCCCAGCAGCCTCGCGCTTAGCAACCACGAGAAAAAACAAACGACAATGCACTTTACATCACTCCCACCACTCCAAGACAGACAGAAACTCACAACGCCGGGCTCGAATCCCGACCCACCAACACCGAAACTGACGACAAACACGCGGAGAACGCAACAACCCACAGTTTAGCTTCCACCACCCCGCACCGACCCGCACCTGACTGGGTACTCCAACCCGGACCACCACCAAACTGTGGTCGGAGAATGCAACCGGGACAGTGCGAAAATCATACACCGTACATTCCCCACCATTGACATACACCCTATCGATGCGCGAACGCACCCCACGTGCAGCAAAAGTAAACGATAACCCTCCACCAAAGAGCACAGCAGCGTCTCGGAAACCACATGAACGCAACACCTCCAGCAGCGCACCCGAGACATTCTGCGGACGAGCGCTACAACAATCCCGTGCACTCGTCACACAATTGAAGTCCCCTCCAAAAATCATGCCCCGCGTATCATGGCGCAAGAAAGGAAGAAGCCTCACCCGAAAAAACTCCTCCCTCTCCCGACGACGCGCTGCACCCGAGGGGGCGTACACCGTCAAGAACGGAATCACGACCCCCAAAAACTCCCCCCGCACAAACAACACCCGCCCATCCTCGTCCAACTCCGTGTGAAGCACGGAGAAGGAGGCCTTACGAGAGAATAACATAAGGGTCCCCCCGAAAGGCATCCTCGGCGAGTTGAGCACCACATGATAATGCACGCTTAGACACTGCAACACAGACACATCATGCACATTATGCTCCTGTATGAGAGCCACATCCACACGTTGCTCCTGCAAAACATCCAACAGGCCCAACTGGACCCCAAGAGCATTCAAACCCTGAACATTCAAGGACGCACAAACTACAAAGGGCGCCATCGGGACAACCTAAGGACACCCCCAACCCGTCGCGACACACAGGCCGCACTTAATCCTGGACCCCAGGGCGATCACAGTGAACACCGCCAGTCGCCGTACCCAGCCCCACGGACGAGCCCTCTGCCGGATCCGCAGAGCCCCCACCAACCGGAACAAGGGCCGAAGACCCCCGACAGTTACTCTTAGACAACACGACCACCAGGTCCCGGTTACCGCGATGAGCCACCCACCCAGAGGTGCCACCATCAGGAGTCGCAGCTGCCGTCATTGGAGGCACCACAGAAGAAACCTCCTCGATGTCCTCGCCCGCAACCTCCATTGCAACACCGCCCTCCGCCCACAACCGACGAGGCGATGTATCCTGAGCCGAACGACGGCGCTTCACACGAGGCTGCTGATCGTCGGTACAACGACCCCCAGCAAGGGGTGCTCCAGAAGAACCCGACGTGGGCGGGCCCAAAGCCGAAGCAGCACGGACACACACAGCAGCAACCTCCACAGCATGGGGCCACAGCTTACCACCACGCCCGGAGACCGGAGCAGAAGGAGCAGGCCCAGAAAGCGGGAGAGCACACTCCAGCTCACAGGGGGCATCCACCACGGACGCCGAGGCAATCGCAGCTGACGAACCACTGGACAAGGCGACCTTCGTAGACGACGAGGGAGTCGACGCAGAGTCAGAGGGCAGGGAGGAGGACACACACCCCACCACCCCAGCATCCCCGGGCAGCAGACAATCTTCAGCGGGGGAAGCAGGCACCACACCAACAGCAGCAGCCGAGGACTGCACAGAAGCCTCCGGCCGCGGATGCACCTCTGCCACCACCGAACGAGGAACCCCCGAGGCAGGAGATCCCGTTCCCACAGAGCACACCGGGGAAGCAGACGTACTATGTCCCGACCAAACAGGGACAGAGGGAGCACTTGCTGAACCCGCCGCAGGAACCACCCCAGGCACCTCGCCAGGGCGAGAAGGCGATGAGGAAGCCCCCCGCGTCTCCAAAGCGGGGAAGTCACCCTCCAAGAAAACGGAGGGAGCCTCAGCTCGAGGAGCATCACAGCTCGCTGCCACATGGCCCTCAGCACCACACCGGAAACAAGTGCGAGTCTGTCCCTGATAAAATACTCTGAGCGAGAGCCCATGATACAGAAGACGAGACGGTACCGGTGACGTAATCTTCATACCTAGCGTACGAATGCCCGTACGCAGCCCGCTCAGCCGACCTGTACGCAGATGGTTGAAACGATGAAACTGCACCACTCCATACTTTCCAAACACAACCCGCAGCTCATCCTCAGAGAACGTCACCGGTACACCATGCACACTCACGTACTGCACGGCCCCCCAGGGATCCGAAACGGCCACAGACACAGCCGTGTCGGTGATTGGAACCGAGTGGCCGGCCCAACGCGCCACAAACTCCTTGTACAGTGAGCTCCTGCAGAAGGTCATCGCCACTCGCGTAGGGGAAAGCTTTTCCAGCCCTATCAAATCCTGGACATCCGCTTGAAGCACATCGACGACAGCAACTTCCACAATCGCCCAGTCCACATTCCCTGAGAAGTCAAGGCACGCCGTGTCCACCCGCCGTACGTGGGACACACCACCAACCACCATACCACCAGCCGGGCCCTCTGGCCAGCGGGCGCACCACACCACAATCCACACCCGCCTCCACTCAGCACCAGGCGACAACTGGCAGGTCAAACGAGCACGTCCTGGCCCTCTGGCGGCCAGTGAGCGAATCTCTGGGCAGTAATGTGGTATACTTTTATTGTTGCGTAACCGTGTGTCATTTCTGTGGGGGTCCAGTAAATTAATGACTAAATTAATGAATTAGCCGCAACCGTAAGTGAGCTGTGCATTTATGTTGTTATGCATGCCATTGTAGGTGTGACCTATGTAACACTGGGGTTACTTTGTTTCTTTAAGTTGTGCTGAGGATTTAAGGATTCAGTGAGTTAATTAATGGGAATTAACTGGATAAGGGGTGCACATTTATTGTTGAGTGAGTGAGAGGTGTTAAGGAGAACAGTGTTGAGCTTGTTGAGATATGTTTCGGGTGCAATTAATTGTTGGTGTGACAACTAATTGACCACTCTAGCAAATTATGTAATTAGCATTCTCATCATGAATTCACGTAGTGGGAGAGGATCTGTCAGAGTCGGTCAGTATTTGTGTTAATGTAATTTGCTCGTGACTAATTACCTTTCTGGGGTATAGCAATTAGTGGTTCATGCTAATTAGTGGAGTAATTAACATCTGGGGTCTTGAGGACTCAGATGACTCGGTAAAGCGAGGTCAGGGAGCTAGCATTACTCATTATATTAATCATATCCTGTCCGAGGACAGTGGATTAAGATGTACTCTTGTTAATTAAGGGAGTAATTAACCCATCTCCCGTGAATTCACAGTGTTTGATGAGACCTGCTTAGGCAATGCGGAGTGAGACGTATTTATGTATGATTAATTATTGGTCCTGGTGACAGTTAAATAATTGCTCGGGGTTAATTAGGGTAATTAACACTCATTAAAGTAAATTTTGACACAGAAGTTACCAAGTTAGGGTAGGCTTAGTTAATGTAACTCAATTGGGATGTAATTAGTGGTCCGTTTGATCTTAATTAAGAATTACTCACTGAATACTTGCAAAGAGTCAAGTGTGATGTAATATAAGAGAGTCTTTGAGTTATTGTTAACAAGTTGACTTGTGTTAAAGGAAACAAGTGTTGATGATTAACGTAGAGTACCATCATGTTGTCTAAGAGAGACAATTGTTTGTGATTAACGTAGTACTTTGTTGCTGACTGCTGTGATCAGTCAATTAACGTAATTAATCACATAATCAATTTTGTAATTGATTAAGACAATTTTTTTTGTTTATCGTCTGGTGACGAGAGTAAAGTAACTTAGGGTAACCTTGCCTGGCTTTGTTTACTGGTTACAGTGCAACTCCTTGCAGGGGGTTGCAAAGAGTGTTCACATTAGGTTGTGATAGAGGAAGTCACTGTTAGACTACCCGCCTAGTTACGTGGGTCTCTCCTGTTATGGTTGGAGGACCCTTAAGATTGTTATTATAGTATCTGTTCACCGTGAAGCCGTGACAATATTGATTGCAAGCTTGTGTCATCAGTGGGCATCCATCATTGTTCAGTTAGTTCATTGGTCAGCCCAAAGTGTCAGCAAGATGGAGACTGCTGTCATTTCTCGAGGGGCTGCTGAATAGCTGTGTTGCAATTGCCATTGGATGGACATTCGCGTAATGAGTCACTATCTGTAGTGTAACTTAGTCTGTGATATTTTTTTGATTTGCAATATTGCGTCGTCAGTGGGCACACCTGTGTTCAGGTTAGTTCAGTATGCAGCCGCACAGCAAGGGTTGCTATTTAGCTGTTTGTTATAGTGCCACTGGATGGACATTAACGTAACGTAAACTCGGTAATGTAGTAGTTTAGTCTCTTGTTTTTAATAAATTGTTATTTTATAGAAAACGGTCTTTGATGTCAACCCTTCAACCATTCTTTTCCACCCATGTTCTGCTTTATACAATTGAATGTTGATGTGATCTTTTGATATGACGGCTGTTTTTGGGAATTCCAATTCCAATTCATAGCGCCACATCAAATATAAATATTTGATTGTGAGAAACCGTCGGTTACCCTTTATTAGTTTTAACGGCCTGTTTAACTAGGAGGAACCAGCGGCCTATGTGGACAGGTTTTCACCCTAGTGGTGGAAGCCAGGCGGTTTGCTCCCGCTTTTCCTTTTTCTATTGGACTCATGCTTAACTGCCGTGAGCAGCCTTTAACTTGAAGTCCACCTCCTAAGGGAGGTAGGCGTAGAAAAAAATCTCACATTCACTTTAGGAGAGAATAGTATTCCGTTAATTTTGGGCTGTCAAAGGAAGGAGCACACCTGAGAAAATAGGTAAAGGCAAAGCCAGGCACCTTGTAAGAAGGTACAAAGCATCGTGAGCATACAAAGCACCTATTCTTTCCTCCAACCTCCTCAGGTCTTCCAACTTTTCTTCGAAGACTGCCCCAATAGCATTAGAGCCCAGAGGTGCCTCTAGCAACACACTGTTGGTGGGAGCGATCACTGGGGCTTCTGGCAATAAAATTCGTACTGCATCTATGATTTGTTGGCTGGATGAGATGATTTCACACTTCGATGGGTTTAGTGTAAGGCCTAGTTCCTCTCCCTTCGATTTCACTAACTGAAGATCTCCTAGAAGGGATTCCTGTGTCCCTGCCAGGGTGCCGTCGTCCAGGAACCAAATGTTAAATTCGCTGGACAACCTGCTTGTGACCTCTTTAGATATAATGCAGAAAAGGAAAGGGGCAAGTGGGTCTCCCTGCTGGAGACCCACTATATATATACTATTATATATATATATATATATATATATATATATATATATATATATATATATATATATATATATATATATATATATATATATATATATATATATATATGTCGTACCTAATAGCCAGAATGCACTTCTCGGCCTACTATGCAAGGCCCAATTTGCCTAATAAGCCAAGTTTTCCTGAATTAATTGTTTTTCGACTACCTAACCTACCTAACCTAACCTAACCTAACTTTTTCGGCTACCTAACCTAACCTAACCTATAAAGATAGATTAGGTTAGGTTAGGTAGGGTTGGTTAGGTTCGTTCATATATCTACGTTAATTTTAACTCCAATAAAAAAATATTGACCTCATACATAAAGAAATGGGTAGCTTTATCATTTCATAAGAAAAAAATTAGAGAAAATATATTAATTCAGGAAAACTTGGCTTATTAGGCAAATCGGGCCTTGCATAGTATGCCGAGAAGTGCGTTCTGGCTACTAGGTACGACATATATATATATATATATATATATATATATATATATATATATATATATATATATATATATATATATATATATATATATATATATATATATATGTGTCGTACCTAGTAGCCAGAACGCACTTCTCAGCCTACTATGCAAGGCCCAATTTGCCTAATAAGCCAAGTTTTCATGAATTAATTGTTTTTCGACTACCTAACCTACCTAACCTAACCTAATCTAACTTTTTCGGCTACCTAACCTAACCTATAAACATAGGTTAGGTTAGGTTAGGTAGGCTTGGTTAGGTTCGGTCATATATCTACGTTAGTTTTAACTCTAATAAAAAAAATTGACTACATACATAATGAAATGGGTAGCTATATCATTTCATAAGAAAAAAATTAGAGAAAATATATGAATTCAGGAAAACTTGGCTTATTAGGCAAATCGGGCCTTGCATAGTAGGCCGAGAAGTGCATTCTGGCTACTAGGTACGACATATATATATATATATATGTCGTACCTAATAGCCAGAACGCACTTCTCAGCCTACTATTCAAGGCCCGATTTGCCTAATAAGCCACGTTTTCATGAATTAATGTTTTTTCGTCTACCTAACCTACCTAACCTAACCTAACCTAGCTTTTTTTGGCTACCTAACCTAACCTTACCTATAAATATAGGTTAGGTTAGGTTACGTAGGGTTGGTTAGGTTCGGTCATATATCTACGTTAATTTTAACTCCAATAAAAAAAAATTGACCTCATACATAGAGAAAAGGATTGCTTTATCATTTCATAAGAAAAAATTTTTAGTAAATATATTAATTCAGGAAAACTTGGCTTATTAGGCAAATTGGGCCTTGAATAGTAGGCTGAGAAGTGTGTTCTGGCTACTAGGTACGACATATATATATATATATATATATATATATATATATATATATATATATATATATATATATATATATATATATATGTCGTACCTAATAGCCAGAACGCACTTCTCAGCCTACTATTCAAGGCCCGATTTGCCTAATAAGCCAAGTTTTCCTGAATTAATGTTTTTTCGTCTACCTAACCTACCTAACCTAACCTAACCTAGCTTTTTTTGGCTACCTAACCTAACCTTACCTATAAATATAGGTTAGGTTAGGTTAGGTAGGGTTGGTTAGGTTCGGTCATATATCTACGTTAATTTTAACTCCAATAAAAAAAAATTGACCTCATACATAGAGAAAAGGGTTGCTTTATCATTTCATAAGAAAAAAATTATAGTAAATATATTAATTCAGGAAAACTTGGCTTATTAGGCAAATCGGGCCTTGAATAGTAGGCTGAGAAGTGAGTTCTGGCTACTAGGTACGACATATATATATATATATATATATATATATATATATATATATATATATGTCGTACCTAGTAGCCAGAACTCACTTTTTGGCCTACTATGCAAGGCCCGATTTTCCTAATAAGCCAAGTTTTCATGAATTAATATATTTTTTCTAATTTTTTTCTCATGAAATGATAAAGCTACCCATTTCATTATGTATGAGGTCAATTTTTTTTATTAGAGTTAAAATTAACGTAGATATATGACCGAACTTAACCAACCCTACCTAACCTAACCTAACCTCTCTCTATAGGTTAGGTTTGGTTAGGTAGCCGAAAAAGTTAGGTTAGGTTAGGTTAGGTAGGTTAGGTAGTCGAAAAACAATTAATTCATGAAAACTTGGCTTATTAGGCAAATCGGGCCTTGCAAAGTAGTCCAAAAAGTGAGTTCTGGCTACTAGATACGACATATATATATATATATATATATATATATATATATATATATATATATATATATATATATATATATATATATATATATATATGTCGTACCTAGTAGCCAGAATGCACTTCTCAGCCTACTATGCAAGGCCCGATTTGCCTAATAAGCCAAATTTTCCTGAATTAATATATTTTCTTTAATTTTTTTCTTATGAAATGATATAGCTACCCATTTCATTATGTATGAGATCAATTTTTTTTATTGGAGTTAAAATTAACGTAGATATATGACCGAACCTAACCAACCCTACCTAACCTAACCTAACCTATCTTTATAGGTTAGGTTAGGTTAGGAAGCCAAAAAAGTTAGGTTAGGTTAGGTTAGGTAGGTTAGGTTGATGAAAAACAATTAATTCATGAAAACTTGGCTTATTAGGCAAATCGGGCCTTGCATAGTAGGCTGAGAAGTGCGTTCTGGCTACTAGGTACGACATATATATATATATATATATATATATATATATATATATATATATATATATATATATATATATATATATATATATATATATATATATATGTCGTACCTAGTAGCCAGAACGCACTTCTCAGCCTACTATGCAAGGCCTGATTTGCCTAATAAGCCAAGTTTTCATGAATTAATGTTTTTTCGACTACCTAACCTACCTAACCTAACCTAACCTAACTTTTTCGGCTACATAACCTAACCTAACCTATAAAGATAGGTTAGGTTAGGTTAGGTTTGGTTAGGTTCGGTCATATATCTACGTTAATTTTAACTCCAATAAAAAAAAATTTACCTCATACATAAAGAAATGGGTAGCTTTATCATTTCATAAGAAAAGAATTAGAGAAAATATATTAATTCAGGAAAACTTGGCTTATTAGGCAAATCGAGACTTGCATATTAGGCCGAGAAGTGCGTTCTGGCTACTAGGTACGACATATATATATATATATGTCGTACCTAGTAGCCAGAACGCACTTCGCAGCCTACTACGCAAGACCCGATTTGCCTAACAATCCAAGTTATCATGAATTAATGTTTTTTTGACTACCTAACCTACCTAACCTAACTTAACCTAACTTTTTCGGCTACCTAACCTAACCTAACCTATAAAGATAGGTTAGGTTAGGTTAGGTAGGGTTGGTTAGGTTCGGTCATATATCTACGTCAATTCTAACTCCAATAAAAAAAAATTGACCTCTTACATAATGAAATGGGTAGCTTCATCATTTCATGAGAAAAAAGTTAGAGAAAAGATATTAACTCAGGAAACCTTGGCTTATTAGGCAAATCGGGCCTTGCATAGTAGGCTGAGAAGTGTGTTCTGGCTACTAGGTACGACATATATATATATATATATATATATATATATATATATATACATATATATATATATATACCTATACCATCACGGCCGTCAAAAGGAAGTGATAGCCTATCACTTCCTTTTGACGGCCGTGATGGTCAAGTGGATTAAGGCGCCCTGTAGTTACCAGTTGCGTTGCTCCTGGGAGTATGGGTTCGAGTCACTTCTGGGGTGTGAATTTTCATTCGAATATAGTCCTGGGGACCATTCAGGCTTGTTCGCATTTGTGTTCCTCACGTGTGCCCCAAAGAATGAGGTGTTTGGTGAAATGCTATGCCCAAGATTACCATCCGAGTTGCCGTCGGGGAAGTGGCTCAAATAGCCTCGGCTATCACTTCCTTTTGACGGCCGTGATGGTCAAGTGGATTAAGGCGCCCTGTAGTTACCAGTTGCGTTGCTCCTAGGAGTATGGGTTCGAGTCACTTCTGGGGTGTGAGTTTTCATTCGCATATAGTCCTGGGGACCATTCAGGCTTGTTCGCATTTGTGTTCCTCACGTGTGCCCCAAAGAATGAGGTGATTTGGTGAAATGCTATGCCCAAGATTACCATCCGAGTTGCCGTCGGGGAAGTGGCTCAAATAGCCTCGGCTATCACTTCCTTTTGACGGCCGTGATGGTCAAGTGGATTAAGGCGCCCTGTAGTTACCAGTTGCGTTGCTCCTGGGAGTATGGGTTCGAGTCACTTCTGGGGTGTGAGTTTTCATTCATATATATATAAATATATATATTTATATATGTCGTAACTAGTAGCCAGAATGCACTTCTCAGCCTACTATGCAAGGCCCGATTCATAGAGGCCTCCATGCCTTGATGCTCTGGGAGGTATGAATTTCCAGTGGCACTGCCATTGATTTAGGATCGTGAGCATCTTAGGGTGGTTCCAGATTTTCCTCAGACATGCCTCTCCTGCTACTAAGCTGGACCCATTGTCTGAGATCATTAACTTAGGACAAGATCTACATGAAGCAAACCTGTGGAAAGCCTGTAAAAATGCCTCAGCACTCATATCGAGAGTCACTTCTAAATGTACTGCCCTTGTTGTGACACAGGCGAAAAGGCAGATATATGCCTTCACTAGAATTTTGTCCATGGTGCCTGTCAGTGTTAGTGCTCTGTGAAATCTACTCCTGTGGTTTCAAAGGGACGAATATGTACAACTCGTTTTTTTTGGAGTGGAGGATGTCCTGGATATGGACACACTCTGGCATCGTATCTCTGGCAAATTGCACTGGATTTAATTTTGGATTTTACAGTTTGCCTATCTTGGGGTAGCCAGTACTGTTGTCTTAAGTTTGTGAGAGGATCTAATACCCCACCATGCAGAGTGTTGTATTTGTGTATGTGTAACACAATTAGCTTGCTTATTATGTGGTGATGAGGAAGCAATATTGGATTTTTTGCTTCCAGACCTATGTCCAGATGCTGTAGGCGTCCACTGCATCTTATTAGGTTATATTTGTTGGTGTCTATCTAGAGACCCAGATCATTTTGTAGTTTCTTAGGGACACTGTCAAATTATATTCCGTATGTGTCTGTTCAGGCTCTTTTGATCCAGTACCTTAGGGCACTAGGGAATTGGTGATTGATTCCTATTTTCTTTAGAAAATCAAACACCACTTGGGTGACTCCTATTAGGTTATTCAGTTCAGAGTACCGATTAGGATCAATTACCTAAGTCCGAGGTGGTTCTGGATTCTCAGTGGGAACAGTGACATTGGTCACAATGACTAGTGACTTTTGTTCAGGCCACTGGTAACTAACTAGCTACTGAGGTCCATTGAACCACATCTCTGCTTTGGTTAACTGCCGTAACGACAGGCATCGGGAGAGACAGCCAGCTGGATTCTCTTTGGTGGGTTCATATCTCAGTTTGTACACTGCTGATAACTCTCGTATTTCCTTAACGCGGTTACTCACGTAAGGATTTTTACTGTATTGTTTTTCACCTACTGTAGCACTGCTTCATTATCTGACCATACCTCTGTTTCTTCAAAGTGGATGTTGCTTAAGGCCTTGAACAGATAATGAGCCAATCTTACTCCTAGCCTTAGTGCTGTTAACTCCAGTTGTGGCAATGATCGTTTCTTTAACGGTGTCACTATGGCCTTTGAAATGAGCAAATTAGCTTGTCCATTTGAAACCAGGTAAGCTACTGTGCCATAAGTCTTTCCTGATGCATCACAGAATACATGTAGCTTAATTGGTTCTTTTTCATTTACTGTGTTCTGAGGGAACTTGACAGACTAGAGTCTGTCTAGTCTTATACTAGGATACTTAAGTCTTTCACTAGCCCCTGCCATTTTTCTTGTAAGGCAGGTGTTAGAAGATCATCCCAGTCTTTCTTCTGTTGCCAACATTCCTGCATTATCATCTTCCCATTTATTAATATTGGACTTAATAGTCATAATGGGTTGAAGGGTTTGCTGACTTGTGATAATAACTTTCTCATTGTTAGGTTGGTGGTATCTGGCTCCACTGACTTAATTTTTAACTTATCTGCAGTTGTATCCCATTCAACACCTAGTACCTTTGTCTTCTGTGAGTACCTTGTAGTCGGGAAATTCTGTTTCGATCAGTTGATTTAATTTTGCGTTGTTGGAGACCCACAACTGGAGAGGCATATTTGCTCCCAATAGTTCTCGATTGGCCTCATTATATATGTTCAGCAGTTTCCTTTCACTGCTGGTTGTTCCTTGGAAATTGTCCACATACAGGTTGTTGCTAATTTCAGTTTTAATTGGGCTATTAGACTTCTTCAAGTGTGTGTCTAAGGCAGCTTGAAGCAGAAACGGAGAAGTGGCACCAAACAAAACAGACTCAAACATGTAAGTGACTAATTCACTGTTTGGATCGTTAGGATCCTTGATTCATAGGAACTTGGTGTAGTTAAGGTAGGTCTTAAGGTACCTGGTATTAGTAGGGCTTCTTGGAGACCTATCCTAAGGAAGGCCTTACTGATGTCTGACGTGTATGCGTAAGTCCCAATGCAGATGTTTAGCAGCACTTTGTATAGTTTTGTGTCAGGCTAGGGCCAGTTTGAAGGCAGTCATTCAGTGAAACACTATTCTGTTTTGTCTTAGCACTGCAGTTAAATACTATCCTTTAAGGGTAGTAGCTTAATTTTTCAGTAGTGGGTGGTGCAGCAGGTAGTGCCCTTCCTATGGGTCATCATTTGCTACAACCTTGATAAATTTGTTGTCGAGTTACTGCTTGATTATTTCATGGCACAATTTCGAGTTTACAGGATGTCTTTGTAAGTGCTTCACCTGTGACCTTAATTGGTTTGGTGCCATGAAATGGTTGACGGGTAGCTGAGGGTGATTCAGATTCCATGGTAACCTAACCCCAGTATTGATTATCTCTGTAGATAACTGAGTCTTGGTATTGTAAGTCCAGTCATCATCCGGACTAGGTTGCTCAGGGACAATGCTGAGAGTTGCCAGGCCCCATAATTTATGTACAGGGGGATCAAGCTCATCTTCGGACATGTCTCTGAATTGTAGTGGAGACTGTTCTCCTAGTCATGCAACCATCACTGGGTTGGCACGTTGGTGATCTATAGGTACGGGTTGCTTCAGCCGTAATACTGAGCCTGTTAGCAAGTAACCACCTGCAGACGTTCATTCCCTGTTTTTCCCTGAAACAGGTTCATTCCCTGAAACAGGTTCATTCCCTGTTTTTCTTTTTTCATTTGATAAACTTATGGTAGACATCTGAACCCATAAGGATTCCAATATTGGAGATGTTGTCATTGTGAATTTGTCAGTCAATTGGATTACCTTTTCTTCCAGGAATTTGGCTCTTGTTCCTAAACCATACACATACAGGTCTGATGGGATTTTATTTACTACAAGAGCCTGTACCAGTTGGACATAACCGTCTAGATGTACTCTAAGTTGTACCACCTTGAAGACTCTGGATCCTGAGTTAGTCAGGAATCCTGCTTTGTTTATTATTGAATCTCGTACAGACTTGAGTTTCAAGGCATCTACCAACTCTTGGCTGATAAATGTAATTTGGGATTCTTGGTCAAAAACTCTATGTATGGATCTTAAAATCCATCTTGGATCTTTTTTTTAAGGATTAATTGGGCAGTGGGCAAAGCTGATTTATGATCAGACTGTGTTGATAGTACACCTACATGTGGAAGTAGGCAAATAGATGAGGGAAACCAGAAGTCAGACAAGACAACAACAGCAGCAGCAACAATAACAACAACAACAGGACAGGCAATCTTTTGTAGTACGCATCCTTCAGTCTCGGAAGACTATGGAGTTGCGCCCTAGTTGTTGATCCTAGTGCAGCGTCTGGTGTGACTGATGAGGCCAATCCGAGAGTGGCAGTCCATCCCACACCGAGCACAGACGAAGTCCGATTCTGGTCTGTCTTCCTGGCTACCGGCTTTCCTTCTCTGTCTCTTTGCCTCCGATTCCTTGGTAAGTGACTCCTCGAACTTGGAGAGATCTCTTTGAACAGACTCCCTCAAGGCTGAACGGTCTGCAGCCAGTATCTCCCATATAGCAAGATCAACGTCCATGGCTTTCAGGTCCCTCTTGCATACGTCTTTGTACCGTAGCTGGGGCTTGCCTGTTGGACGCTTTCCCTGCATCAGCTCTCAATACAGGAGATCCTTGGGGATCCTGCCATCGCCCATTCACACAATGTGCCCGAGCCAGCGCATTCGTCTCTGTTTCATCATTGTGTACATGCTAGTGATTCTTGCTCTCCTCAAGACGTTGTTGTTGGTGGTCACCTTGTCCTGCCAGGTGATGTCCAAGATGTGTCGAAGGCAGCACATGTGGTAGGCATTCAGCTGTCTTTCCTGACGGGCGCGGAGTGTCCAAGACTCACTGCCATAAAGGAGAGTGCTCAGGACACAGGATCTGTAAACCTGAATCTTAGTATCCACAGTTAGCCTATTGTTAGCCCACACTCTCTTTGTCAGTCTGGACATGGTAGTATATGTCTTACCGATGCGTTTGTTTAGCTCTGTATCAAGAGAGGGAGTTAGAGATTGTGGAGCCCAGGTAAACGAAGTCGTGAACGACTTCCAGTTTGGAATCGGAGATGCCGATGTCAGGTGGGGAGTCCACTCCTTGTCCAATGACTTGTGTTTTCTTCAGGCTGATGATGAGTCCGAAATCCTGAGAGGCCTCGCTGAAGCGGGTCATGAGCCGTTGGAGATCTTCGGCTGAGTGGGCAGTGACTGCTGCGCCGTCGGCAAAAAGGAAGTCGCGCAGACACCTCAGCCGAACCTTCGTCTTAGCACTCAGCCTGGCGAGGTTAAAGAGCTTTCCATCCGACCTGGTCCGGAGCTAAATGCCTTCCGTGACAGATCCGAAGGCGTGCCGCAGCATAACTGCGAAGAAAATCCCGAATTGGGTTGGAGCCAGTACGCAGCCCTGCTTTACTCCACTTCGGGTGTCAAAGGCGTCTGATGTTAGGCCATCAAAGACCACAGTGCTCCTCATGTTCTCATGAAAAGATCTCATGAAAAGATGATGCTGAGGAGCCTGGGTGGGCATCCGATCTTAGGGGAGGATCTTGAACAGGCCATCCCACCACAATGACTTTGTACAATGTTCAAATATCAGTGATTCAATGCAGTTCACGATGTTCACAGTGCTAGCCACAGCACCACAGCATTATTTCGTCCATCTAGGAATCTTCAAACGACTTCCTAGGTTCCTTTACTAAATAAACTTGTGGTCACTTATTCATTTATATGTTTTAGTTACCATTATTGTGATAACAGCAGGATTGTGGTGATAATTAGCACTGTGCGTAGTATTGTGGAAGGACGAATTGTGGCGAGGAGGGTGGGTGGGAAGGAGAGAATCGAGGTAGCCTCACTATATGTGCGGCAGCCACTCTTGTTTTGCTCTTCATACCAGCTTAGTGGTTCGCTATGGTGAACACATATGTACATGGGTATATACAATGTGTGCATATACCCATGTACATATGTGCATAGTATTGTGGGAGGAGGAATTGTGGTGAGGGAGCGAAGGAGATAAATCACTGCACCATTTGTATTCCGTTCTAGAAACCTTAATGCCATAACAATGGCAGTTAGCTCTGCTTGCGTTGAAGGAGCATAGTTCTCAATCCACGCTTTTTCTTCATTTCTTCGTTGGAGAGCATTATCCTTAATTTACCAGTTTTTTCTTGGCAATATCACTGTAATGGGGATCTCTGGCTATCTTAATTGCAAGCTTAGCATTCAGCTCCTTAATTCTGCTTTTAACACTGGGGAGGGACAACTCCTCTCGTAGATTAGACGTTTCGGCAGTTCTTGGAACTCCAAGAATGACTGTCATGGCTTCATTCTGAATGCTTTCAAGCCTTTTCATATCACTTTGGGAGTAGGTGCACAAAACTGGTGCGGCATAGTCTATGACAGAGCGCACATAGGCAGTGTACATCATTTTAAGCAGAGCAATAGAGGTTCCATGTCCATTCCTGGTTATAGCTTTCAGTGCCCTGAATCGACTTTTGCATGTTCCAATAATTTCGTTGAACTCCTCTTTCTTCCTGTTGGTAGAGCCGACAGTGACGCCAAGGTACCGATAGTGGTCAACCCATTCAAGAGTTACACCATTAATTTGCAGTTCTTCATTTTCTCCCTCTTGTGATGAGAGAATGCTTTTGTCTTGTTTGTGGAGAGATTGAAACCGAGCTCAATACATTTCCTTCCGAGGAGTTCAATGGACTGTTTAATTTTTCCCAAGGTGGGAGCTTGTATTAGGACATCATCTGCATATCCCACTTGTTGTGTTCCTTCCGGAAAATCAATATTTGCAATGACGTTCATAAGTACATTGAATAGTGTGGGGCTTAAGACTCCTCCTTGGGGGGTCCCGAGTTCCATATTCATTCTTCTGGAGACTGCTCCATTGAAGCAGACCTTGGCTTACCTTCCTGTGAGGTAGTCTTCAATCCATTTCACGAGTCTCCCCTTGACACCCATGCATGCAAGCTCGTCCAGGATCGCAATCCCCATGTGCTTTGTCGAAAGCTCCTTTGATGTAAAAAAATACAGAGTACTTAGCTGTATCATTAGCCAGGTAATTAACTACATAATTTGCTGTGCTCCATCCTTTAACAAATCCATTGACCCCCCTTCCCTAACCTGCCTATTTTGTGCAACAGTCGATTTAGGATGATCCTTCCAAGCATTTTGCAAGTGCATAACATGAAACTGATAGGTCTGTAATAGCCAGGGTCATTGGGTTTCGGTATGGGGATAATTATTGCATGTTTCCATTGTCTGGGCAACACTCCACTTAGGAATGATTTGTTAAACAGGTGGAATAGTGGATTCCCAGACACTTCACACAGTACATTGAGTATGTCATAGGTGACGCCATCACCAGGTGCTGTACTTTTACCCTTTTTCATAGCGCCCCTTACTTCCTGGGCTGAAATTGGTTCCCCATACTCGTTATCACTTGACTGTGCTCTTGTTATCCTAATCCTTCTGTCATTATGTCGGAGCAGCTGTTCCCTGCTTACTTCTGCAGGGAGGGAGGAGGATGATGCTGCATCACTCCACTTGTGAATTAGTTCTTCAGCCTTACCCTGGGGGTCCTTGTGAGCCGCAGGCCGAGTTCTGTCCCCCTTAGCTATCTGAATTTTTGCCCACACTGGTCTTGCGGATGTTTCTCTTCCAATGGAGCTAGGGAATTCAGGCCATTGTCTTTCCCGCTCTCTAATCTTCTCTTCTCTGGCTCCTTGACACACAGTTTTAAACAGTTCTTGGTTGCTTTCGGTGGGATGTCTCCGGTACTCTCTACTCATGCTCCTAACATTTGCATTGAACATCTTTATGTAAGCGCTCTCATAACATTTTATTTTCTTCTTCTGAGGGTTATTTCGCCCAGGCGTACAGTGCGGAACTCTGAGACAGTGCTCAATGTGGTTATTAAGGTCATCAACAAATGTATCAATGTCTTCTGGGATTTGGTATTCCGTGAGTCAGTCACTCATCGTGTTTATGAAGTGCGGCCTCATATCCGGTCCGTATGATCACCGTTTTCTTTTATTCGTCTCTTTCCTTCTCTTGCTTATGTCGACGGTGGTAATCAGTCTCCAGTGGTCACTACATAGACTGTGTACAATGTGTGTACTGGCATCTGTATCCTGTGCATTCAGCAGGAGAGCATAGTCTAATCGTCTTCCTCTGAGGTGAGTTGGCTGTTCATCACTCAGGACCCTAAGGTTTTCACTTCCCCTGATATAGAGGGACAGTTTCCGTCCATTGACATTGGGGTGATGACAGTTGGCATCAAAGTGTGGGTGCTTGGCATTAAGGTCACCGACCAGCAGGGTAGGTTCTTCATTAACAAATTCAGGGAGTGTGTCAAGGTCAAGTTTACTCAGTGGCACATATAGGTTGACTATATATAGGACATTATTGTTTAAGTAAAGGGTTACCCCCAGTGATTCATACTCATCATCCGTGTGGTCATCAATAAACTGTGCAGGAATGTTGTTACTTACAAAGGTAGTGAGGCCCCATTTACTTTCCCAGCTGGAAGACAGAACTTCTGATAACTGCTGAATCTTGGGTTGAAGTCATCACCCACCAGTGTCTCTTGTTAGCACTATGACGTCAGTTTGGAAGTTAGCACTATGACGTCAGAACTGCAAGGCTCTGGCCCCAAACACCCACAAAACGACATTGCTACCCACAAACCGGTACAAGATGTGGGTGTTTGGGGCCAGAGCCTTGCAGTTCTTCACAAGCAATAACCATGACTATGAAGGTAAGAAGTTTAAACTGTTGGAAGTAAACTCGCAGAATAAATGGACCAAAATTATAATTAAGAACTACAGTATCCATGCTCCTATTGGGTACATTAATGAACTTACCCAGATCATCTGGGTCAAGCGCAACACGGGACCTGGGGGAGTGCCAGAAAATCAAGCAATTGCTATGTGGGAGGGAGAGCTGCCCCCCATTATTGCATTACCAGGAATAAGACCTTGTAGAGTGGAACGGTATATTGGCAGCCCATCCTTATGTGGCATCTATCAACAGTGGGACCACAGATCCTGGCAATGTGATCAGAAAACTAGGTATGGGCGTTGAAGTGGCTAAAACTATGTCTGGATAAGCTTAGTGCTAATAACACTGTAACACCAAAATGAGTCAATTGCCAGCAACCCCACCATGAATGGAACCGTCACTGCAGCAAGAGGCCTAATTGGCAGGGACCAAAACGAATATCGATTCATGCTACAGGTGAACCAGGGGGGGGGGGGGGGTAAGTAGACCAGAGAGCGGGTGGTCCAGTGACTGCAGCCTGGGGAGGAAATGGTGTAGCTCGTCTTCACTTCCTTTGAGGCCTACCCACATCTTCTCCCTCTCTCACAAACCCATCCAAACACCCACTCTACCTCACCAACCAGCCCCCTTCCTGACCCCCCCAGAAGCCATCACCCTGACTCATATCAAAACAATACTTGATAATATGATACGAAATCATCTAGTCGTCCAAGAAATAATACAAAAGCAAACACAACTTGGGAACGCCCTTGACCAAATCAAAAGGGCACATGACCAAATCCTCCTGTTCCTGCAACAGCAGAGTCCATCATGTGAAGGCCCAACTTGCCAGAGTCTGGTACAAGATGATGCAGCACAAGCTGTCATGGTATATGACAGCGGATACAACAATGGTTCCATAACATCAGTTCACACAGTACACCCAGCAACACCAGTGCACACAGTAACACCAGTGCACACACCAGTCACTACAGAATACACAACAACGAGAGTGAACATCATAATAATGCTCAAAGTGCATCTATTAGCAAACAACTTCAAAATGGATATTAACAGGGAAGAACATTTCGCTATACAACAATGGAATTGCAATGGAGTTCGCAATAGACATCATACATTACGTCCGTGAACACCAAACTGACGTCATAGTGCTAACAAGAGACACTGGTGGGTGATGACTTCAACCCAAGATTCAGCAGTTATCAGAAGTTCTGCCTTCCAGCCTCACTACCTTTGTAACTAACAACATTCCTGCACAGATTATTGATGACCACACGGAGGGTGAGTATGAATCACTGGGGGTAACCCTTCACTTAAACAATAATGTCCTATATATAGTCAACCTATATGTGCCACTGAGTAAACTTGACCTTGACACACTCCCTGAATTTGTTAATGAAGAACCTACCCTGCTGGTCGGTGACCTTAATGCCAAGCACCCACACTTTGATGCCAACTGTCATCACCCCAATGTCAATGGACGGAAACTGTCCCTCTATATCAGGGAAAGTGAAAACCTTACGGTCCTGGGTGATGAACAGCCAACTCACCTCAGAGGAAGACGATTAGACTATGCTCTCCTGCTGAATGCACAAGATACAGATGCCAGTACACACATTGTACACAGTCTATGTAGTGACCACTGGAGACTGATTACCACCGTCGACATAAGCAAGAGAAGGAAAGAGACGAAGAAAAAGAAAACGGTGATCATTCGGACCGGATATGAGGCCGCACTTCATAAACACGATGAGTGACTGACTCACGGAATACCAAATCCCAGAAGACATTGATACATTTGTTGATGACCTTAATAACCACATTGAGCACTGTCTCAGAGTTCCGCACTGTACGCCTGGGCGAAATAACCCTCAGAAGAAGAAAATAAAATGTTATGAGAGCGCTTACATAAAGATGTTCAATGCAAATGTTAGGAGCATGAGTAGAGAGTACCGGAGACATCCCACCGAAAGCAACCAAGAACTGTTTAAAACTGTGTGTCAAGGAGCCAGAGAAGAGAAGATTAGAGAGCGGGAAAGACAATGGCCTGAATTCCCTAGCTCCATTGGAAGAGAAACATCCGCAAGACCAGTGTGGGCAAAAATTCAGATAGCTAAGGGGGACAGAACTCGGCCTGCGGCTCACAAGGACCCCCAGGGTAAGGCTGAAGAACTAATTCACAAGTGGAGTGATGCAGCATCATCCTCCTCCCTCCCTGCAGAAGTAAGCAGGGAACAGCTGCTCCGACATAATGACAGAAGGATTAGGATAACAAGAGCACAGTCAAGTGATAACGAGTATGGGGAACCAATTTCAGCCCAGGAAGTAAGGGGCGCTATGAAAAAGGGTAAAAGTACAGCACCTGGTGATGGCGTCACCTATGACATACTCAATGTACTGTGTGAAGTGTCTGGGAATCCACTATTCCACCTGTTTAACAAATCATTCCTAAGTGGAGTGTTGCCCAGACAATGGAAACATGCAATAATTATCCCCATACCGAAACCCAATGACCCTGGCTATTACAGACCTATCAGTTTCATGTTATGCACTTGCAAAATGCTTGGAAGGATCATCCTAAATCGACTGTTGCACAAAATAGGCAGGTTAGGGAAGGGGGGTCAATGGATTTGTTAAAGGATGGAGCACAGCAAATTATGTAGCTAATTACCTGGCTAATGATACAGCTAAGTACTCTGTATTTTTTTACATCAAAGGAGCTTTCGACAAAGCACATGGGGATTGCGATCCTGGACGAGCTTGCATGCATGGGTGTCAAGGGGTGCGCTCTGTCATAGACTATGCTGCACCAGTTTTGTGCACCTACTCCCAAAGTGATATGAAAATGCTTGAAAGCATTCAGAATAAAGCCATGACAATCATTCTTGGAGTTCCAAGAACTGCCGAAACGTCTAATCTACGAGAGGAGTTGTCCCTCCCCAGTGTTAAAAGCAGAATTAAGGAGCTGAATGCTAAGCTTGCAATTAAGATAGCCAGAGATCCCCGTTACAGTGATATTGCCAAGAAAAAACTGGTAAATTAAGGATAATGCTCTCCAACGAAGAAATGAAGAAAAAGCGTGGATTGAGAACTATGCTCCTTCAACGCAAGCAGGGCTAACTGCCATTGTTATGGCATTAAGGTTTCTTGAACAGAATACAAATGGTGCAGTGATTTCTCTCCTTCGCTCCCTCACCACAATTCCTCCTCCCACAATACTATGCACATGTGTACATGGGTATATGCACACATTGAATATACCCATGTACATATGTGTTCACCATAGCGAACCACTAAGCTGGTATGAAGAGCAAAACAAGAGTGGCTGCCGCACATATAGTGAGGCTACCTCGATTCTCTCCTTCCCACCCTCCCTCCTCGCCACAATTCGTCCTTCCACAATACTACGCACAGTTCTAATTATCACCACAATCCTGCTGTTATCACAATACTGGTAACTAAAACATATAAATGAATAAGTGACCACAAGTTTATTTTATAAAAGAACCTAGGAAGTCGTTTGAAGATTCCTAGATGGACGAAATAATACTGTGTTGCTGTGGCTAGCACTGTGAACATCGTGAACAGCATTGAATCACTGATATTTGAACATTGTACAAAGTCATTGAGGTGGGATGGCCTGTTCAAGATCCTCCCCCAAGATCGGATGCCCACCCAGGCTCCTCAGCATCATCAGATCTTTTCATGAGAACATGAGGAGCACTGTGGTCTTTGATGGCCTAACATCAGACGCCTTTGACACCCGAAGTGGAGTAAAGCAGGGCTGCGTACTGGCTCCAACCCTATTCGGGATTTTCTTCGCAGTTATGCTGCGGCACGCCTTCGGATCTGACACGGAAGGCATTTACCTCCAGACCAGGTTGGATGGAAAGCTCTTTAACCTCGCCAGGCTGAGTGCTAAGACGAAGGTTCGGCTGAGGTGTCTGCGCGACTTCCTTTTTGCCGACGGCGCAGCAGTCACTGCCCACTCAGCCGAAGATCTCCAACGGCTCATGACACGCTTCAGCGAGGCCTCTCAGGCTTTCGGACTCATCATCAGCCTGAAGAAAACACAAGTCATTGGACAAGGAGTGGACTCCCCACCTGACATCGGCATCTCCGATTCCAAACTGGAAGTCGTTCACGACTTCGTTTACCTGGGCTCCACAATCTCTAACTCCCTCTCTTGATACGGAGCTAAACAAACGCATCGGTAAGACATATACTACCATGTCCAGATTGACAAAGAGAGTGTGGGCCAACAATAGGCTAACTGTGGATACTAAGATTCAGGTTTACAGATCCGGTGTCCTGAGCACTCTTCTTTATGGCAGTGAGTCTTGGACACTCCGCGCCCATCAGGAAAGACAGCTGAATGCCTACCACATGTGCTGCCTTCGACACATCTTGGACATCACCTGGCAGGACAAGGTGACAAACAACAACGTCTTGAGGAGAGCAAGAATCACTAGCTTGGACGCTTTCCCTGCATCAGCTCTCAATACAGGAGATCCTTGGGGATCCTGTTGTCGCCCATTCGCACAATGTGCCCGAGCCAGCGCATTCGTCTCTGTTTCAGCATTGTGTACACAATGCTGAAACAGAGACGAATGCGCTGGCTCGGGCACATTGTGCGAATGGGCGACGGCAGGATCCCCAAGGATCTCCTGTATTGAGAGCTGATGCAGGGAAAGCGTCCAACAGGCAAGCCCCAGCTACGGTACAAAGACGTATGCAAGAGGGACCTGAAAGCCATGGACGTTGATCTTGCTATATGGGAGACACTGGCTGCAGACCGTTCAGCCTGGAGGGAGTCTGTTCAAAGAGATCTCTCCAAGAACGAGGAGTCACTTGCCAAGGAATCGGAGGCAAAGAGACAGAGAAGGAAAGCCGGTAGCCAGGAAGACAGACCAGAATCGGACTTCGTTTGTGCTCGGTGTGGGATGGACTGCCACTCTCAGATTGGCCTCATCAGTCACACCAGACGCTGCACTAGGATCAACAACTAGGGCGTAACTCCATAGTCTTCCGAGACTGAAGGATGGGTACTACAAAAGATTGCCTGTCCTGTTGTTGTTGTTATTGTTGCTGCTGCTGTTGTCGTCTTGTCTGACTTCTGGTTTCCCTCATCTATTTGCCTACTTCCACATGTAGGTGTACTATCAACAAAGTCTGATCATAAATCAGCTTTGCCCACTGCCCAATTAATCCTTAAAAAAAAGATCCAAGATGGATTTTAAGATCCATACATAGAGTTTTTGACCAAGAATCCCAAATTACATTTATCAGCCAAGAGTTGGTAGATGCCTTGAAACTCAAGTCTGTACGAGAGTCAAGAATAAACAAAGCAGGATTCCTGACTAACTCAGGAGCCAGAGTCTTCAAGGTGGTACAACTTAGAGTACATCTAGACGGTTATGTCCAACTGGTACAGGCTCTTGTAGTAAATAAAATCCCATCAGACCTGTATGTGTATGGTTTAGGAACAAGAGCCAAATTCCAGGAAGAAAAGGTAATCCAATTGACTGACAAATTCACTATGACAACATCTCCAATATTGGAATCTTTATGGGTTCAGATGTCTACCATAAGTTTATCAAATGAAAAAAGAAAAACAGGGAATGAACCTGTTAACGTCTGCAGGTGGTTACTTGCTAACAGGCCCAGTATTACGGCTGAAGCAACCCGTACCTGTAGACCACCAACGTGCCAACCCAGTGATGGTTGCATGACTAGGAGAACAGTCTCCACTACAATTCAGAGACATGTCCGAGGATGAGCTTGATCCCCCTGTACATAAATTATGGGGCCTGGCAACTCTCAGCATTGTCCCTGAGCAACCTAGTCCGGATGATGACTGGACTTACAATACCTAGACTCAGTTATCTACAGAGATAATCAATACTGCGGTTAGGTTACCATGGAATCTGAATCACCCTCAGCTACCCGTCAACCATTTCATGGCACCAAACCAATTAAGGTCACAGGTGAAGCACTTACAAAGACATCCTGTAAACTCGAATTTGTGCCATGAAATAATCAAGCAGTAACTCGACAACAAATTTATCAAGGTTGTAGCAAATGATGACCCATAGGAAGGGCACTACCTGCTGCACCACCCACTACTGAAAAATTAAGCTACTACCCCTAAAGGATAGTATTTAACTGCAGTACTAAGACAAAACAGAATAGTGTTTCACTGAATGACTGCCTTCAAACTGGCCCTAGCCTGACACAAAACTATACAAAGTGCTGCTAAACATCTGCATTGGGACTTGCGCATACATGTCAGACATCAGTAAGGCCTTCCTTAGGGTAGGTCTTCAAGAAGACCTACTAATACCAGGTACCTTAAGACCTATCTTAACTACACCAAGTTCCTATGAATCAAGGATCCTAACGATCCAAACAGTAAATTAGTCACTTACATGTTTGAGTCTGTTTGGTTTGGTGCCACTTCTTCTCCGTTTCTGCTTCAAGCTGCCTTAGACACACACTTGAAGAAGTCTAATAGCCCAATTAATACTGAAATTAGCAACAACCTGTATGTGGACAATTTCCAAGGAACAACCAGCAGTGAAAGGAAACTGCTGAACATATATAATGAGGCCAATCAAGAACTATTGGGAGCAAATATGCCTCTCCAGTTGTGGGTCTCCAACAACGCAAAATTAAATCAACTGATGGAAACAGAATTTCCCGACTACAAGGTACTCACAGAAGACAAAGGTACTAGGTGTTGAATGGGATACAACTGCAGATAAGTTAAAAATTAAGTCAGTGGAGCCAGATACCACCAACCTAACAATGAGAAAGTTATTATCACAAGTCAGCAAACCCTTCGACCCATTATGACTATTAAGTCCAATATTAATAAATGGGAAGATGATAATGCAGGAATGTTGGCAACAGAAGATAGACTGGGATGATCTTCTAACACCTGCCTTACAAGAAAAATGGCAGGGGCTAGTGAAAGACTTAAGTATTCTAGTATAAGACTAGACAGACTCTAGTCTGTCAAGTTCCCTCAGTACACAGTAAATGATAAAGAACCAATTAAGCTACATGTATTCTGTGATGCATCAGGAAAGACTTATGGCACAGTAGCTTACCTGGTTTCAAATGGACAAAGTAATTTGCTCATTTCAAAGGCCATAGTGACACCGTTAAAGAAACGATCATTGCCACAACTGGAGTTAACAGCCCTAAGGCTAGGAGTAAGATTGGCTCATTATCTGTTCAAGGCCTTAAGCAACATCCACTCTGAAGAAACAGAGGTATGGTCAGATAATGAAGCAGTGCTACAGTAGGTGAAAAACAATAGCAGTAAAAATCCTTACATGAGTAACCGCGTTAAGGAAATACGAGAGTTATCAGCAGTGTGCAAACTGAGATATGAACCCACCAAAGAGAATCCAGCTGGCTATCTCTCCCGAGGCCTGAAGTTACGGCAGTTAACCGAAGCAGAGATGTGGTTCAATGGACCTCAGTAGCTAGTTAGTTACCAGTGGCCTGAACAAAAGTCACTAGTCATTGTGACCAATGTCACTGTTCCCACTGAGAATCCAGAACCACCTCGGACTTAGGTAATTGATCCTAATCGGTACTCTGAACTGAATAAACTAATAGGTGTCACCCAAGTGGTGTTTGATTTTCTAAAGCAAATAGGAATCAATCACCAATTCCCTAGTGCCCTAAGGTATTGGATCAAAAGAGCCTGAACAGATACATACAGAATAGAATTTGACAGTGTCCCTAAGAAACTACAAATTGATCTGGGTCTCTAGATAGACACCAACAAATATAACCTAATAAGATGCGGAGGACGCTTACAGCATCTGGACATAGATCTGGAAGCAAAAAATCCAATATTGCTTCCTCATCACCACATAATAAGCAAGCTAATTGTGTTACACATACACAAATACAACACTCTGCATGGTGGGGTATTAGATCCTCTCACAAACTTAAGACAACAGTACTGGCTACCCCAAGATAGGCAAACTGTAAAATCCAAAATTAAATCCAGTGCAATTTGCCAGAGATACGATGCCAGAGTGTGTCCATATCCAGGACATCCTCCACTCCAAAAAAAACGAGTTGTACATATTCGTCCCTTTGAAACCACAGGAGTAGATTTCACAGAGCACTAACACTGACAGGCACCATGGACAAAATTCTAGTGAAGGCATATATCTGCCTTTTCGCCTGTGTCACAACAAGGGCAGTACATTTAGAAGTGACTCTCGATATGAGTGCTGAGGCATTCTTACAGGCTTTCCACAGGTTTGCTTCATGTAGATCTTGTCCTAAGTTAATGATCTCAGACAATGGGTCCAGCTTAGTAACAGGAGAGGCATGTCTGAGGAAAATCTTGAACCACCCTAAGATGCTCACGACCCTAAATCAATGGCAGTGCCACTGGAAATTCATACCTCCCAGAGCATCAAGGCATGGAGGCCTCCATGAACACGATTGGTACAGTGAAGCATTCTCTACGGAAAACTATACACCGCCAAGAGATTGACCTGCAGGAGCTCCAAACCGTTGCCATAGAGATAGAAGCTCGAGTTAACAACTGACCACTTACCTACCTCTCTGATGATGTTTCGCATCGTGAACCATTAAGTCCAGGTTATCTGATGTATGGGGGAACTCTCAGAACTCTTGTGTACCTTACAGATGAGGAACCAGACGATCCTTCATATGTCCGAGAGTGTGACTTGGTACAATGTTTCAAACATCTTTCAGGAGTGATTAGTCGGTGGAATGACGTATGGACTCGAGAATACCTGACTGCTCTGAGGGAGTATCATTATAGGGCAAACAACCCTTACAACAGAATTAACTTGAACCCTGGTGACATAGTTCTGGTGGACAGCGATGGGCCACGCTCAGAGTGGCCTATAGGCAAAATAGTTTGTTTATCCAGACCGTCAGGGCATTTTGAGAATAGTGAAAGTAAAATGCCGAGGCAACACTACTCTCAAAACATTAGATAAAACAGTTCTTTTAGAACTGGCAGGAAAAGAAGATGTTCAATGACTTCCAGCACCCAAAGTGCCAGAACGAGACATCCGTCCACAGCGGACTGCTGCATAACAGTACAATCTTAAATTAATGAACCTCTATAATTCTGAGGGTGAGGAATAAAGTGATCGCAGTCCTTACTGGGACTTCGACCCGTATTCCGGCCACCCCCCTCCCCAGGAATTATGTCGGAAATCCGACACACATAATAACATCCCCTTAAAAATCAGAGAATGAGGGATTCTGTGATGTCATCAACGACATGGAAATTATATTAACTCTCATCTCTTTTAAAACTTCAGTCTAGTGTTTAAACCTAATAAAATAGTATTCATTACGATTGAATATAATGAAATATACCAGGAATATAGCTTAACTCTCTGTTTCTTAAGATACAAATAAAACCACAAAACATTTAGGAACGTCATTCCTGAAGAGGGAGGCGTCAGTCACGAAGGAGTCACAAAGGCTGAAACAATAACAAAGCCACACACAAATACCACTCATCATAGATTCCCAGTTATGAATCAACCAACCGAGTAACTGCTATTGTGACCCTTACAGCAAAGAGAAGGGCTAAGTATCTGATTGCCTTGTATTCTTTTATTGAGGTGATCACTTGTAATATAGAATAGGTAGCCGGTTGTTAGCATAAGAAAAACACAAACATAGTGAGTAGCGTTTTACTCGCCTCTTTACTACATACAAAATTTTCATGTCACACCTGTATTTTATATGTTAATGAACAATTTTTACAGCTATAACTTTTTACAGGTAACATTTGATTTGGAGATATTAGAATAAGCTGTCAACATAACTGTGAAGTTCTTGCCACCCTGTTGTACACCCATGCCAGCTTGGACTCCATTTTATGCACTCTGAGGCACATGTAGGCACAACCTAATCTGATGGAAGAATAATATACAGCCTAAGCAGGCCACACCTACAATATCATCTAAGAATATATTTTGCATTACAGTAGATAATTATTGAAAATGTAGATAAAGTAGATTTAAGAATAATATTAAATTAGGCCACCATATGTGGTATGATTTATAATTTATATTAATAATAAGGTAAACAATTGCCTCTTGTACCATATCCACTTCAAGGTGGTATAAGAAGCAATTGTCTCTCCAACTGTGTCTAAGTAAAGTTCTGGCAGGCTGAATCAATTTGTACAGACCACTCAGAACCATAACAATAATAATAATAATATTAAAGTTAACTAAAAAATAAAATTAAAGAAAAATTAAATATTCCTAGAATAAAATTAAATAAAGCCAGCTAGGATTTTCCCACATAAGTTTGGTCCTTTAAACCAAGATACATGATCGTGATTAGGATCAACACAAACCAATAGTGCAATATTTACATATATATTAATTATAGCAGGAAGACACTGCTATACATATTTTTAGCCTAACTTTTCAACCTCGGCCAACAGTGAACAGAACTTACGGCAAGCACTTAATATTGTTCCAAGTCCTGAACCAAATTAAAACAATTGTGCTTTTTCATATGCAGGCGATGAGTCACAATAACGTGGCTGAAGTATGTTGACCAGACCACACACTAGAAGTTGAAGGGACGACGACGTTTCGGTCCGTCCTGGACCATTCTCAAGTCGATTGTGAAGAGGAGGTAGAGACAGGCAATAAAGTATTATGCCTTCCCTTCATATCTGAACTCAAAACTTTTACCAATACCTTTCGTCCTCTTGACATTAAACTCGCCTTTCGACAAACTAACACACTTCGTAGCAATCTAGTTCACACTGCTCCTCCTGCTTCTAATGCTGCTGGTGTCTACTCTATTTCCTGTTCATCTTGTCCTCTCCAATACTTTGGCGAAACTGGCCGTACACTGAATGACAGACTTAAAGAACACAAGAGAAGTGTTAAGTCTGCAGACACTAACAATGCTCTCTTCTGCCATGTGAGGGATTCTAATCATCCCATTGATTGGTCTTCCTCCAAAATAATCTTTCCTGCCTCTACTCTACACAGATGCCGTCTTGTAGAATCGGCTCTGATACACAATGTACCCAACATGAACTTGAGTCCTGGCTTTGTTGCTGTGGACTCTTCCCTTTCACAGTATATACTCAAATGCTCTAATCTTTCTAACAATCGTGACTTAACATAAGCTTACCCCTTCCATTTATCTTTCTTTCTCTTTCCTTTTCTTTCTCTCTTCCCGCCAAACACACACCGAAACTACGACGTTGGTACAACGTTCGAACAAGTTTTAACACCTCCTAACCAGTTATAACAATCAATATAGCAAGTTGTAACAACGTTCTAATACGTCATAAACACGTTAAGCCAACATGTAACAACTTTATTACAAGTTGTAACAAGCGGAAAATAGAAACAGTTTCGGTTTGTGTTTCCAGGGTTCTCCCCTTTTTCTGTTCATTGTCTTCTGCTACGCTCCCTTGCTATCCTCTTCTTACTCCTATTACTAAATCCTTCTCTTTCGGTGGTTATAATAGGAGCTGCCACGTATGGGCCAGTAGGCCCTCTGCAGTTCTCATTATTACTACTCTCCCCTACACCTTACTTTCCTCCTCAGCTCTCTCTTGCCTATTTATTGCCTGTCTCTACCTCCTCTTCCAAAAACACAGGACGGGAGAGACATCTCCCGTCCTGCGACGGGAGAGACATCTTCCGCCAACACATCACAAGGCGCAGTGTGGTCACAATGCGACCCAAACGTCTTAACACTTTCGAGCTCTCGGCGTTCAAAAAAAAATCATACCCTATGCGCATTCGGCGGTTCGCGCGCCTACGCGCTAAGACCGAAAAAGTGTACACTCTTTTGACTGTCCTGACAATAATTGAAGGCGCACGTATTTAAATTTGGTATCACTGTGTTCGCAATAAAATTGTCTATAAGAACATTCCTATAAAATGCCGCCAAAGCATAAGGACTATCAACACCAAATAAAAAACTATTCAGATCACTCGCCGAGAGCGCCAAACAGCAACAAAATGTTTCCACTCTCTTAATGGTTGCGAAGCCTACAGTTGTCCTACATCGCTAACTGTGGTATAATTGGAATCGCAATAAAATTCTCTACACGGACATATGCATATAAATATAGATTCAATGTCGTAGCCCACCCAAAACAGTGTGGGAAGTGGCCGAAGTGTTACCCGCGGCGGCATATCGGCGAAACTCGCTTTGAAAAGTGCATTTTCAATTCACTGTCCTGACTTTATTTGTTTTTTTTGAGATATATACAAGAGTTGTTACATTCTTGTACAGCCACTAGTACGCGTAGCGTTTCGGGCAAGTCCCTGGAATACGATCCCCTGCCGCGAAGAATCATTTGTAGATGTATGTATTTCATTTTTGTACCAATGTGCTCGCAATAGAATGTTCTATAAGAACATAAGTATTAAAGGTCACAAAAGGATGCATTCGACCGGCAACATATATAAAAACTACGTCGATTATACTCGTCGTGTCAATAATACAATTGTTTTACCACGATGATTCACTGCCACGACGTTCTCTTTAATAAGCTGTTCGGCTATTAGAGAAAACGAAAATGTCATGGCAAACATTTGTAAACTATTCAGATAAATTGACCACCATAGCTGCGGCCACCCAGGCGGCCACACAAGGATTCTACTGCTTCGGCCTAAAAATACCACCCCACCAAATAAAAAAGGAACGATACCATGAGATCCAGCAGTGCTTTAAGTGCTACGAGCTCTCCCACCCGACCAACAAGTGTCAGCACCCTGTCCAGAGTTGCAGCCTGTGTGCACTGGACCATCACTACTCCATATGCAAGGCAACAGTCCATCACTGCTTGCTCTGTGATGGCAATCACCCCGCAATTTCCTACCGCTGCCCCCGCAGACAGGAAATCATCAAGGCCCAGGTTGAAGCCAAAAGAAACAACTCGTCTACCTCCTCGATCAGAGTCCCAAGCGTTCAACTCACCACCTTATTAGCTCTCACCAGTCGACCAGAAGACTTTCCGGTCCTACCAACATGTGGCTCCTCCCAGCAGGCGACACAGCCTTCTCATTGGGGACCCAAGGTCCCACAGGCTCCTTCACAGCCCCCTGCATCACGTGCAGGCACGTGATGCAGGGGGGCTGGTCTTCTTAAAATTAAACTAGCAGAAAGGCTTGCAGGACCAGACAACCAGCGCTTTGTCAGTGAACTAAACGCATTATACATAGACAATGGCCTGGACCCCATCATAGCCACTAGCGTAAATCTCACTGCCTCCTCTACCACTCCGGAGACTACCACCAGGACGACCAGGTGGTCAACTTCAACACCGACTCCAGAACCGCCCATGACCCGGGCGACACAAACAGAGGTAATTCATTCTCCAGCTCCCAACACTCCTACCATCACTATCTCAGCAGCCGCGCTAGCAGACGTGCTGTCTACAAACGATAACAGCACCACCAGCGCTCCTGAAATACCTACAACCACCAATCAACGACACCTAAACCTACCTAAGGCTGCGAGGCGAAAGACAAAAACGCCCACTACGGAGGTTACGGACTCCTCAGACGAGGAAATTATAGTAGGAGCTCCACCGCCGCATCACAAATACGACACCTACACGGTTCAAGACTTCCTCATGGAGGCCACGTCACCAAACTCTAACGACAGCACTGCTCAGCCAAAGTCGCAGGCAAAGAAAAAATGGAAAACCTAGAGGTCTACACTAACCCCACCAGCTCCATAACTGGTATAGCCAGCCCTCCAGGCTGAAAACCATCATGAAGTCCCCCATCCATCGCCACATCTCTAGTATCAGCCACTGATACAGATAATGACTCCAAAGAGCCTCCACTTACGGGCTCACCATAGCCCGTGCTACTGGAACTTATCGTTCTGAGTAGCGAATCTTAAACAACAACAACCTCCTCTTCACAATCAACTTGAGAATGGTCCAGGACGGACCGAAACGTCGTCGTCCCTTCAACTTCTAGTGTGTGGTCTGTTCAACAATTGTGCTTTTTCATTACAAGAGGTTGATAAGAGGCTAATTTAACTCATAAATGTATATATAATTTTAAGTGTATATATAAATATTACATAATATTGCACCATAACAATTACTGCATATTACCATAACAATTACTGCATATTACCATAACAATTACTGCATATTACCATAACAATTACTGCATATTGTTACGATATATCGTATCGTGTTATTTCATCGCATAAAGGCACGGTTATTTAATAGTAATCCGTTCATTATTACAGGAAGAACGAGGTTAACAACCATGGAGGTCGTTAACGGTCAGCACGGTATGGCTCGTCCGGTGGCGGGAATTTCTGTTAGCCAATCAGAACCTTTCGGGCGAGGTAACGTGTGCTGGCCGGAGCATGTGGAGAGACAGACATCTACTCCCCTCCATTGAGTCAACATGCTGTCGTCGCTTTCGGATGTTTGACCAACTGACCCAACTGTTCCAGTATGCTCCACCCTCACCAAAGGAAATGGACGTGAGGACCTAGCGGCATGGTAAACGTCTCTGAGGTCGTGGAAGGCACCGTCATTGATAGAGGCGCTGAGGTAACACAGTTTCCGAATAGTGGTCCTAATTACGGAAAAGTGGATGATCTATAAGTGGGAAGAACGATCGGACAAGAGACGACCATTTCATGGTCGCAGTCTCTCTCTCTCTCTCTCTCTCTCTCTCTCTCTCTCTCTCTCTATATATATATATATATATATATATATATATATATATATATATATATATATATAGAAACTGTACTTATGTACAATGCCTTAATATATATACATGTAATATATTGTATATAATGTGGATCGAGATATATCTGAATATATCCATGATGAAGTTTTTATACAAACTTATTTTCTTGTCCTTTGTCAGACCTCAGCACAAAGTGTGTCGCACCTGACAATAGGTACGGCTGAGGCTGACACCTGATCAAATTAATGTACCGTTATATTACAACGAAACATAAGATAAACACTCAGAATAACCCTAAATTAAATGTGTTGGGTTGTCGACAGTTCGATCCCAACAATATTACCATAATTTATAGCCAACTCTTATACAAGGGTAGGTCATTATTAGACTGGTGTTGTACAGCAACCTAGTCTAACTTAATTTAATGTACTAACCTGGTGTAAGGGTAGGATTTTACACTTCTCTAGAGTTGAACCTATTGTACTGCCTAGCAAGTATATATAATTTAATATGCAGTACTCATGACAACTAGAGTTGTGTTGTCCCCATAATATTAAGTAACATAAACATATGTAATTTAGCTATAATCATTGCACCTTTGAGTGTTAACTAGTGTCTACACCAACCTAGGGTGATTGTGAGGAGCTAACCTAAAGGTGCAACCATAGACACTGGATTTCACTCAGATCATTGGTGTGTGTATGATTATACATAGTGTATTTTTTTAAATGATAAGCAGCTCTAGATCAAACACTAGTAGAAGCCCGTATCAAAGCCCATCAAGGCTTGGCCGTAATACAACTGCAGAAAGGCTAGCAAATACAGCCATCATGTATACAGCAAGAAATGTGAAAGCGACTCTTGCAGTTATGAAAGGCCATTTAACCAGACAGATCAATAAATGCGAGGATCTGAGTAAACAAACTCCAGTTGATCATGTCGAACTGGAGGGCTATCATAAGTTTCCCAAGAAAAAAATTGAACAAGTAAGAAGCCAAATAGAAAAATATGTGGCTGTTCTTACAGACACTAAGATTGATGAAGAAACCATAGTGGCTGTTGCACTAGAACAGACAGGTTATGAAGATGCCATTCAAATAAAGTTACAACACTTTGTCAAGGTAAAAACCAAACACAAGACCACTATAAACATTGCAACCACAGCTTCCCAAAACCCGAAGTCAGACAACCATCACTTAGACTACCGACTTTCTCTGGAACAGAAGACGAAATTTGGGATAACTTCTGAAACAAATTTATCGATTCAGTAGATGCTAATGTCAATATTGTGAAGACAACTAAAGTTACATATTGGCAGGATGTTTCAAAGGGTGAAGCGTTAAAAGTAGTCTGCAATTTAACATTGTCAAATGATGGCTATGATAGCGCAGTACAGATCCTTAAGGAAACTTCTGCTAAGCCAGGACGCGCTATCAGACTTTTAATCCAAAAATTGTTGGACATACCAATCTACAGATGGATCCGCTGACTCACTCCATGCCTTTAGATTGGAGCTTGAGTCTTTACTCAAAGCACTTAGCACTAAAGTAAACTTGGATGAATCTGACTGGACAATCCAAGTCCCTAGGAGATGCAAATTACTAAGTGAAATACTGGATAAGTTGTTTGTCTTACATAACAAATCTTCTCTGACAGTAAAGGAGATTACAAAAGGTTTACGCTCTGTCAAAGAAAGACAGAGACAACACAGATGGTAAATCAACACCTAAACCTTCGTTAAACCTTAAACTGTGCAATGCGCCTGCAGGCCCACATCTGGGGTGCGTAATGTGCCTGCGGATATTTTTATTTTTAGCGTTCCAATCAAAATTCCCGCGGCTACATGGGGTTCACATCAGCTTCCCCAGGGCTCTTGTAAACAAACGACATTTTAAAAAAAATCGTGGGCCACATTCCCTGGTGTGAGAGCCTCAGTACTGAGTGAGCAACCAAGGGCGGCGCACACAGCATCAGCTCACAGCACTGCTGTTCAGCTTGTGACCACAGCATCGCCTAATAATGTCAAAATATATATATATATAACTTGTATTATTTAGCTATGATAGTATTATAGAAGAGCCTGAGTGTTCTCCCACCACAGATGACACTCAGATGACACTCTGAGTGTCATCCCACCACAACATTGATGCTTCCCACCTCAGTACGGATGCCTCCCATAACAACTTTGATGACTCGCACAACAACATTCATGGCCTCTATCTCAGCAATGATGCCTCCAATCACAACATTGATTCTTACCACTACAACAATGATGCCTCCGACAGCGGCAATGATGATTCTCACCACAACAATGAGGCGTCCGACCACAACAATGATGCCTCCCACAACAACAGTGATTGCTCCCACTACATCAACGCTTCCTCCCACTACAACAATGCTTCCTCGCACCACAACATTGATGTCTCCCACCACAAAAATGATGCCTTCCATCACAACAATGATGCCTCTAAAAACAACAATGATGCCTCCCACCACAACAATGATGCCTCTGACCACAACATTTACGCCTCCCACCAACACAATGATGAGTCCCACAACATTGATGCCTCCCATATCAACATTGATGCCACCCACGATAACATTGATTGCTCCCACCACAACAATAATTCCAGCCAACACAACAATAATGTCTATCACCACAGCATTGATGCCTTCCACCAAAACATTGATACCTCCCACCACAAAATTGATGCCAACCTCCACCACATTGATGCTACCCACTTAGACATTGATGCCTCCCACCACAACATTGCTTTCTAATGCCACAAAAATTATGTCTTCCAACACAACATTGATGATTCCGACCACAACATTGATGCCTCCGACCACAATATTAATGCCTCTAACTACAACAGTTTTGCCTCATATAACATTGATACCTCCCACCACTACACTGATGCCTCCCACCACAACAACGATGCCTTCCATCACAACAATGACTTCCTTCTACCAAAAAAATGATGGATCACCCATAACAATGATGCATCCCACCATAATACTGTTGCCTTCGACCTCAAAAATAACGTCTCCCACCACTACTTTGATGCCTCCCACCAAAACAATTATAAGTATCACCACAACATTGATAGCTCCCACCAAAAAAATGATGCCTCCCACCACAGGGATGATGCCACCTACCACAATATTGATGGTTCCTACAACAACATTGATGCCTCCCACCACAACAATGATACCTTTGGCCACAACACTGATGCCTCCGACAACAACATTGATGCCTTCAACAAAACATTGATGATTCCCACAACAACATTAATACCTCCTAACACAACAATGATGCCTCCCACCTAAAAAATTATGCCTCCCACCACAACAATGATGACTCCCACCACAACATTGATGGCTCCCAACACAACAATGATGCCTCCCCTCACAACAATGATGCCTCCCCCCACAACAATGATGCCTCCCTCCACAACTATAATGCCTTCGCCCTCAACATTGATTCCTCCCACCTCACCAATAATGCCTCCCACCACACCATTGATGCCTCCAACCACATCATTGATGACTCCCACAACAACATTGATAGCTCGCTCCTAACTATTGATGACACCACACCAATGACAGCTCCCACCACAACAATGCTTGCTCCCACCTCAACATTGACGCCGCCCACCACAAATTGATGGCTCCCACCTCAATACTGATGCCTCCCACCACGGCATTGATGCCTCCCACTACAACAAAGATGCCTTCCACCACAACAATTATGCCTCCGTCCACATCATTGATGCATACTGTTACAACAATGGTGCCTCACACCACAACAATGATGCCTCCTACTACAACAAAGATGCACACCCATCACATCATTGATGCCCCTCACCACAATATTGATGTATCCCACCACAACAATGATGGATTCCACAAAAACACTGATGGCTTAATCAACAACATTGATGGCTTAAACAACAACATTGATGACTCCCACAATAACAATGATGGCTCCCACCAGAATATTAATGACTCTGACAACATCTTTGTTGGCTCCAACTACAACATTGATACTTCCCACTTACACTTTGATGCCTCCCACCACAACATTGATGCCTCCCACAACAACAATGATGCCTACAACCACAACAATGATGCCTTTACACCTCAACAATGATACCTCCCACCACAGCACTGATACCTCCCACCACAACAAATATTTCTCCCACCACAATATTGATGGCTCACACCACAACTTTGATGGCTCCTACTATAACATTGATACCGCCCACCAAAACAATGATGGCTCCTACCTCATAAATGATGCCTCCTACAACAATAATGATGCCAACTACTACATCAATGATGCCTTCGACCTCAACAGTGATGACTCCTACCACAACATTGATGGCTCTCACCTCAACAATGATGACTCCGGCCACAACAGTGATGCATACCACAACAACAATGATGCCTCCGACCACAACAATGATGCCTCCAAACACAAAAATGATGTCTTCCATCATAACATTGATGGCTCCCACCACAACAGCGATGGCTCCCACTACCACACTGATGACTCATACCAAAACACTGATGACTCATACTACAACAATGATACCTATGACCCCAGCAATGATGCCTCCAACCCAACATTGATGACTTCAACAACAACAATGATAGCACCCACCTCGACATTTATGTCTCCCACCATAAAATTTATGGTTTTCACGACAACAATGATACTTCACACCACAACAATGATGCCTCTTAATTCATCATAGATGCACACCCATCACAAAATTGATGCCTCTCACCACAATATTGATGCATCCCACTACAACAACGATGGTTCCCAGGACAACATTTATGAATCTCTCCACAACATTGATTCTACGGACCACTACACTGATGCCTCCCACCCAATATTAATGGCCCCCCATTACAACATTGATGCCTACCACCAGAACAATGATGCCTCCCACCACAACATTGATGGCCCCCACCACAATATTAATGCTTTCCACAACAGCAATGATGCCTCCCACCACATCAATGATGGCTCCAACCTCATCAATAATGGCTCTGACAACAACATTGATGCAAACCACTAAAACAATGATGCCTGAGACCACAACAGTGATGCCTCCCACCACAACAATGATGGCTCCCTCCAAATCAACTATGCCTCCGAAATCCATATTGATGCCTACCAATACAACAATGATATCTCCGACCACAACAGTGATGCCTCCCACCACATTATTGATGCCTCCTACCAAAACATTGATGCCTCCCATAACAACATTGATGCCACCCATACAACACTCATGGCACCCACCACAACAATGATGCCACCCAATACAACAATAATGTCTCTGATTACAGCATTTATGCCTCCCACCACAACACTGATACCTCCCACTAAAAATTGAGGCCACCCTCCACAACATTGATATCACTAACTACAACATTGATGCGTCCCCACCTCAACATTAATGCCTCCCACCACAAAAATTATGTCTCCCCTCACAACATTGATGCCTCCGACTACAACATTGATGGTTCCTACCACAACACTGATGCCTCCCACTGCAACATTTATTGCTGCCACCACAACAATGATGCTTCAAACCACAACATTGATGCCTAACACTACAAAAATGATGTCTCCGACTACAACAATTATGCCTCCCACTAAAACATTGATGGCTCACAACACATCCCTGATGCCAACCACCACAAAAATTATGCCTCCCACTACAACATTGAGGGCTCACACAACGACATTGATGGTTCACGCAACAACATTGATGGCTCACACAACAACATTGATGACTCACTCGACAACATTGATGGCTCTCTTCACAACATTGATGCCTCCCAACACAATTTTGATGCCTCCCACCAAAATATTGTTGCCTCCCACCAAAATATTGATGCCGCCCACCACAACAATGATGCCTCCCACCACAACACTGACGCAACCCATCACAACATTGATGCCTCCCAAAACATCCCTGATGCTTCCCACCACAACAATGATGCCTCTGACCAAAACAATGATGCCTCCAACCTCAGGAATGATGCCTCCTACATAAAAAATTATGGCTACCACCACAAATATTTTTGATGGTTCTCACCCAAATATTGATGCCTCCCAAAAAAACACTGCTGCCCCTACCCCAATATTTATGGTTCCCGTCACAACCTTGATGCATCTAACCACAACAATGAAGCCTCCCACCAGAACAATGAGGCCTCCAACCACAACAATGATGCATCGCACCACAACATTGATGGTTCCCACCACAACACTGATGTCTGACATCACAACAATGATGCCTCAGAACACAATAATGATGCCTCCGACCAAAACATTGAGGACTACCACCACAACATTGAAACCTCCCACCACAAAAATGATGCCTCCCACCACAACAATGATGCCTTCAATCACAACAATGATACCTTCCACCACAACAATGATGCCTCCCACCAAAACAATGATTCCTCCGACCACAACATTGATGCCTCCCACCTCAACAATGATGCCTCCCGACAAAAGAATGATGCCTCCTACCACAAAATTGATGGCTCTCACCGCAACATTGATTCCTCCTACCGCAACAATGATGCCTCTGATCACAACAATGATGCTCGCACTACAACATTGATGGTTCCCAACACAACACTGATGCCTCCCACCACAACTTTGATGGCTCACACAACAACATTGATGGCTTCCACCAAAACATTTATGGCTCCCTCTGCAACATTGACGCCTCCCAACACAATATTGATGCCTCCCACCACAACATTGACTCCTCCCATCACAACAATGATGGCTCCCTCAACAACATTGATGGCTCCCACTAAAACATTGATTGCGTCCACCTCAACATTGATGCCACCACACCACAATATTGATGCTACCCACAACAACATTGATGGCTTCCACCACAATATTGATGGTGCCACGACAACATTGATGCCTCTAACCACAACAGTAATGCTTCTGACCACAAAATTCATGCCTACCACCACAACATTTAAGCCACCTATCCACAACAATAACGTCTCTAACCACAACATTAATGTCTCCCGCCACAACATTGTTGCCTTCTACATCAAAATTTATTCCAACCTGCACAACATTGATGCCACTAACTACAACATTAATGCCTTCCACCACAACACTGATGCCTCCCACCACACTAATTATGCCACCCACTACAAAGTTGATGCCTTCCACCACAAAAATGATGTCTTCCCTCAAAACATTGATGCCTCTGACCAAAACGTTGATAGCTCCCATCATAACATTGATGCCTCCCACCACAATATTATAGCTACCACCACAACAACGATGCCTCAAGCCACAACATTGATGCCACCCCCCCCCCCCCAACATTTTTGCCTCCCACCACAACAATGATGCCTTCCATCACAACAATGACCCCACCTTCCACCACAACAATGATACCTCTCACCACAGCAATGATGCCTCCGACCACAACTTTGATGCCTTCCACCTCAAAAATAATGTCTCTCATCACAGCTTTGATGCCTACCACCACAAAAATGATGTCTCCCACCAAAAGAATGATGCCTCTTAACACAAAAGTGATTGCGCCCACCACAATATTGATGCCTCCTACCACAACAATGACGCCTCTGATCACAACAATGATGCCCCCGCCACAACAATGATGGCTCCCACAACATTGATGGCCCCCACCAAAACATTGATTGTTCCCTCCTCAACATTGATGCCATCACATCACAACTTTGGTGCCTCCCACTACAACATCGATGCCTCTCACAACAACATTAATGCAACCCACCACAACATTGATGGCACCCACGACAACACTGATTCCTCTAACCCCAACAGTAATGCTTCTGATCACAACATTGACGCCTCCCACCACAACATTGAGGCCTCCCACCACAACAATGATGACAACCACCACAACATTGATGCTTCCCTCCTCAACACTGATGCCTAGCACCACATGAATGACGGCTCCCAGCACATCAATGATGCCTTTAGACATCAACATTGATGCCTGCCAATACGACAATGATGCCTCCGACTACAACAATGAGGCCACCCACCACATTAATGATGCCTCCCACCACAATATTGATAACATCATTGATAACATGATAACATTATTGATAACAACATGATAACTCTCATAACATCATTGACGCCACCCACATAACATTGATGGCTCCCACCACAAGAATGATGCCACCCAATACAACAATAATGTCTCTGACCACAAAATTGATACCTCCCACCACAACAGTGATACCTCCCACCACAACAGTGATACCTCCCACACAAAATTAAGGCCACCCTCCACTTCATTGATAACACCCACTACAACATTGATGCCTCCCACCTCAACATTGATCCCTCCCACCACATAAATGATGTTTCCCCTCAGAAAATTTATGCCTTCCACCACAACATTGATGCCTCCAATCACAACAATGATGCCTCAAACCAAAACATTGATGGCTTACATCACAACAATGATGGCTCCCACCACAACAATGATGCAGCCAACCACAACATTGACGCATCCCATCACAACATTGATGGCTCCCAAAACATCCCTGATGCCTCCAACCACAACAATGTTGCCGCTGACCAAAACAATGATGCCTCCTACATAAAAAATTATGGCTACCACCACAGTGATGGGTCTCACCAGAATATTCATGCCTCCCAACAAAACATTGCGGCCCCCACCCCAACACTGAAGGTTCCCACCACAACATTGATGCGTCCCACCACAACTCGTGATGGCTCGCATCACAACATTGATGGCTCCCAGCACAAATTTGATGCCTACCACTACAACAATGATGCCTCAGATCACAACAATGAAGCCTCCACCAGAACAATGAGGCCTCTGACCACAACAATGATACGTCGCACTACAACATTGATGGTTCCCACCACAACACTGATGCCTGACTTCACAACAATGATGCCTCAGAACACAATAATGATACCTCCGACTAAAACATTGAATACTACCACCACAACATTGAAACCTCCCACTACAAAAATGATGCCTCCCACCACAACAATGATGCCTTCCATCACAACAGTGATTACTTCCACCACAACAATGATGCCTCCAACCACAACAATGATTCATCCGACCACAACATTGATGCCTCCCACCTCAACAGTAATGCCTCCCACCACACCATTGATGCCTCCCACCACAACAATGATGACTCGTACCTCAACTTTGATATCTCCCACCACAACAATGATGCCTCCCAACACAAGAATGGTGCCTCCTACCACAAAATTGATGGCTCCCACCACAACATTGATGCCACTAACTACAACATTTATGCCTCCCACCACAACACTGATGCCTCCCACTACATTAATGATGCCACCCACTACAAAATTGATTCCTTCCACCACAAAAATTATGTCTCCCCTCAAAACATTGATGCCTCACACCACAACACTGAAGCCTCTGACCACAATGTTGATGACTCCCATCATAACATTGATGCCTCCTTCCACAACATTCAAAGCTGCCACAACTACAATGATGCCTCAAGCCACAACATTGATCTCTACCGCTACAACAATGATGCCCCCAACCTCAACAATCATGCCACCCACTACAACAATGAGGCCTCCGGTCACAACAATGATGGTTCCCACCACAACAATGATGCATCATATCACATCATTGATGGCGCACAACACATCCCTGATGCCTCCCACCACAACAAAGATGCCTCTGACCAAAACAATGATGCCTCCAACTACAACATTGATGCCTTTCATCACAACTTTTTTGCCTCCCACAACAACATTGATACCTCCCACCACAACAATGATGCCTCCCACCACACCAATGATGTCTTCCATCACAACAATGACCCCTTTCCCTCCACAACAATGATGCCTCCCACCACAGCAATGATGCCTCCGACCACAGCTTTGATGCCTTTCACCTCAACAATAATGTCTTTCATCACAACATTGATGCCTACCACCACAAAAATGATGACTCCAACCACAAGAATGATGCCTCCTACCACAAAATTGATGGCTTCCACCACACCATTGATGCCTGAACACTGCAGAGTACGCTACTGCATTGTGACGTGAGTCTATCATGCCTTTAGGGTTCGAGCGGTCTAACATACACTCGAAGTCATAAAAGCACATGTAACTAGGACCATATCCATGTTCATAGTTCCGGAAAGTAATCTTCCTCTCTGCTGCATAAAATTTGAGAGTCTGATGCACTCTACATGTACTTTCATGAGCTTGCATATGATCTGGTGGGAGTGATATTAAACAACAATGACAAAAGCTAGGGTGAGATGGGACCTTTTCAGGGTGCGAGTTAATATTACGTACATAACGGTTAAAATGTTTAATTAATACTAAGTGTTGAGTATCCAACATCAACAATGAAATAATGTCCTTATGCCCTCCTCTTTCTTTCTAGCTAGAGTGATATAGTGACGCTGACGCTTAGCATTTTCATCCCGTTCTAGTGAATAGATGAATACACTAACCAGATTTATTTTTTCAACCTTGGTGATTTCCTCGAATATAATTCCAGAATTAACATCTGCTGGCCAATTAATGTGACTGAGACACCAACTAGCATTCACAGATCTAGCGCGAATATTATCCAGTTGCATCTCCTTGGCTAAACATTTATAAGCTGAAACACACTGCATAAGGCAAATATTGGCCTCACTCTCTGGATTGAAAACTAATCTCTCCCCCCGCAAGCGTTTAGGATACTTTACATGCGATCCTAATCTTATTGGGTGTTCAATCTAAGCACACTTGATATAAAAACCAGTGATCAGCCCAACCATGACATTGGACCCTCTCTTTCTCTTTCAAGCAGAGGGGATATTTTTTCTGTCAATTCATCAGCTCAAAAATTAATAAGTGTTTCTACCTCATCGTGAGTTACGGTTCTCCCCTTACCTCATATGGGAAAACCATCATTATTTATAGTATCAAGTAAATCCTCCTCCTCTTCATCGTCATGTTGTACATTTAAAATGCGCACAATTAGTGTAATGTCCGGGTAAATTAGGAGGGCGGGAGGGATGATGACGAGAGAAGAGAGAGCGAATCTCATTAATGAAAAAAAAACTCTGTAAGTTCTCAGATACAACCCTGGGGAGGTGTTAACATGGTCTGGTATGGAGAATGAAAGCCGAACATATCCACCATTATAATTATCAATACGATCCAGTAGTTGTGGCTGAATTTCTAACACAAGTGGGGAAGAGAGAGTGATCGGAGGTGGAGGAGAGGGGGGAAGGGCATGGGGAGTGGGTGGTGGTGAGAGCTCTCCTCCAACCCCCCACCCCCCCGCGCCATGAAAGGGCGGTGGGGGGGGGGGGCACCATCAGCTGTTACACCTAACACTGCTAACCAGTCGGAATTGTCAGACGATAACGATACAAGGTCGTCTGAGCTGTCATCTGACTAACCGACATTCTCTATTCGCGCTCTGTTGTTCACACCCAAGGTTGGACCGCTAAAACAGTCCTGCTGCTGCTCCCAATCCTAGTTCCACTGGAGAGAGTGGATGGTGGGAGGAAGGAGGGAGAGGAGTGAGGAATTGAGTGCATGGGTGAAGGTCCACCAATCTCCCCATGAGCGCTACTGCTGCTGCTGCCACTTCTGCCGCTGCTGTCGCTGCTGTTACTGCTGTGTGTGTTTAGTTCGCCCTCACTGCTGCTAGTTACCAAATCTATGCAGAGCGGGCTCAGATCTGCAGAAAGAAAAACATATTATCTCTAGAAAGAATGAAACATATATATATATATATATATATATATATATATATATATATATATATATATATATATATATATAATATATATATATATATATATATATATATATATATATATATATATATATATATATATATATATATATATATATATATCAATGAGGTAAGATGCAGTGCATGGTTCCCACCAGCTTCCAAAGGGAAGCAATGGCCAGCTGCTATTGACAGTTAGAGAAGAGACTCCTATTAACCTAATCTCATCTGAGAACCTCACCCAAGCGATCATAGCGACGTCTGCTAGAACATTACCACACATCCCAAAAGCAGTCCACCCAAATGCAGCAGCCAAACTCTGTAATCTTCTGAAAAGGGTCAATGATGCCCCGGAAAACATTCAAGCGTGGCATACTGTCCTTCTGTTTGGCAATGTATGCCTCACCGTCCCTCCAAGGAGGGACAAATCACTTGCTTCCTCGGTCCTGAGGGCGATAAATGAATACCCAAGGGGGGACAACCTAGTTCGCCTGCCTCTCCGAGCAAAACACATCCACCGCAGAAATGGTAACAACAACATACCGGAAACGTACAAAATCAGAGCACAAATCACCAAGAAAATTGAAGAGGGAAATACCGCAAGTGCTATTATAGTCATCACCAGCGACGAGAAAATTGCTCCTCGAAACTCAGCCACAGCACGGGCCCTGCAAAGCAAGCACCCACCCAGAGCCCCTCAAGGCGACAACATCGTTCCGCCATCAGCCGACACCATTTCAGACCCATTAATCGTTGGTGAATCTGAGGTCTACAAAGCAGCCCTTTCTTTTCCACCTGGGTCAGCAGGCGGCTTTACAGGGTTAAAACCTCAACACATCAAGCAAATGTTAAATCCTGCGGTTGGTGATGCTGCACAAGATCTTCTTATGGAACTCACAAGGTTCGTCAACATGTGCCTTGCTGGTGAGATACCTGAGGTCATCAGGCCTCTCTTTTTTGGTGCCTCCCTCTGTGCTCTCAAAAAGAAGGACGAAGGAATCAGGCCAATCGCTGTTGGCAACACTCTCCGACGCCTGATTGCCAAGGCTGCTACGAGGGTAGTCAGCCAGCAAGCGGCTGAATTGCTGAAACCAATCCAGCTAGGATTTGGAATCCCCCAAGGCTGTGATGCGGCTGCATATGCAGCACGAGCATACATCACCAACATTTCTGATGAAAAGGCCCTGCTCAAACTGGACTTTAAGAATGCCTTCAACATGGTCAGAAGAGATGCAGTACTTTGTGCCGTACATCGCCATTTCCGGCCCCTCTACCCGTTCATACTATCGTGCTACAGTGGTGAGTCAAAACTGCTCTTCGGTGAACATGAAATCAGATCATGTGAAGGTGTTCAGCAAGGGAATCCTCTTGCTCCCCTTCTTTTCTGCTTAGTCTTAAAAGAAATATCCGAAAGCTTGTCCAGCGAGTTCAACATCTGGTTTTTGGATGATGGCACCATAGCTGGCACCGTAGACCATCTCTTGGCAGATATCAGGAAAATAAAAGAGCAAGAAGAAAGCCTGGGTCTTGTCCTGAACCCTTCCAAGTGTGAAGTAGTCTCTTCCAACCCAGACATCGTAGCTAGAATAAGGTCTGCCTTGCCTGGAGCCCATGTCATTAGGGCCGAGAACAGCACCCTCCTTGGAGCCCCCCTGGGGTCTAACGCCATTGAGGAGATCCTTGACAAGAAAATCGCAGACCTTAGGAGGATGGAAGACAGAATAGGTGACATCGATGCCCACGATGCTTTTTATCTCCTCACCAAATGCCTATCCCTTCCGAGGCTAACCTACTTTCTGAGGTGCGCCCCTTCTTACGACAGCCAAAAGCTTGAAGAGTATGACCTCTTACTGAAGACCATGCTGGAAAAAGTTGTTAACCTCTCCCTCAACGAATGCCAGTGGAAACAAGCCACTCTTCCTGTTAGGCTCGGTGGCTTGGGTGTCCGCACTGCTACCCAAATTGCTGTCCCAGCCTTCCTGTCTTCCTCCTCAGCATCAGAAGACCTGGTTAAGGAAATTCTACCTGACACCCTGAGTGATGTAGCAGGGATACAGGACCCCCACTACACGGAATGCGACACGAAATGGGGTGCCATGGCAGACCCACCACTCAGACCAGCCATGCCGAAAGCCAAGAAACAATCCAGTTGGGACAGCCCCATTGTAGACAAAGAAGCCACAGCTTTGCTAGAGGCAGCAACAACCCCCAGTGATCGTGCACGCCTCACAGCTGTGCAGGCTCCCCATGCAGGGGACTTCCTTTTGGCAGTCCCTATGTCTGCGACAGGCACACGTCTTGATCCGCAGGAGCTCCGTATTGTAGTCGCTCTCCGTCTTGCTGCCTCTATCCACACTGTTCATAGGTGTATTTGCGGCAAGGCAGATGCTGACGAATATGGACTATATAGCCTGCACTGTGGAAAATCTGGTGGTTGGCACACTAGACACGACGAAGTCAATGACATCATTAAAAGAAGCCTAGCCTCTGCTCAGTGTCCAGCGGAGAGAGAGCCCCGCAACCTACTGAACCGTGACTCTGTTAGCTTTGCCGGCCGACCAGACGGAATCACACTGCGACCGTGGAAGGGTGGCAGACAGTTGGCATGGGACTATACTTGTGTATCCACCCTGGCAACCACATACATCAACCTCTCTGCCGGCACAGCAGGAGCCGTGGCGACACGTAGAGAAAGAGACAAGTCAGCCAAGTACAGGCAATTAGATCATTGCTACAACTTCGTTCCAATAGAGTCTGAGACCCTAGGCCCATGGGGAGAGAGTGCAAGAAGGTTTCTTAAGGATCTTGGTTCCAAGCTCATTGACACCACAAGAGACCCTAGAGCAACAAGTTTTCTCTTTCAGTGCCTCAGTGTCGCGATCCAGAGGGGGAATGCTCGCTGCATCCTCGGTTCATGCCCGGCGTCGGAGGAGTTCGAGGAAATCTACAGCCTCTAGGAAGCGAACTTTTTTTTGTGTCCTCTTAATGTTAATTTTTTGTATAAAATTAGATATGTAACTGTATAACCTTGCATAATAAAGTGTACACCATAAAAAAAGGGAGGTGGTAGGAGAAGCGAACACTCTTACGTATTCAGAGTTAAATGGCAAGTTTTTCCCTGAATGCTCTGTGTTCCCTTCTCTGAAGCTGTGGGTCCCTATAATTGCACCAGTGGTGGTACCCCCCTATATATATATATATATATATATATATATATATATATATATATATATATATATATATATATATATATATATATATATATATATATATATATATATATATATATATATATATATATATATATATATATATATATATATGTGTCGTACCTAGTAGCCAGAACGCACTTTTCAGCCTACTATGCAAGGCCCGATTTGCCTAATAAGCCAAGTTTTCCTGAATTAATATATTTTCTCTAATTATTTTCTTATGAAATGATAAAGCTACCCATTTCATTATGTATGAGGTCAATTTTTTTTTATTGGAGTTAAAATTAACGTAGATATATGACCGAACCTAACCAACACTATCTAACCTAACCTAACCTATCTTTATAGGTTAGGTTAGGTTAGGTAGCCGAAAAAGTAAGGTTAGGTTAGGTTAGGTAGGTTAGGTAGTCGAAAAAACATTAATTCATGAAAACTTGGCGTATTAGGCAAATCAGGCCTTGCATAGTAGGCTGAGAAGTGAGTTCTGGCTACTAGGTATGTATATATATATATATATATATATATATATATATATATATATATATATATATATATATATATATATATATATATATACATATATGTATATATATATATATATATATATATATACATATATGTATATATATACATATATATATATATATATATATATATATATATATATATATATATGTATATATATATATATATATATATATATATATATATATATATATATATATATATATATATATATATATATATATATATATATATATATATATATATATATATATATGTTGTACCTAGTAGCCAGAACGCACTTCTCAGCCTAATGTGCAAGGCCCGATTTGCCTAATAAGCCAAGTTTTCATGAATTAATATATTTTCTCATTTTTTTTTCTTACGAAATGTTAAAGCTACCCATTTCATTATGTATGAGGTCAATTTTTTTTAATGGAGTTAAAATTAACGTAGATATATGACCGAACCTAACCAACCCTACCTAACCTAACCAAACCTATCTTTATAGGTTAGGTTCGGTTAGGTAGCAGAAATGTTAGGTTAGGTTAGGTTAGGTAGGTTAGGTAGTCGAAAAAACATTAATTCATGAAAACTTGGCTTATTAGAAAATTCGGGCCTTGCATAGTGGCTGAGAAGTGCGTTCTGGCTACTAGGTACGACACATATATATATATATATATATATATATATATATATATATATATATATATATATATATATATATATATATATCGTATATATATATCGTATATATATATATATATATATATATATATATATATATATATATATATATATATATATATATATATATATATATATATATATATATATATATATATATATATATATATATATATATATATTATTAAATATGACCGAAAAAGTAAGATTAATAATTCTAACACGAATTTTCTCAATCTTTCGTACATTTCTTTTCACTTTTGGAGGTAATTCAAAAATCAATTCTCCAAAATTCATTTTTATTTCTAGTCTGACGCGACACTTGAGCGCGTTTCGTAAAACTTATTACATTTTCAAAGACTTTACACATACACAACTGAATAGAACTTACATATCTCCGATTTGTTTATATCTACATTTGAGTGAGGTGGATGGGGTGAGGTGGTATTAATAGGGTATTAAATTCATCAACACAAGACAGAACACGAAACAATGAGTATTGAAATGGAAGTGATTGTAGAAAGCCTATTGGTCCATATTTCTTGATGCTTCTATATTGGAGCAGAGTCTTGAGGTGGGTAGAATATAGTTGTGCATTAATTGGCTGTTGATTGCTGGTGTTGACTTCTTAATGTGTAGTGCCTCGCAAACGTCAAGCCGCCTGCTATCGCTGTATCTATCGATGATTTCTGTGTTGTTTACTAGGATTTCTCTGGCCATGGTTTGGTTGTAGGAAGAGATTATATGTTCCTTAATGGAGCCCTGTTGCTTATGCATCGTTAAACGCCTAGAAAGAGATGTTGTTGTCTTGCCTATATAGATGTTCTGGCTACTAGGATAGTAGTATATATATAGTTAGGATAGTAGTATATATAAAGTTAGGATAGTAGTATATATATAGTTAGGATAGTAGTATATATAGTAGTATGTATATAGTAGTAAATATATATGTAGTATATATATTATATATATATATATATATATATATATATATATATATATATATATATATATATATATATATATATATATATATATATATATATATATATATAACTGAAAACTTCTTTTTCCTTTATAACTTTACCTAACGGACAGGTGTCAGAGACAGAAAATGAAGAGCGACTAGTCGGACTGGCATAGAGTAACAAGCGGGGTGCGTCAAGGATCGGTCCTGGGTCCCATACTATTCCTCATATACCTTAACCATTATATACAGGAGTTGGGTCTTTTATGTCAAAGTTTGCCGATCATGCAAAATTAATGAGGAGGGTTGAGACAGAGGAGGATTGTAAGATTCTCAAGGATGACTTGAACATGTTGCCGAGCTCGTCCTAGAAATAGCTGATAGAGTTCAACACCAGCAAGTGAAAGATGATAAAATAAGATCAGGAGCCATGTAACCGAATGGTCAATTCATGATGAAGGAAAACTACCGCCCTATAACGACTAGAGACAAGGATCTGGTAGTGGACATAACAGCAAACCTAACTCTAGAGGCTCATTTATATAGAATAACGTCAGCCGGTTGAGTGGACAGCACTCGAGTCATACTCCTAAGTGCCCGGGTACTATTCCGGGCCGAGGGGGATTCAAATGGGCAGAGTTTCTTTCACCCAAATGCTCTGTTCACCTAGCAGTAAAGAGGTACCTAGGAAACAGACAGCTGCTAGGGGCTGCTTCCTGGGGATGTGTATTTTTTAGAGAGAAATATATGTAGTAGATATAATATAGGAAAAATAGATTGTTTAGAAAGGCGCAGATAAAGAGCTAATAGCTCGATTCTGAAGACACAAATAGTAAATAGTAAATACACACAGAAGAAAGAGTTAGGGGAGACATTATCACCGCATACAAGATTCTCAGAGAAAATGATAGGGTAGATAAAGACAATTAATTTAACATAAGGGGCACACGCCCAAGAGGACAAAGGGGAAAACTGAGTACCCAGATGAGCACTAGAGATATTAGAATTTTTTTTTAGTGTCAAATTAGTTAGCAGATGGAATGCATTAGACAGTGACGTTATGGAGGAAGACTCCATACACAGTTTCAAATAAAGATATGATAGAGCCAAATAGGCTCGGAAATATGTACACCGGTTGATTGACAGTTGAGAGGTGGGACCAAAGAGCCGAAATTCAACCCCTCAAGCACAACTTGGTGAGTGCACAAACACACACACGCGCGCACACACACACACACACACACACACACACACACACACACACACACACACACACACACACACACATATGTCAGACCAATCCTGGAGTATGCGGCACCAGAATGGAATCCATATCTAGTCAAGCATAAGACTAAAATGGAAAAGGTTCAAAGGTTTGCCACCAGACTAGTACCCGAGCTGAGAGGTATGAGCTACGAGGAGAGACTACAGGAATTAAACCTCACTTCGTTGGAAGACAGAAGAGTTAGGGGGGACATGATCACCACATTCAAGATCCTCAAGGGAATTGACAGGGTTGATAAAGACAGGCTGTTTAACACAAGGGGCACACGCACTAGGGGACACAGGTGGAAACTGAGTGCCCAACTGAGCCACAGAGATATTAGAAAGAACTTTTTTAGTGTCAGAGTGGTTGACAAATGGAATGCATTAGGAAGTGATGTGGTGGAGGCTGACTCCATTCACAGTTTCAAGTGTAGATATGATAGAGCCCAATAGGCTCAGGAACCTGTACACCTGTTGATTGACAGTTGAGAGGCGGGACCAACGAGCCAGAGCTCAACCCCCGCAAGCACAACTAGGTGAGTACAACTAGGTGAGTACAACTAGGTGAGTACACACACACACACACACACAAACACACACACACACACACACACACACACACACACACACACACACACACACACACACACACACACACACACACACACACACACAAACACACACACACACACACACACACACACACACACACACACACACACACACACACACACACACACACACACACACACACACACACACACACACACACACACACACACACACACACACACACACACATACACACACACACATAGATTCCTAACAGATATAGAATGAAAAAGAGAGCTCAGGGGAAAGATGGCCCCAGACATGATGGACTACATCACGCAGAAGTGCAAGAAAGCAGCACACAAGTTTGTCCCAGTCCAAAAGGAAAACATTGAAATGAAGATGAGAAACCGATGGTTTACTCAGAGATGTAGGCTAGCTAAACAGCAAAGTAAAAGGGCGTGGAGAATCTATAGGAATAACAGGACACTTGAGAGCAGAGAAAGATACCAGAGTGCTAGAAATCAATATGTCAGGATGAGAAGAGAGGCAGAAAGACAATACGAGAATGACATCGCAAGCAAGGCAAAGACTGAGCCTAAATTGCTGCACAGCCACATCAGGAGAAAAACAACAGTAAAGGAACAGGTTATGAAATTAAGGATAGGAGCAGAAGGATTCACTACAAACGACAAAGAAGTGTGTGAGGAACTGAATAAGAAATTCCAGGTCTTCACCTTAGAGCAAGGAGAAATTCCAGAGATAAGAGAGGGAATAGTTAACCAGGAACCACTGGAAGAGTTTGAGATTACCAGCGGGGAAGTAAGGAATTGTTTACTAGAGTTGGATGTGACAAAGGCTATAGGCCCAAATGGAATCTCCCCTTGGATACTAAAGGAAGGAGCAGAAGCACTGTGCTTGCCACTCTCCATAGTGTATAACAAATCACCGGCACCAGGGGAACTACTAGAAATTTGGAAAGCAGCTAACGGAGTCCCGATATCAAGAAAAGGGGATAGACAGGAGGCACTGAACTATAAGCCAGTGTCCCTAACCTGCATAACATGCAAGCTGATGGAGAAGATTGTGCGAAGAAAGCTAGTGGAACATCTGGAGCGAAAGAACTTTGTAACACAGCATCAACATGGGTTCATGGATGGTAAGTCCTGCTTCACTGAGATTACAATATAGAAACATATAAGCATATTAAACATATTAAAACATATTAAACATATAGAAATCAATTGGGAATCAAGGAATCCCCCATTTCAGGGAGGGAAAGTGGGGAACAAAGTTAGTGGACGTTATAGACAGGAATTTCCTAACACAGCATGTGAAGGAAGACAGAAGGAAAAGAAAATGGGATTCACCGAGCCTATTAGACCTGATTTTCTCCCAGAACGAAGAATATAGAGAATTTGGAACATGAAATACCTCTAGGAGTCAGAAACCATTGTGTCCTAGTTTTTGACTATGTGATGGAACTTAAATTATGACCACAGGAAATGAGGTTTGGGAAAGGAGAGTTGACTACAGGAAAGGGGATTACAGGAGGATTAGGGAATATCTGGGAGAAGTTCAGTGGGAGAAAGAAATTAGAGAAAAACAGTGCAAGATATGATGCAAGTCATAAGGAAATGCAAGGAGGCCGAAGGGAGAGATTCATACCAACAGTAAAGGAAAAAGGTAGGGGGGAATATAATAACCCAAGGTTTAAAAGATCGTGTCAAGAAACAAAAATGAGAAACAGGAGAGAGTGGAGGAAATACAGAAGATGAAAAATAGGTCACAACAGGATTAGTTGCAACAGATTTAGGAACGATTACATTAACACAAGAAGAGTATCGGAAAGAAATTATGGAGAACGATGTTATGATCAAAGTGAAAGAGCAACCTAAATTACTACATAGGCCTTTAATTAGGACAATTTCGGTGAATGACCCAGGGAAACTATGAAGGGAAACTACCCAGGGAATGACTATGGAAACCAGAAGAGGCATATACAGAGGGTGACAAGGAAACCTGCGAGGCACTGAATGCCAGTTTCCATGGAGTGTTCACAACCGAGCCTGAGCAGCTCCCATTGTTAGAAAAGATGAACCTAGCTGAGAGACTAACAGATATAGAGATGACAGCAGAGGGGAGTAATGAAATAGCTGACCCAAACTAGATGCAACTAAAGCATGTTGACCACACCAAGTATCACAGTGGATAATAAAAATGGTCCTTCAGCGTGCCGCTGGCAAGGATCTTTAATGAGTCACTTATAACGGAAGTCACTTATAATTACAACTTATAATTCAGACTGTGACTGAATTAAACTCACAGCGGTTGCTGTGACTTCTTCCAGCAACTGCAAAGGCAGTTGCTAAAAGAAGGCAAATGTGGTACCAATTTTCAAGAAATGGGATAAGAAGGAGGCACTTAACTGCAGACCTGTATCACTGACAAGCATCCCCTCCAAAATACCTAAAAGAATAATCAGGCTAAGATTTGTGGCAAACCTAGAGAACATTAGGTTTGTAAACAAACACCAACATGGGTTCTGGGGAAGGGAAATCATGCCGAACAATCCCTTTGGAATTCTATGATAAAGTTACATGAATAAGGCAGGACAGGGAAGGATGGGCACACTGCATATTTATGGGTTGTCAAAAGTCCTTTGATGCAATCCCGCACAGGAGACTGCTATTCAAACTCAACTTAAGATGCAGGCGGGAGTAGTGGAAAGGCCCTAACATGGGTAAGGAACTACCTAACAGGAAGGAGCCAGAGAGTAACAGAAAGGGGCGAGAAGTCGGACTAGCGAACAGTAACGAGTGGAGTACCTCAAGGATCGGTGTTGGGACCAGTTATATTTCTAATATACGTAAATGACAAAATACTTTCCTAAAGTATTTTGCCTAAAGTGCGAACACGGTCAGATATAACGCATTGTTACGGCCCTCTCGGGACGCAACGGGGTTCTTACTCTGATGTTGTTAGAGGAAGTTGTATCCGACCCCAAGCCAGTAGTGGCTTTCAAGGGATGTGATCCGTGACGCAAGAAACTTAAAGGGGGGAAGGGAAAGAAAGTTAAGAACTTAAGACTATAATTGTTACCATCACCAAATAAATAATATATAAAAGAGTGCACAGGGGGAGGGGTATTAACACTGTACAGGGGAAATACACAATCGTCTTCTGCGGAAGACTCTGGATCCAGACGCTCGGTGCTGAGTCCTCGGTGCTTTCGTGGTCTCTTGACGAATCCTTTGACCAAGCTGAGTCTACCCCAAACACAGGCCAGCCAAAACACAGTTCCACTGGGGGCACCGCCGTCGAGGCCGTCAACCACAAGTCCAGCAGGTCTGCTGGCAGGTTCCGGATCAGCAAGGCTGGTCAGGCCACTCCACGAGCGATACTAGGGTAGCGCCCTAGTCAGGAGCCTCGTGTGATACCACAAATCACTCTCCTGTCCTCAGTACCCCAGTGGATAATCGTCTCCAGCAGTCGGTCCCGGGTAATCCTTCTACTGCCACTCCACTGATAGGGTAACACCACAGTGTTCTTCCGGGAGACGACTTCACAGCTGCTGCAGCAAGGCACAAGGTAAGGGGACGGCTGCCTCGGGTAGACTGACTCAACTTCCATCACAGCAGTCCCAGGTCGACTCTGTAAGCAGACACGTCATCAATAACTGGGACACACTAAAACACCTCACTTACGGGCTCAGGCACAAACGCCCGACATATCCACTCCATAGATGGCGCTGTAGTCTGAGCACCACCTCACCAGAGGTCAGGAGCGGCTGTGTTGTGAGCTGCACAGGACTGGAAACTGGCCCTTGTGGCCAATATACGTCGTCCTCACCAGGTGTCGTCGTCCGTTTGGAGGGGGTTTCGGGAGCTGACCCACAGATGGCGCGGTTGTCACTGCTCCGTGCTCGGACGCTGGATCCGGGTTCGTAACACGCATAATGCTCTTGGCCTCCAGGTGCCATTAGAACACTATACAGCTACTGTTAGTGAAGCCTTTCCTAAAGTATTTTCCCCTTGATTGGTAGAATCAACAATTGCCAGCAGACAAACGGTGGATGAATTACCTGTGAATTCTGGGGTTAATAATAAGTTTACAGACACCTATCTGGAATTCATCATAAAGGGGGTGAACGGTCAGCTGGTGGATTTATCATCCATAGCTTTGGAGTTGTCTATTGATCTAACTGAAGAAGACAGAACAACACCTTTTGAAGGTGCTAAATACGTTTCGTTAGTGAATGGATTGTCGCAAACTCTATTCAAATCCGCAATTGTGTATTTAAACGAAACGGTAGTTTAAACCTGCTCATTATTCTCATTCTGGTCATACATAAAGTTATTATCTAGGATATCGGAGTGTAAGGGCGGGCGCTATGATAAACTTTCTCAGTTTTTTAACCGTATCGATCCTGGCAAAATTGAAGCCGGTTATTTCACTATAGCTCAGCTGGAGAGAAGCAGCAGATGACTGACATGAAAACGCACGGTGTGAATACCTGTTTTAAACTAATGTTGGATGTCACATCTGTTAGTGAATACGTTTTGGATAATGTGGACATTAGGGTGCACCTCGAACTTCAACCCGATAAATGGCTTATACTCACCGATAATGAATATACCAATTTTAAATATAATATCAAGTCTACACATCTATGGGTGGATCAGGTATTGCCTTATCCTGAAGGATTAATAGACATTAATAGTCATGGTGCAGAACAACTCTCCTATTATGTATACTTTTAATAAAACTTCATACAAAACATATATATTGGGTACAGGTTAGCGCACGATAACAATAGACCAACCGTGGGGGACTGTTATACCAGAACATTTATATATGATCATCCTTGATATGGAGGCTGAGTCTGAGGCATATAATCGCAACCCGCTTTATTTGGAAAACTGTGAGCTTAGTAAAGTATTAATATTGCAGAATAGCATTAATATTGTCAATTTAGGGTATGACTTCCCTCATAACTGTGGCAAGTTGTATTACACAGCATTACAAGCCTTATGCTTCGATGAAGACAATTTATTGTCTTATGATACATATGTGAGTGGTGGAACCATACTAGTCTTTAATTTACAACCTGAGGACATAGATGACACCATCCAGATTGAAAAGAGTGGTGTTCTACGGATCGCTTTGGAATTTGCGGTGTGGTGGGATATAAACTCATTCTAGTTTATGGGTCTACAACAGGGGTGATCAGCATTAACGCCGAACGTCACGTTATTTGTGATAGGCGAGGATAAATGTTAATATGAATTGTTTGGAAATAAATGAGACTATCAGAAGTAATTTAGGTGGTAAGGTGAGCTATCTACGATGTTTCCTAGCTGATTATGAAAGGAAAATAGTGAAAAAAACGCTTAAAAAAGACCTGTGATGTTCATAATCAACACTCTGGAGTCTGGTTCTCGTAATAAAATGGGGCATTGGTTAACATTCTATATAAATACGATGTAGGCAGAAGCAAGATAGTTGTACTAGACAGCTACGCCAATCCCACAATGGGAACATATTCAACTTATTTCGAAGAGTTTGTGTTCTTTCCAAGACTATGACTTATATATTATGAAGAAAAGGATTCAATCCCTGAATAGTTACTTCTGTGGGAATTACACCGTTTATTTTGTCTATTATTTTTCCAGACTAACCTTAGAGGCTGCCTTCCTTCACTTTGACGAAGCATTTAAATATGGTAAATTTCGCAAGAATGATGAAAAAGTGTTGAAATTCACTTATGCTCAGATGAAAATGCCGAGGTGTGTAAGCAAACATTCTGCTTAAATGGCATTGATGAGTGTGAAACGTTGTGTGACGAAGTTGACTAGATAATAGTGCGGTGAGTAATACTTTATGTTCGGATTGAATGATGAACATAATAATAATGACTATTTATTTTACAACATTAACAACAAAAACTCATAACCTTTTTTCCATGCTACAGATTGATTGGTTGACTACGATGTCAAGAAGGTTCGATGGACCAGACGAATGCCTCTCCTCCATCTGTCTACTAGCTAGTCTACCAAAGAAGTAGTCTTATTATCATCATTATTATTATTATCGTAGTAAATCGCTTAAGTGTTTAATAGAGAATAAAATTACATAATGCGTTTTACTTTTTGCCTCATTTATGGTGGACTAAGGAAATGTGAAGTGGGGAATTGTCAAGTAATAGATAACTGTCACCTACATGGGAATGGAATGAGGGGAAGGGGAGGGGGAGGGTGCAATACACGACACCTCCTTAACCCTCAAACTGCTAGGGTTCCAAATGGATTTAACGCTTACAGGCGCAAAAAAAAATCCAAAATATTCTTTCGTCTTATAGAAGTGTTCATTTTTTGTTCCCTGATCACAGAAAAAATAACAAAAAAATCGTAGGTGGCATATTTTAGCCGCAATAGGGTAGGGAAGTGTGGTAAAAAAGGGGCGTTGACAGAGCCTTCGCCAGACAAGGTCTACTCCGCTCGAACTGTCAGGCGGCAGTTGCCACAAATATATTATCACCTAATTATTTCAACGTCTCTGATTGATTTTTTTTTTATTTTTTTTGCAGTAATATTATTCAATAGAGTGAATTGTGATATATTTTTTATAATAAAATGTGTGAACCATCGTTGTACTAAAAATTATAGTGTGCATATTAGTGATTCAATTATTATGTTCATAAAACAATAAACAAATAGTTTTGCTGTTATTACACTATATACACAGGTTATATATAAGTATCTGCATGTTTTGCTCACCATAACGAACCACTAAGTTGGTATTGTGAGTTAAAATGCAACGAGGAGTGACCGCCACACACCACTCGCTGCCACTCCCTCCCTCAACAACACCTCACTCGCCCTCATTCTCCTCTCACAATATTGTTTTTGCATTTATTCACTATACACGGACGTTATATATACGTATTTACATGTTTTGTTCACCATAACTGTACATTTAAGCTTGTATGGTGAGTAAAGGCACAAAGACATAGCTACTCACACAGTCAGCTGGTGGCAGCCGCCCTCAATGCCAGATCCCACTAATATTTCTCCTTCAACAATATTGTTTGTGGTGTTATTACGCTATATACACACATTATATATAAGTATCTACCTTGTTTTATTCACAATACTGTCATGTTCGCAGAAAATGGTACCATCCGTTTTCTATGTGCGGCAGCTCAGACGCCGAGAGAGGTAAACAAGAGCATACAGGACGCCCGCCAAGCCTGGTAGCTACTAGTCATGTAATCAGTTTAAGTATTAAAGTCAGTAACCAAGCAATGGCTTTATATCAACCCTACAACCAAGACTTCCTCAGTAACACACAACACAACATTGGCGACGAGGATGAACTGTGAACGCAGGTAATTGTTCAGCTTAAAACACAAGGGAGAAGCATGCTGTCTCACGCCCGGAGGAGGAGGGAAGTCGTGCTGTCTCACGCCCGGAGGAGGAGGGAAGTCGTGCTGTCTGTGAGCACCATACCCGATGCTGAATGCTAACCAATGCTGTATGCTAACCAATGCTGTGTGCTAACCAATGCTGTGTGCTAAACGGTGCTGTGTGCTAACCAATGCTGTGTGCTAACCAATGCTGTGTGCTACCCAAGCTGTGCTGACTGAAGCTGTGTACTGAGAAATCTGCGATCCATGTCTGCCGACGCTGTGTACGAAACGACGCTTTGATACTGTATACAAAACCCGGTGTTATGTATACGAAACGCGCTCTGTGCTACAATTCTTCATGCTGTGAACTGACTGCTGTACCAACTGCTGCCAACTGCTGTACCAACTGCTGCGCCAAATGCTGCCAACTGCTGTACCAACTGCTAACAACTGCTGTGCCAACTGCTATGCTGCTGTGAGTAGGAATAACATATATACACAAGGGCTAGGTAAGAAGTCAGTTGCTGCTGTATTGTGCTCTGCTGTGAACTTTTGCATTAAAATGCTTGTGTGCTTTGCAAAATTAGAGTAATTACAGTGAATTCTTAACTAACATATACAGTGCAGTAAGTGTTTAATATTCTGAGGAACATTTAAGTGATAAGTTACATTTATTCAGTAAAAAATTGCAAATATACCTCAGTTTCCTGCATTTGATCCTGACTGTGACCAGACAAATCTGTCACAGAGGTGGGTCAAATGGCTTAAAAGGTTTGAAAATTTGCTGATAGTTTCAGACATCAAAAGTGCTGAAAGAAAGCGTGCCTTTCTACTTCATTATGCAGGTGATAGAGTTTGTAACATCTTTGACACACTGAAAGACACTGGTGGTACCAAAGATTATGACGCTACCAAAGCCAAACTAACAGAGCATTTCAAACCAAGGCAAAATACTGCAATGGAAATTATGCATTTCAGGAGAGCAAAACAACTCTCTAATGAAACCTTTGATCAATACCACACACGTCTGCAGGGTTTAGCAGCCCTTGTGAGTTTGCTGATGTTGACAAAAGAAATAATTGAAACAGCAAATAATTGAATCATGCACATCTACACGTCTTCGTCGAAGAGCTCTAGAACTTGTTGATGATGACAGTTCTCTTACCAAGATACTGGATATGGCTCGTCGAATGGAAGATGCTGCACGTGATGCTCGTGTCATGGAGTGCAGTGCCAACAACGGTTCTGCCACTGTTACTAACAGTGATGAGGTACGTAAGGTTCAGGGAGGACACCGTGATCAAAGAAGATATCATGCCAAACCTAACAGCAAATTGAGCCGAAAACCACTTCACAAATGGGGTCAAGGAACAATACTCAAGCAGTCACAACGACCCACATCAGAGGGTGTCAACAATAAATGTTACAATTGTGGAGGAGACTACCCACACCAAGATAATGTTTGTCCTGCTCAAGGTAAGAAGTGCTATGAGTGTGGAAAACTAGGTCATATTGGTGCTATGTGTCGTTTCGCACTAAAGAAACCACAGTCAGTGAATAAAAGCACTGTACGAGGATCAGGTCATAGGGGTCGAGGTGGTAACAGCAATATTGCACCTCATATCCAAAATGTTAATAATGTACAAGACAACATTTCATTACAACGAGTTTCAGATGACAGTGAATGTGATTATATTTATGGAGTACAAGCACTCACAGAATGGAATGATCTCCCAAACAACCCAGAGACTATAGTATACATTGCTGGTATTTGTCTCAAAGTTCTCATTGACACTGGATCAAACATTGACACCATTGCTGAGTGTCACTATGAGAAATTTAAAATACCATCCGAGTGCCGGCGGGGAAGTGGTTCATATAGCCTCGGCTATCACTTCCTTATGTCCGGTCGTGATGGTCAAGCGGATTAAGGCGTCCCTGTACATACCAGTTGTGGGAGTATGGGTTCGAGTCACTTCTGGGGTGTGAGTTTTCAGTTGTATATAGTCCTGGGGACCATTCAGGCTTGTTCGCATTTGTGTTCCTCACGTGTGCCCCAAAGAATGAGGTGATTTGATAAAATGCTATGCCCAAGATTACCATCCGAGTGCCGGCGGGGAAGTGGTTCATATAGCCTCGGCTATCACTTCCTTATGTCCGGTCGTGATGGTCAAGCGGATTAAGGCGTCCCTGTACATACCAGTTGTGGGAGTATGGGTTCGAGTCACTTCTGGGGTGTGAGTTTTCAGTTGTATATAGTCCTGGGGACCATTCAGGCTTGTTTGCATTTGTGTTCCTCACGTGTGTCCCAAAGAATGAGGTGATTTGATAAAATGCTATGCCCAAGATTACCATCCGAGTGCCGGCGGGGAAGTGGTTCATATAGCCTCGGCTATCACTTCCTTATGTCCGGTCGTGATGGTCAAGCGGATTAAGGCGTCCCTGTACATACCAGTTGTGGGAGTATGGGTTCGAGTCACTTCTGGGGTGTGAGTTTTCAGTTGTATATAGTCCTGGGGACCATTCAGGCTTGTTTGCATTTGTGTTCCTCACGTGTGCCCCAAAGAATGAGGTGATTTGATAAAATGCTATGCCCAAGATTACCATCCGAGTGCCGGCGGGGAAGTGGTTCATATAGCCTCGGCTATCACTTCCTTATGTCCGGTCGTGATGGTCAAGCGGATTAAGGCGTCCCTGTACATACCAGTTGTGGGAGTATGGGTTCGAGTCACTTCTGGGGTGTGAGTTTTCAGTTGTATATAGTCCTGGGGACCATTCAGGCTTGTTTGCATTTGTGTTCCTCACGTGTGCCCCAAAGAATGAGGTGATTTGATAAAATGCTATGCCCAAGATTACCATCCGAGTGCCGGCGGGGAAGTGGTTCATATAGCCTCGGCTATCACTTCCTTATGTCCGGTCGTGATGGTCAAGCGGATTAAGGCGTCCCTGTACATACCAGTTGTGGGAGTATGGGTTCGAGTCACTTCTGGGGTGTGAGTTTTCAGTTGTATATAGTCCTGGGGACCATTCAGGCTTGTTTGCATTTGTGTTCCTCACGTGTGCCCCAAAGAATGAGGTGATTTGATAAAATGCTATGCCCAAGATTACCATCCGAGTGCCGGCGGGGAAGTGGTTCATATAGCCTCGGCTATCACTTCCTTATGTCCGGTCGTGATGGTCAAGCGGATTAAGGCGTCCCTGTACATACCAGTTGTGGGAGTATGGGTTCGAGTCACTTCTGGGGTGTGAGTTTTCAGTTGTATATAGTCCTGGGGACCATTCAGGCTTGTTTGCATTTGTGTTCCTCACGTGTGCCCCAAAGAATGAGGTGATTTGATAAAATGCTATGCCCAAGATTACCATCCGAGTGCCGGCGGGGAAGTGGTTCATATAGCCTCGGCTATCACTTCCTTATGTCCGGTCGTGATGGTCAAGCGGATTAAGGCGTCCCTGTACATACCAGTTGTGGGAGTATGGGTTCGAGTCACTTCTGGGGTGTGAGTTTTCAGTTGTATATAGTCCTGGGGACCATTCAGGCTTGTTTGCATTTGTGTTCCTCACGTGTGTCCCAAAGAATGAGGTGATTTGATAAAATGCTATGCCCAAGATTACCATCCGAGTGCCGGCGGGGAAGTGGTTCATATAGCCTCGGCTATCACTTCCTTATGTCCGGTCGTGATGGTCAAGCGGATTAAGGCGTCCCTGTACATACCAGTTGTGGGAGTATGGGTTCGAGTCACTTCTGGGGTGTGAGTTTTCAGTTGTATATAGTCCTGGGGACCATTCAGGCTTGTTTGCATTTGTGTTCCTCACGTGTGCCCCAAAGAATGAGGTGATTTGATAAAATGCTATGCCCAAGATTACCATCCGAGTGCCGGCGGGGAAGTGGTTCATATAGCCTCGGCTATCACTTCCTTATGTCCGGTCGTGATGGTCAAGCGGATTAAGGCGTCCCTGTACATACCAGTTGTGGGAGTATGGGTTCGAGTCACTTCTGGGGTGTGAGTTTTCAGTTGTATATAGTCCTGGGGACCATTCAGGCTTGTTTGCATTTGTGTTCCTCACGTGTGCCCCAAAGAATGAGGTGATTTGATAAAATGCTATGCCCAAGATTACCATCCGAGTGCCGGCGGGGAAGTGGTTCATATAGCCTCGGCTATCACTTCCTTATGTCCGGTCGTGATGGTCAAGCGGATTAAGGCGTCCCTGTACATACCAGTTGTGGGAGTATGGGTTCGAGTCACTTCTGGGGTGTGAGTTTTCAGTTGTATATAGTCCTGGGGACCATTCAGGCTTGTTTGCATTTGTGTTCCTCACGTGTGCCCCAAAGAATGAGGTGATTTGATAAAATGCTATGCCCAAGATTACCATCCGAGTGCCGGCGGGGAAGTGGTTCATATAGCCTCGGCTATCACTTCCTTATGTCCGGTCGTGATGGTCAAGCGGATTAAGGCGTCCCTGTACATACCAGTTGTGGGAGTATGGGTTCGAGTCACTTCTGGGGTGTGAGTTTTCAGTTGTATATAGTCCTGGGGACCATTCAGGCTTGTTTGCATTTGTGTTCCTCACGTGTGCCCCAAAGAATGAGGTGATTTGATAAAATGCTATGCCCAAGATTACCATCCGAGTGCCGGCGGGGAAGTGGTTCATATAGCCTCGGCTATCACTTCCTTATGTCCGGTCGTGATGGTCAAGCGGATTAAGGCGTCCCTGTACATACCAGTTGTGGGAGTATGGGTTCGAGTCACTTCTGGGGTGTGAGTTTTCAGTTGTATATAGTCCTGGGGACCATTCAGGCTTGTTTGCATTTGTGTTCCTCACGTGTGCCCCAAAGAATGAGGTGATTTGATAAAATGCTATGCCCAAGATTACCATCCGAGTGCCGGCGGGGAAGTGGTTCATATAGCCTCGGCTATCACTTCCTTATGTCCGGTCGTGATGGTCAAGCGGATTAAGGCGTCCCTGTACATACCAGTTGTGGGAGTATGGGTTCGAGTCACTTCTGGGGTGTGAGTTTTCAGTTGTATATAGTCCTGGGGACCATTCAGGCTTGTTTGCATTTGTGTTCCTCACGTGTGCCCCAAAGAATGAGGTGATTTGATAAAATGCTATGCCCAAGATTACCATCCGAGTGCCGGCGGGGAAGTGGTTCATATAGCCTCGGCTATCACTTCCTTATGTCCGGTCGTGATGGTCAAGCGGATTAAGGCGTCCCTGTACATACCAGTTGTGGGAGTATGGGTTCGAGTCACTTCTGGGGTGTGAGTTTTCAGTTGTATATAGTCCTGGGGACCATTCAGGCTTGTTTGCATTTGTGTTCCTCACGTGTGCCCCAAAGAATGAGGTGATTTGATAAAATGCTATGCCCAAGATTACCATCCGAGTGCCGGCGGGGAAGTGGTTCATATAGCCTCGGCTATCACTTCCTTATGTCCGGTCGTGATGGTCAAGCGGATTAAGGCGTCCCTGTACATACCAGTTGTGGGAGTATGGGTTCGAGTCACTTCTGGGGTGTGAGTTTTCAGTTGTATATAGTCCTGGGGACCATTCAGGCTTGTTTGCATTTGTGTTCCTCACGTGTGCCCCAAAGAATGAGGTGATTTGATAAAATGCTATGCCCAAGATTACCATCCGAGTGCCGGCGGGGAAGTGGTTCATATAGCCTCGGCTATCACTTCCTTATGTCCGGTCGTGATGGTCAAGCGGATTAAGGCGTCCCTGTACATACCAGTTGTGGGAGTATGGGTTCGAGTCACTTCTGGGGTGTGAGTTTTCAGTTGTATATAGTCCTGGGGACCATTCAGGCTTGTTTGCATTTGTGTTCCTCACGTGTGCCCCAAAGAATGAGGTGATTTGATAAAATGCTATGCCCAAGATTACCATCCGAGTGCCGGCGGGGAAGTGGTTCATATAGCCTCGGCTATCACTTCCTTATGTCCGGTCGTGATGGTCAAGCGGATTAAGGCGTCCCTGTACATACCAGTTGTGGGAGTATGGGTTCGAGTCACTTCTGGGGTGTGAGTTTTCAGTTGTATATAGTCCTGGGGACCATTCAGGCTTGTTTGCATTTGTGTTCCTCACGTGTGCCCCAAAGAATGAGGTGATTTGATAAAATGCTATGCCCAAGATTACCATCCGAGTGCCGGCGGGGAAGTGGTTCATATAGCCTCGGCTATCACTTCCTTATGTCCGGTCGTGATGGTCAAGCGGATTAAGGCGTCCCTGTACATACCAGTTGTGGGAGTATGGGTTCGAGTCACTTCTGGGGTGTGAGTTTTCAGTTGTATATAGTCCTGGGGACCATTCAGGCTTGTTTGCATTTGTGTTCCTCACGTGTGCCCCAAAGAATGAGGTGATTTGATAAAATGCTATGCCCAAGATTACCATCCGAGTGCCGGCGGGGAAGTGGTTCATATAGCCTCGGCTATCACTTCCTTATGTCCGGTCGTGATGGTCAAGCGGATTAAGGCGTCCCTGTACATACCAGTTGTGGGAGTATGGGTTCGAGTCACTTCTGGGGTGTGAGTTTTCAGTTGTATATAGTCCTGGGGACCATTCAGGCTTGTTTGCATTTGTGTTCCTCACGTGTGCCCCAAAGAATGAGGTGATTTGATAAAATGCTATGCCCAAGATTACCATCCGAGTGCCGGCGGGGAAGTGGTTCATATAGCCTCGGCTATCACTTCCTTATGTCCGGTCGTGATGGTCAAGCGGATTAAGGCGTCCCTGTACATACCAGTTGTGGGAGTATGGGTTCGAGTCACTTCTGGGGTGTGAGTTTTCAGTTGTATATAGTCCTGGGGACCATTCAGGCTTGTTTGCATTTGTGTTCCTCACGTGTGCCCCAAAGAATGAGGTGATTTGATAAAATGCTATGCCCAAGATTACCATCCGAGTGCCGGCGGGGAAGTGGTTCATATAGCCTCGGCTATCACTTCCTTATGTCCGGTCGTGATGGTCAAGCGGATTAAGGCGTCCCTGTACATACCAGTTGTGGGAGTATGGGTTCGAGTCACTTCTGGGGTGTGAGTTTTCAGTTGTATATAGTCCTGGGGACCATTCAGGCTTGTTTGCATATATATATATATATGTCGTACCTAGTAACCAGAACGCACTTCTCAGCCTACTATGCAAGGCCCGATTTGCCTAGTAAGCCAAGTTTTCCTAAATTAATATATTTTCTCTAATTTTTTTCTTATGAAATGATAAAGCTACCCATTACATTATGTATGAGGTAATTTTTTTTTATTGCAGTTAAAATTAACGTAGATATATGACCGAACCTAACCAACCCTACCTAACCTAACCTAACCTATCTTTATAGGTTAGGTTAGGTTAGGTAGCCGAAAAAGTTAGGTTAGGTTAGGTTAGGTAGGTTAGGTTGTCGAAAAAACATTAATTCATGAAAACTTGGCTTATTAGGCAAATTGGGCCTTGCATAGTAGGCTGAGAAGTGCGTTCTGGCTACTAGGTACGACATATATATATATATATATATATATATATATATATATATATATATATATATATATATATATATATATATATATATATATATATATATATATATAATATATATACATATATATATATATATATATATATATATATATATATATATATATATATATATATATATATATATATATAACTGAAAACTCACACCCCAGAAGTGACTCGAACCCATACTCCCAGGAGCAACGCAACTGGTATGTACAAGACGCCTTAATCCACTTGACCATCACGACCGGACATAATGAGGTGATAGCCGAGGCTATTTGAACCACCCCACCGCCGGCACTCGGATAGTAATCTTGGGCATAGCATTTTACCAAATCACCTCATTCTTTGGGGCACACGTGAGGAACACAAATGCGAACAAGCCTGAATGGTCCCCAGGACAATATGCAACTGAAAACTCACACCCCAGAAGTGACTCGAACCCATACTCCCAGGAGCAACGCAACTGGTATGTACAAGACGCCTTAATCCACTTGACCATCACGACCGGACATAATGAGGTGATAGCCGAGGCTATTTGAACCACCCCACCGCCGGCACTCGGATAGTAATCATGGGCATAGCATTTTACCAAATCACCTCATTCTTTGGGGCACACGGGAGGAACACAAATGCGAACAAGCCTGAATGGTCCCGAGGACAATATGCAACTGAAAACTCACACCCCAGAAGTGACTTGAACCCATACTCCCAGGAGCAACGCAACTGGTGTGTACAAGACGCCTTAATCCACTTGACCATCATGACCGGACGAAATGAGGTGATAGCCGAGGCTATTTGAACCACCCCCCCGCCGGCACTCGGATAGTAATCTTTGGCATAGCATTTTACCAAATCACCTCATTCTTTGGGGCACACGTGAGGAACACAAATGCGAACAAGCCTGAATGGTCCCCAGGACAATATGCAACTGAAAACTCACACCCCAGAAGTGACTCGAACCCATACTCCCAGGAGCAACGCAACTGGTATGTACAAGACGCCTTAATCCACTTGACCATCACGACCGAACAAAATGAGGTGATAGCCGAGGCTATTTGAACCACCCCACCGCCGGCACTCGGATAGTAATCTTGGGCATAGCATTTTACCAAATCACCTCATTCTTTGGGGCACACGTGAGGAACACGTGTGCCCCAAATCAAATATTAGGGGGACTCCCGGTTTGCCTCCTGCCTTCTCATTCGGGGGGCAGTGGCGGGCGTCGTTCCCTATGATGATTTGATAAAATAAAATGCCCAAGATTACCAACAAAGTACTGGCGGGGGGATGGGGAATTAGCCTCGGCTACCATCCTGTTTTGTCCGGTCGTCTTCGTCGAGTGGTTAAGGGATCCTGTACATCAGATGCATTGCTTCAGGCAGTATGGATTCGAGTCACTTCTGAGGGTGTGAGTTTTCAGTTGCATTTATACCTGGAGACCCTTCAGGCTTGTTCGCACTTGTGTTCCTCACGGGTGTCCCAAAGAATGAGGTGATTTGATAAAATACCATGTCCAAGATTACCAACAGAGTGCCGGCGGGGGGATGGGGTATTAGCCTCGGGTACCATCCTCTTTTGTCTGGAGGTGTTGAGCAAGTGGTTAAAGGATCCTGTACATCAGATGCATTTCTTCTGGCTGTATGGGGTTCAGTCACTTCTGAGGTGTGAGTTTTCAGTTGCATATGTGCATGGAGACCATTCAGGCTTGTTCGCATTTGTGTTCCTCACATGTTGCCCAAAGAACGAGGTGATTTGATAAAATACCATGCCGAAGATTACCAACAGAGTGCCAGCAGGAGATGGGAAATTAGCCCTGGCTACGATCGTCCTTTGTACGGTCGTGTTGGTCGAGTGGTTAAGGGATCCTGGACATCAGATGCATTGCTTCTGGCAGTATGGGTTCGAGTCACTTCTGGGGTGTGAGTTTTCAGTTGCATATATGCATGGAGACCGTTCAGGCTTGTTCACATTTGTGTTTCTCACGTGTAACTCAAAGAATGAGATGATTTGATAAAATACCATACCCAAGATTACCAACAGAGTGCCCACGGGGGATTGGGAATTTGGCTCGGCTACCATCCTCTTTTGTCCGGTCGTGCTGGTCGAGTGGTTAAGGGAACCTGTTCATCAGATGCATTGCTTCTAGCAGTGTGGATTCTAGTCACTTTGGGGTGTGAGTTTTCAGTTGCATATATGCCTGGAGACCGTTCAGGCTTGTTTGCTTTTGTGTTCCTCACATGTGTCCCAAAGAATGAGGTGATTTGATAAAATACCATTCCCAAGATTACCAACAGAGTGCCGGCGGAGGGATGGGGAATTAGCCTCGGCTACCATCCTCTTTTGTCCAGTCATGTTGGTCGTTCGGTTATGGGATCCTGTACATGAGAAACATTGCTTCTGGCAATATGGGTTTGAGTCACTTCTGGGGGTGTGAGTTTTAAGTTGCATGAATGCCTGGAGACCGTTCAGGCTTGTTTGCATTTGTGTTCCTCACATGTGCCCCAAAGAATGAGGTGATTTTTGAAAATACCATGCCTAAGATAACCAACAGACTGCCAGCGGGGGGATGGGGAATTAGCCTCGGATACCATCCTCTTTTGTCCGGTTGCTTTGGTCGAGTGGTTAACGGATCCTGTACATCTGATGCATTGCTTCTGGCAGCATTTGTTCGAGTCACTTCTGTGGGTGTGAGTTTTCAGTTGCATATATGCCTGGAGACCGTTCAGGCTTGTTCGCATTTTTGTTCCTCTCGTGTTACCTAAAGAATGAAGTGATTTGATAAAATACCATGCCAAAGATTACCAACAAAGTGTTTGCAGGGGATGGGAAATTAGCCTTGGCTACAATCCTCTTTTGTCCAGTCGTGTTGGTCGAGCAGCTAGGGATCCTGTATATCAGATACATTGATTTTGGCAATATCGGTTTGAGTCAGTTCTGAGGGGTGTGAGTTTTCAGTTGCATTTATGCCTGGAGACCGTTCAGGCTTGTTCGCATTTTTGTTCCTCACATGTGCCCCCAAGAATGATGTGACTTGAAAAAAACACCAAGCCCAAGATTACCAACAGAGTGCCGGCGGGGAGATGGGGAATTAGCCTCGGCTACCATCCTCTTTTGTCCGGTCGCGTTTTTAGAGTGGATAAGGGATCCTGTACATCAAATGCATTGCTTCTGGCAGTATGGGTTCTAGTCACTTTTGGGGTGTGAGTTTTCAGTTGCATATATGCCTGGAGACCATTCAGGCTTGTTCGCATTTGTGTTCCTCACATGTGCCCCCAAGAACGATGTGATTTGAAAAAAATACCAATCCCAAGATTACCAACAGAGTGCCGGCGGGGGGATGGGGAATTAGCCTCGGCTAACATCCTCTTTTGTCCAGTCGTGTTGGTCGAGTGGTTAAGGTATCCTGCACATCAGATACATTGCTTCTGGCAATATGGGTTTGAGTCACTTCTATGTGAGTTTTCAGTTGCATATATTTCTGGAGACCGTTCAGGCTTGTTCGCATTATTGTTCCTCACATGTATCCGAAAGAATGAGATGATTTAATAAAATACCATGCCCAAGATTACCAACAGAGTGCCGACGGGGGGATGGGGAATTAGCTTCGGCTACCATCTTCTTTTGACCAGTCGTGTTGCTCGAGTTGTTAAGGGATCCTGTACATCAGATACATTGCTTTTGGCAATATGGGTTTGAGTCACTTCTATGTGAGTTTTCAGTTGCATATATTTCTGGAGACCGTTCAGGCTTGTTCACATTTGTGTTCATCACGTGTGACCTAAAGAATGAGGAGATTTGATTAAATACCATGCCCAAGATTACACACAGAGTGCTAGCGAGGGGATGGGAAATTAGCCTCGGCTATTATCCTCTTTTGTCCAGAGGTGTTAGTCGAGTTGTTAAGGGTTCCTGTATAACAGATGCAATGCTTCTGGCAGTATGGGTTCGAGTCACTTCTAGGGAGTGAGTTTTCAGATGCATATATGCCTGGAGACTGTTCAGGCTTGTTCGCACTTTTGTTCCTCACATGACCCAAAGAATAAGGTGATTTGATAAAATACCGTGCCTAAGATTACCAACAGAGTACAGGTTTTTATTTAGCCTCGGCTACCATCCTCTTTTGTCCGTTCGTGTTTGTCGAGAGGATAAGGGATCCTGTTCATCAGATGCATTACTTCTAGCAGTATGGGTTCGAGTCACTTATGGGGTGTGAGTTTTCAGTTGCATATATGCATGGAGACCATTCAGGCTTGTTCACATTTGCGTTCTTCACATGTGCCCCAAATAATGAGGTGATATGATAAAATACCATGCAGAAGATTACCAACAGAGTGCCGGCGGCGGGATGGGGAATTAGCCTCTGCTACCATCCTCTTCTGTCCGGTCGTGTGGTCGAGTGCCTTAGGGATCATGTACAACAGATGCATTGTTTCTGGCAGTATGGGTTCGAGTCACTCCTGGGGTTTGAGTTTTCAGTTGCATATATGCCTGAACACTGTTTAGGCTTGTTCGCATTTGTGTTTTTCACATGTGTCCCAAAGAATGAGGTGATTTCATAAAATACCATGCCCAAGATTACAAACAGCGTGCTGGTGGGGGGATGGGGAACTAGCCTCGGCTACCATCCTCTTTTGTTCGGTCGTGTTGGTCGAGTGGTTATGGGATCCTGTACATCAGATGCATTACTTCTCGCAGTATGGGTTCGAGTCACTTCTGGGGTGTAAGTTTTCAGTTGCATATATGCCTGGAGACAGTTCAGGCTTGTTTGCATTTGTGTTCCTCACGTGTGTCCCAAATAATGAGGTGATATAATTAAATACAATGTCCAAGATTACCAACCGAGTGCCGGGTGCACTCGGGTGCCGGCGGTGGAATAGGGAATTAGCCTCGGCTACCATCCTCTTTTGTCCAGGTATGTTGGTCGAGTGGTTAAGGGATCCTGTACATCAGATGCATTGTTTCTGACAGTATGGGTTTGAGTCACTTCTAGGGTGTGAGTTCTCAGTTGCATATATGCATGGAGACCGTTCAAGCTTGTTCGCATTTGTGTTCTTCACGTGTGCCCAAAGAATGAAGTGATTTGATAAAATATAATGCCCAAGATTACCAACAGAATGCCGGCGGGGGGATGGGGAATTAGCCTCGGCTAACATCCTCTTTTGTCCGGTCGTGTCTGTCGAGTGGTTAAGGGATCCTGTACATCAGATGCATTGTTTCTGACATTATGGGTTCGAGTCAATTATGGTGTGTGAGTTTTCACTTGCATATATGCGTGGAGACCGTTCAGGCTTGTTTGCATTTGTGTTCCTCACGTGTGTCCCAAATAATGAGGTGATATAATTAAATACCATGTCCAAGATTACCAACCGAGTGCCGGCGGGGGGATGGAAATAGCCTTGGCTACCATCCTCTTTCGTCCGGTCGTGTTGGTCAAGCGGTTGAGGGATCCTGTAAGCCTGCAGAGTGCTCCTGGCAGAATGGGTTCGAGTCACTTCTGGCCTGTGAGTTTTCACTTGCATATAGCCCAGGGGACCATTCACGCTTGTTAGCATTTGTCTTCCTCACGTGTGCCCAAAAAATGAGGTGATATGATGAAATACCATGCCCAAGATTACCAACCAAGTGCCGGCGGGGAGATGGAAATACCCTTGGTTATCATCCTCTTTTGTCCGGTGTTGTTTGTCGAGCGGTAAAGGGATCCTGTACGCCAGCAGGGTGCTTCTGGTGTTTGGGTTCTAGTCACTTTTGTGGTGTGAGTTTTCTGTTGCATATAGTCATGGGGACGATTCAGGCTTGTTCGCATTTCTGTTCCTCACGTGTGCCCCAACGAATGAGGTGATTTGATAAAATTCCAGACCCAAAATTACCAACCAAGTGCCGGCTGGGGGATGAAAATAGCTTTAGCTTCCATCCTCTTTTGTCCGGTCATGTTGGTCGAGCAGTTAAGGGATCCTGTACGCCAGCAGAGTTCTCCTTGCAATATAGGTTCGAGTCGCTTCTGGGGTGTGAATTTTCAGTTGCAAATAGTCCTGGGGTCCATTCAGGCTTGTTCACATTAGTGTTCCTCACGTGTGTTCCAAATAATGAGGTGATATAATTAAATACCATGCCCAATATTAACAACCGAGTGCCAGCGGGGGGATGGAAATAGCCTTCGCTACCATCCTCTTTGGTCAGGTCGTGTTGGTCGAGTGGTTAAGGGATCCTGTACACCAGCAGAGTGCTTCTGTCACTCTGGGTTCGAGTTTCTTCTGGCCTGTGAGTTTTCAGTTGCATATAGTCCAGGGGACCATTCACGCTTGTTAGCATTTGTCTCCCTTACATGTGCCCCAAAAAATTAGATGATTTCATAAAATACCATGCCCAAGATTAACAACCGAGTACCGGCGGGGGAATGGAAATAGCCTTCGCTACCATCCTCTTTTGTCCTGTCATGTTGGTCGAGCGGTAAAGGGATCCTGTACTCTATCAGAGTGCTCCTGGCAGTATGGGTTCGAGTCACTTCTGGGGTGTGAGTTTTCAGTTGCATATATTCCTGGGGACCATTCAGGCTTGTTCGCATTTGTGTTCCTCACGTGTGTCCCAAAGAATGAGGTGATTTGATAAAATACCATGCCCAAAATTACGTACCGAGTGCTGGGGGGGGGGGATGGAAATAGCCTTAGCTACCATCCTCTTTTGTCCGGTCGTGTTGTTCGAGTGGTTGAGGGATCCTGTAAGCCAGCAGAATGCTCCTGGCAGTATGGGTTCAAGTCACTTCTGGCCTGTGAGTTTTCAGTTGCATATAGTCCAGGGGACCATTCACGCGTGTAAGCATTTGTCTTCCTCACATGTGCCAAAAAAAATGAGGTGATATGATAAAATACCATGGCCAAGATTACCAACCAAGTGCCGTCGGGGCGATGGAAATAGCCTTGGCTACAATCCTCTTTTGTCCGGTCGTGTTGGTCGAGCGGTTAAGGGATCCTGTACGCCAGCAGAGTGCTCCTGGCAGTATGGGTTGGAGTCACTTCTGGGGTGTGAGTTTTCAGTTGCATATATTCCTAGGGACCATTCAAGGTTGTTCGCATTTGTGTTCCTCACGTGTGCCCCAAAGAATGAGGTGATTTGATAAAATATCATGCCCAAGATTGCCAACCGAGTGCCATTCGGGGGATGGAAATAGCCTTGAATACCATATTCTTTTGTCCAGTCATGTTGGTCGAGCGGTTAAGGGATCCTGTACGCCTACAGAGTGCTCCTGGCTGTATAGGTTCGAGTCACTTTTGGGGTGTGAGTTTTCAGTTGCATGTAGTCCTGGGGACCTTTCAGGCTTGTTCGCATTTTTGTTCCTCACATGTGCCCCAAAGAATGAAGTGATTTGATAAAATACCATGCACAAGATTACCAACCAAGTGCCGTCGGGGGGATGGAAATAGCCTTGGCTACAATCCTCTTTTGTCCGGTCGTGTTGGTCGAGCGGTTAAGGGATCCTGTACGCCAGCAGAGTGCTCCTGGCAGTATGGGTTGGAGTCACTTCTGGGGTGTGAGTTTTCAGTTGCATATATTCCTAGGGACCATTCAAGCTTGTTCGCATTTGTGTTCCTCACGTGTGCCCCAAAGAATGAGGTGATTTGATAAAATACCATGCCCAAGATTACCAACCGAGTGCCATCTGGGGGATAAAAATAGCCTTGGCTACCATCCTCCTTTGTCCGGTCATGTTGGTAGAACGGTTAAGGGATCCTGTACGCCTACAGAGTGCTCTTGGCTGCATGGGTTCGAGTCACTTTTGGGGTGTGAGTCTCCAGTTGCATTTTGTCCTGGGGACCATTCAGGATTGTTCGTATTTGTGTTCCTCACGTGTGCCCGAAATGAAGTGATTTGATAAAATACCATCTTGAGATGATTTCGGGGCTTTTTTAGTGTCCCCGCGGCCCAGGCCTCGACCAGCCCTCCACCCCCAGGAAGCAGCCCGTGACAGCTGACTAACTCCCAGGTACCTATTTTACTGCTAGGTAACAGGGGCATAGGGTGAAAGAAACTCTGCCCATTGTTTCCCGCCGGCGCCTGGGATCGAACCCAGGACCACAGGATCACAAGTCCAGCGTGCTGTCCGCTCGGCCGACCGAATCCCTCTGCTCCATGCACAAGATTACCAACCGAGTGCCGTCAGGGGGATGGAAATAGCCTTGGCTACCATCCTCTTTTGTCCAGTCATTTTGGTCGAGCAGTTAAGGGATCCTGTAAGCCAGCAGAGTGCTCCTGGCAGTATGGGTTCGAGTCACTCCTGGCCTGTGAGTTTTCAGTTGCATATAGTCCAAGGGACCATTCACGCTTGTTAGCATTTGTCTTCCTCACGTGTGCCCCCAAAAATGAGGTGATTTGATAAAATACCATGCCCAAGATTACCAACCGAGTGCTACCCAGGGGATGGAAATAGCCTTAGCTACCATCCTGTTTTGTCCAGTCGCGTTGGTCGTGCGGTTAAGTGATCCTGTACGCCACCAGAGTGCTCCTGGCAATATGGGTTCGAGTCACTTATGGGGTGTGAGTTTTCAGTTGCATATATTCCTGGGGACCATTCAGGCTTGTTCGCATTTGTGTTCCTCACGTGTGCCCCAAAGAATGCGGTGATTTGATAAAATACCATGCCAAAGATTACCAACTGAGTGCCGAGGGGGGGGGGGGGATGGAAAAAGCCTTCGCTACCATCCTCTTTGGTCAGTTCGTGTTGGTCAAGCGGTTAAGTGATCCTGTATGCCAGCAGAGTGCCCCTGTCAGTATTGGTTCGAGTCACGTCTGGGGTGTGAGTTTTCAGTTGCATATAGTCCTGGGGACTATTCAGGCTTGTTCGCTTTTGAGTTCCCCACGTGTGCCCCAAAGATTGAGGTGATTTGATAAAATACCATGCCCAAAATTACGAACCGAGTGCAGGCGGGGGGATGGAAATGCCCTTGGCTACCATCCTCTTTTGTCCAGTCGGGTTTGTCGAGCGGTTAAGGGATCCTGTACGCCAGCAGAGTGATTCTGGACGTATGGGTTCGAGTCACTTCTGTTGTGTGAGTTTTCAGTTGCATATAGTCCTGGAGACCATTCAGGCTTGTTCGCATTTGTGTTCCTCACGTGTGGCCCAACGAATGAGGTGATTTGATAAAATACCATGCCCAAGATTACCAACCGAGTGCCGACTGGGGGATGGAAATAGCCGTGGCTACCACCCTCTTTTGTCCAGTCATGTTGGTCGAGCAGTTAAGGGATCTTGTAAGCCAGCTGAGTGTTTCTAGCATTATACGTTCGAGTCACTTCTGTGGTGTGAGTTTTCAGTTGCATATAGTCCTGGGAACCATTCAGGCCTATTCGCATTTTTGTTCCTCACGTGTTCCCCAAAGAATGAGGTGATTTCATAAAATATAATGCCCAAGATTAAAAAACCGAATGCCGGTGGGGGGATGGAAATAACCTTGGCTACCATCCTCTTTTGTCTGGTCGTGTTGGTCGAGCGGTTAAGGGATCCTGTATGCCAGCAGAGTGCTCCTGGCAGTACGGGTTCGAGTCACTTCTGCGGTGTGAGTTTTCAGTTGTATATAGTCTTGGGGACCATTCAGGCTTGTTCACATTTGTGTTACTCACGTGTGCCCCAAAGAATGAAGTGATTTGATAAAATACCATGCCCAAGATTACCAACCGAGTGCCGGCGAGGGTATGGAAATAGCCTTGGCTACCTACCATCCTCTTTTGTCCTGACGTGTTGGTCGAGCGGTTAAGGGATCCTGTAAGACAACAGAGTGCTCTTGGCAGTATGGGTTCGAGTCACTTTTGGGGTGTGAGTTTTCTTTTGAATATACTCCTGGGGACCATTCAGGCTTGTTCGCATTTGTGATACTCATGTGTGCCCCAAATAATGTGGTAATTTGATTATATACCATGCACAACATTTCCAACCGAGTGCCGGCGGGGGGATGGACATAGCCTTGGCTACCATCCTCTTTTGTCTGGACGTGTTGGTCGAGCAGTTAAGGGATCCTGTACGCCAGCAGAGTGCTCCTGGCAGTATGGGTTCGAGTTACTTCTGGGGTGTGAGTTTTCAGTTGCATATAGTCCTGGAAACCATTCAGGCCATTCAGGTTCTCATCTGTGTTCCTCGCATGTGCCCCAAATAATGAGGTGATTTGATAAAATACCATGCACATGATTACCAACCGAGTGCCGGCAGGGGATGGAAATAGCCTTGGCTACCATCCTCTTATTTCCGGTCGTGTTGGTCGAGCGATTAAGGGATCCTGTACGCCAGCAGAGTGCTCCTGACAGTATGGGCTCGAGTCATGTCTGGGGTGTGAGTTTTCAGTTTCATATAATCCTTGGGACCATTCAGTCTTGTTCTCATTAGTTTTCCTCACTTGTGCCCCAAAGAATGATGTGATTTGATAAAATACCATGCCCAAGATTACCAACCAAGTGCTGGCGGGGGGATGGAAACAGCCTTGGCTACCATCCCCTTTTGTCCGGTCGTGTTGGTCGAGCGGTTAAGGAATCCTGTATGCCAGCAGAGTGCTCCTGGCAGTATGGGTTCGAGTCACTTCTGGGGTGTGAGTTTTCAGTTGCATATAGTCCTGTTGACCATTCAGGCTTGTTCTCATCTGTGTTCCTCACGGGTGTCCCAAAGAATTAGGTGATTTTATAAAATACCATTTCCATGATTATGAACCGAGTGCCGGTGGGGGATGGAAATAGCCTTGGCTACAATCCTCTTTTGTCCAGTCGTATTGGTTGAGCAGTTAAGGGATCCAGTACGCCAGCCGAGTTCTCCCAGCAGTATGGGTTTGAGTCACTTCTCGGGTGTGAGTTTTCAGTTGCCTATAGTCCTGGGGACCATTGTCGGAAAATCCGACACCATTTAATAATCATACAGACATAATAGCTGTTTTGTATAAACAAGTTAACCCATAGAAAACGTAACTTGTAGTGGAATTACCGTCTAAAGAAAATGGGATATCATCACCACATACTATTATAAATTCACCAGCTATTCTGCTGGGAATTATTCTTAAATACATTAGTCTTTGGACTTTACCATCATAAAACATCTCATATAAATTAACTTAATTATCAATATTGAAGTACAGTAAATGTGACCCTTCTATCACTTTCTGTCATCTGGACAATGTAAGCCAGGCATCAGGAGTGAGGAAGGAGGGGCAGCCATTGTTTATACTGAGACCAGAGGCGCATCGGAGCAATTCGGCTCCTGTTAATTTTACTTGGACGAAGTGTTATGGAAACCAAAGGTGTACCATCATCAACACGCTGTCAACAAAACAAGTTAAGTGTTCTTCCGAAACCCATTTATCTATCATTAGTGGCCATTAATGTCAGTGGATATAGGGTGATCCGGTTAGAGCACAAGATAGCCTCATACTAAAGGTAATTAAGCCAGGTCTTTAAGGTTCCATGTACAGTGTTTTCTCTGATATAGTTTGTCATATACTAGGATTCTGGCTTCACAGCTAGCACCCTCTTGACAGCTCAAGACGAGGAAGCATGCTTTGTGCATCAGTTACCAGCGTGATGGAAGCTACCTCAAAGAGGGAAAATGTGGTGTCTACATCCTGGTTATACCTGGTGGACTAAGGCCTGCTGTACAAATAAGATAAGGAACCTCTTCAATGTTTAATAATGTGTAGTTAATACTGTAGTTTGATTGGCTGCATATATATAAATTAAATTAATATAAACCCCCCTAGTGTGTAGAGGATCGATTTGTGAGATTATTGCAGAAATACAGTCCACTTATTATTATACAAATTGCTATCGAAGTATACAAATTAACGTAAATATAAATTCATATAAATTAAATAAATATAAATCTCACAGGTCGGTTCCCACATTATTTGGTCGTCTTCGAACCGGATGACGGATTATTTGATCCTTTGAACCCACATTTGGTCATCTTAGTACCGGATGAACCAGTTAACCAATGGATTCATTAAATATACTACTGCAATGTGATTTAAACAAAGGCCAGCAGTCAAAGACGGCGGCGTTGCCTCGAACGAGTTCACGAGCCCTGCTCAGTTCAGATGAGCCTCGTCAGCGGTTTCATGCACACCCACAGATATTTGGTGGCTTGTTATTCTGTGAAATGACAGCGCTAATATAGAAGCCAGCCAAATTAGTGGCTGTGTCGCGAGATTGTTCACTGATTTTGTGGTGTTAATTTTCACGAGAGATTATCCACGAATTTTGTGGAGTTATTTCGCGAGGTCACTAATAATATTTAATACTTCTTGATAATATTAGAAGTTTATAGAGGCTATTATCAATAATTGTGTATATTATTTCTCCAAAATAGAGAATCATTTAATATATATTGCACTAGTGATCACAGTATAATATTTACTAATTGCCAACCCACCACAGGGTAGGATATTACCATTGACTAGTTGAACTATTATCATTCATCCTAGTCCCATTATTACCATAGTCAGTTGTACTATATTCAACAACCTAACACCATTAATGAATGGTCCAGACCCTATTTTGGGTGTAATTTTTATCAACTCGAGTTGAGTTGTATATATAATAATATACTTATGATCATTACACCTTTGAGTGATTAATTAGTGTCTCTACCATCCTAGGGTGATATAGAAGAGCTAACCTAAAGGTACTTCCAGTGACACTGGTTTATCACTCAAATCATTAGTGTGTATGATTGTATATATATAATGTGTATTAATTTTAAGTGCTAACCTCTAGTAGAGGTAGGATTATCGCCTAGTGAGTGCAAAATTTAACCCTAGGCTACCATCAGTACTTGCTCACAATTTATGAGCCAGTGGTGCCCAATTAACAAGTCACCATGACTAATCCACAGAAAGCAAAGCGTGCTTTAATAGCAAGCAAACGCCAACTAACAAGGGATCTCAACCAATATGAACAGTTGTTATATGAGCCTGTAATTAATTATCGTCGGTTGAAAATACCACTGTTACAGATTCAAACCCAATTGCATAAATTGAAAGCAAATAGGAAATCTTACCAAAATCGAGTCCACGACGACGTAGTAGTTGAAGATGTGGAACCATTCCTGTCTGACCTAGCACAATATGAAGAAGAAACTCAAGCCAGGTTGGAACATTTACACAGGATAATTGAATCAGAACAATTAGCAAGTACATCAAATAAAGTAGATAATGTTATGGATGATCTGGATCTTTTTGAGAATATATGTCAAGCCAGATTAGATCCTTTAATCAACAAGGATAAAGCTTCACCCAGTAAAGCTTCACCCACTACAGCTTCACCTAATATTATACCACCAGAAATTAAGCAGTTCTCAGACAATTTATCCACAGTCTCTGTGGATTCTGAAAACCCAATACCTGAGGCTACTAAGTTAACATGCCTCCAAACTAGAGGTGAAGCTGAACCAGTAGTAGAAAATGTAAATGAAAATAGCGACAGCACTAATTTCCCAGTCCAGCTTCCTAGGAATAATGCTGGCAATGAGAAAACTGTCATACATCTAGTACTACAATTGCTGGATTTACCTCAACCTGATCAGACTGCTGACTCATTACAATCCTTCAGCATGGAGTTTGAGTCACTACTAAGAACATTCAGTCTTAAGGTTGATATAACTACTAGTGAATGGATGACCAAAGTAGTCCTTCAACGAAAATTGTCCAGCGATATACTAGATGAATTATATGCACATCAACATAACACCATCCTGACAGTACAGGACATCACTGAAGGTTTACATTCCATCATAAACAAACGATGAGCAACTGAGGAAGTTAAAGCCTCTTGCAAGCCTTCAGAAATAGAAAATAATAGTCAATCAAAGGGTAAAACAACTACCCCAAATAAACATCAGTCAATTACTCAAACATCAAGTTGCAGAAAATCTGACAATGCAGCAGCATCCTCCAAGCCTACTGTTACTAGTTCACCCAAACCGGTATCTTCCAAACGTGCAGTAGGCTGGGGGACATGTATGTTCTGCAAAAAGAAACATTCAACATACTGTTGTGCTAATTATCCAACCAGAGACACTCGTATTGAGCGACTCCAGGAATTAGGGAGATGTTCGAGGTGTCTCAAGTCACACAACATAGATTATTGTGATACCCAATTCAACACCTGCAACAGGTGTAGAAGAGGTAGGCACCATGCAGCACTGTGCAAATATACGAAATTAACGTATTCAAGACCCAAGGTGGAAGATAGCATTCCCACCACAGTACAGTACTGCAAGGTGCAACAAACAAAGAGTGGCCAATCGGCAAAGTCTAAAGGTAATACGACTTTGCCTACTGCCCAAATTACCATCCAGAATAAGAGGGCCAAGGTCCATACCCGTGGGTTGTTTGACCAAGGATCCCAGAGAACATATGTCACTAAAAAGTTGGCAGATGAACTACAATTAAGGCCTGTAGCCCAGATGTCATTCAACATCTCAGGGTTTGTAACAGATGCAGGACCTCAAGTCTACCAGGTGGTACAACCATCAGTACGTTTAGGCAGGTACGTCTGTCGAGTACAAGCCATTGTGGTGGACAAAATACCAGTAGACCTACAAATTCAAGGTCTGAGAGCAACAGCCAAATTCCTGAGAAATAGAGGAATAAAATTGGCAGATAATATTAAGTCTGATCACCTCACCGACTTCGGTCTCCTTGTAGGGACAGACTATTGTCATCGATTCATCGGTAGCCCTACTAAATATCAGGGTATAACCATGTTAAACTCTGCAGGAGGTAAATTACTCTCAGGCCCAATCAAGCCTGAGGAGACCTATGACTGCAGATAAACAATACCAATAGAAATCTAAATTTGTCAGCTGATTATATTTCTCCAGTAGCATTATACTAAGGAGATTACAGCTGACTATACCAACAGAGGTTGATGTTAGTATCATCATTTGAAGCTGGAGATGAGTTCATGAGGCCTCGGTGGCAAATCAGTGAACAGTAGCCTAAACAGCTACAAGTCACTACGACCAATGTCACTGAACCCACTGCAGTCTCAGAACCATACTTTACTTTAATGATGAGCTATTCAATCTTCTGAATCAATTAACTAAATTAAACCCCAATAAATCTGATGACTGATTTGATACATTTATTATTTAATCAAGATGTATTCCATGGGCCTCAGTGTATATATATATCAGTGACCAGTTACCTGAACAAACTTCAAGTTATATCTAATGTCACTGATCTCACTGCAGTCCCTGAATCATACTTGACTGTAGTACTTGATCACATTCAGTCTTCTGGGTTAAATAATAAGTAATTAGGCTTGAATATTAGCCTTTCAAGAGTTGACAGGGAAATGAAATCGCATTAGACTTCTAACCCCTGCAAGTCTAGTACGGGACATCCGTCCTGTACGAACAGACGCACAAATGTGTGATTACTAACTACTAACATCAAATTAATCAAATAATTCGAAGGAGGAGTATCGGTGTTCGTCTGTTCTAATTAAGACTTCGACCCGTGAGCAGCCCCTAGGGAATTATGTCTGAAAATCCGACACCATTTAATAATCATACAGACATAATAGCTGTGTTGTATAAACAAGTTAACCCATAGAAAACGTAACGTGTAGTGGAATTACCGTCTAAAGAAAATAGGATATCATCACCACATACTATTATAAATTCACCAGCTATTCTGCTGGGAATTATTCTTAAATACATTAGTCTTTGGACTTTACCATCATAAAACATCTCATATAAATTAACTTAATTATCAATATTGAAGTAGAGTAAATGTGACCCTTCTATCACTTTCTGTCATCTGGACAATGTAAGCCAGGCATCAGGAGTGAGGAAGGAGGGGAAGCCATTGTTTATACTGAGACCAGAGGCGCATGGGAGCAATTCGGCTCCTGTTAATTTTACTTGGACGAAGTGTTATGGAAACCAAAGGTGTACCATCATCAACACGCTGTCAACAAAACAAGTTAAGTGTTCTTCCGAAACCCATTTATCTATCATTAGTGGCCATTAATGTCAGTGGATATAGGGTGGCCCGGTTAGAGCACAAGATAGCCTCATACTAAAGGTAATTAAGCCAGGTCTTTAAGGTTCCATGAACAGTGTTTTCTCTGATATAGCTTGTCATATACTAGGATTCTGGCTTCACAGCTAGCGCCCTTTTGACAGGTCAAGACGAGGAAGCATGCTTTGTGCATAAGTTACCAGGGTGATGGAAGCTACCTCATAGAGGGAAAATGTGGTGTCTACATCCTGGTTATACCTGGTGGACTAAGGCCTGCTGTACAAATAAGATAAGGAACCTCTTCAATGTTTAATAATGTGTAGTTAATACTGTAGTTTGATTGGCTGCATATATATAAATTAAATTAATATAAACCCCCCTAGTGTGTAGAGAATCGATTTGTGAGATTATGAGATTATTGCAGAAATACAGTCCACTTATTATTATACAAATTTCTATCGAAGTATACAAATTAACGTAAATATAAATTCATATAAATTAAATAAATATAAATCTCACAGGTCGGTTCCCACAACCATTCAGGCTTCTTTGCATTTGTGTTCCTCACGTGTGCCCTAAAGAATGAGGTGATTTGATAAAATACTTTTTCCAAGATTACCAACCGAGTGCCAGCGGAAGGATGGAAATAGCCTTAGCTACCATCCTCTTTTGTCCGGTCATGTTGGTCGAGCAGTTAAGGAATCCTGTACGCCAGCAGAGTGCTCCTGGCAGTATGGGTTCGAGTCACTTCTGGGGTGTGAGTTTTGAGTTGCATATAGACCTGGGGAGAATTCAGGCTTGTTCGCATTTGTGTTCCTTACGTGTGCCCCAAAGAATGAGGTGATTTGATAAAATACCATGCCCAAAATTACCAACCGAGTGCCGGCGAGAGGACGGAAATAGCCTTGGCTACCATCCTCTTCTGTCCGGTCATGTTGGTCGAGCGGTTAAGGGATCCTGTACGCCAGCAGAGTGCTCCTGGCAGTATGGGTTCGAGTCACTTCTGGGGTGTGAGTTTTGAGTTGCATATAGTCTTGGGGACCATTCAGGCTTGTTCGCATTTGCGTTCCTCACTTGTGCCCCAAAGAATGAGGTGATTTGATAAAATACCATGTCCAAGATTACCAACCGAGTGACTGCAGGGTGATGAAAATAGCCTTGGTTACTATCCTCTTTTGTCCAGTCGTGTTGGTCGAGCGGTTAAGGGATCCTGAACGCCAGCAGAGTGCTCCTGGTAGTATGTGTTTGAGTCACCTCTGGGGTGTAAGTTTTCAGTTGTATATAGTCCTGGGGACCATTCAGGCTTGTTCTCATCTGTGTTCCTCTCGTGTGTCCCAAAGAATGACGTAATTTGATAAAATACCATGCCCATGATTACCAACCGAGAGCCAGCAGGGGGATGGAAATTGCCTTGGTTACCATCCTCTTTTGTCCGGTCGTGTTGGTCGAGCAGTTAAGGGATCCCCTACTCCAGCAGAATGCTCCTGGTAGTATGGGTTCAAGTCACTTCTGGGGTGTGAGTTTTCAGATGCACATAGCCCTGCCCAGCAAACACAAATCATATAGAAAATGTTCGTCAATTTCCCATAGGAGTAGGACTGTCTTGCATTGAGAATGGTGCAGGAGAGCCTTTGAGAAACTTTTAATCTAAAAATCCAAACACAAAGGTTTTATAATATATTTTTTTCTACGACTATTTTATTCCTAATGTATTACAAATAGTTTTTACATGTTTAAATATAAAATATATGGTGTTTTTTGTAAAATTCATTAATAAATTGTGAATGATATTTAAGGGCTGAATGAAACCTTCAAAATACATTTAGTTATTCTATGATCAGAAAAAAGTAGTTTTCCAAGTTTTCTAAAAATCGCTCTTTTTAACACAATTTGACTCCTTATGCATTCCACTAAACACTAATATCATGTTTATATATACAATTTATGTATTATTCCCTAAAATAATTGATATAAATTATAAATGTTGCTGGAAAGTGGTGTGAAAGAATCTGAAAACATTTTCTTGTCTTATATGTTGGAGGAGAACAAGGAGGAAGGAGGAGGAGGAGGAGGAGGGCGAGGAGGAGGAGGGCAAGGAGAAAGGAGGAGGAGGGCTAGGAGGAAGGAGGAATTAGGAGGAGGAGGGCGGAGAGGAAGGAGGAGGAGGGCGAGGAGGAAGGAGGACGAGGAGGATGGTGAGGAGGAAGGAGGAGGGCGAGGAGGATGGAGAAGAAGAGCGAGGAGGAAGGAGGAATAAGAGGGCGAGGAGGAAGGAGGAAGAGGGCGAGGAGGAGGAGGGCAAGGAGGAAGGAGGAGGAGGAGGGCGAGGAGGAAGGAGGAGGAGGAGGGCGAGGTGGAAGGAGGAGGAGGAGGGCGAGGAGGAAGGAGGAGGAGGAGGAAGGAGGAGGTGGGCGAGGAGGAGGAAGGCGAGGAGTAAGGAACAGAACAAGGAGGAAGGAGAAGGAGGAGGGCTAGGAGGAAGGAGAATGAGGTAGAGGAGGAAGGAGTAGGGCTAGGAGGAAGGAGGAAGAGTGGGGAGGGGGAAGGAGGAGGTGCAAGGAGGAGGACCTCGGGGAGGGGGGAACTAAGTGACGGAGGAGAAGAGGAGGGGGGAGAATAGCAGGGGTAGAAGTAGTAGAGGGAAACGGGGGAGGGCGAAGAGGAGGAGTGAGGGAAGGGGGATGAGAAGGAAGGGGAAGAGGAGGGGGTGAGGGTAGGGGGAAGAAGTAAGAGAACAGGGCGGTAAGGAGGGGGAGGGGTAAGAGAAGGGGGGATGGGGAGGAGGGCGAAAAGGATGGGTAACAGACGGGCATGAAGAGGAAGGGGAAGAGAAGGGGGGAGAGAGGAGGGGTAAGAGAAGGGGAAGAGGAGAGGGAGGGGTAAAAGAAAGAGGGTAAAAAGGGGGGAGGGGTAAGAGAAGGGTGGATGAGGAGGAGGGGAGGATGGGGGAAGAGAAGGAGGATGAAAATGAGGAGGAACGGGAAGAGGAGATGGAAGAGGGGAGGAGGAAAGAGAAGGGGGGTGAGGAGGAATGGGAAGAGGAGGGAAAGAAGGGAGGGGGAAAGAGAAGGGGGGTGAGGAGGAATGGGAAGAGGAGGTGGAAGAAGGGAGGGGGAAAGAGAAGGAAGGGGAAGAAGAGGGGGGGAGAGTGGAGGGGTAAGAGAAGGGGGTAAAGAGGATGAGGGGTAAGAGAAGGGTGGAGGAGGGGAGGATGAGGAGGATGGGGAAGAGAAGGAGGAAGGGGAAGAGGAGGGGGAAGAGGAGGGGGAAGAGGGGAGAGGAAAGAGAAGGGGGAGGAGGAGGAATGGGAAGAGGATGAGGAAGAAGGGAGGGGGTAAGAGAAAGGAAAAGAGAATGGGGTAGGGGTAAGAGAAGGGGAAGGAGGAGGGGGGAGGGGTAAGGGAAGGGGGATGAGGAGTGGAGAGGGGGTAAGAGAAGGGGGATGTGAAGGAAGGGAAAGAGGAGGGGTAAGAGAAAGGTAATGAGAAGGAGGAAGGGGAAGAGATGTGTGTGTGTGTGTGTCTGTGTGTCTGTGTGTGTGTGTGTACTCACCCATTTGTGCGTGTGTGTGTGTGTGTGTGTGTGTACTCACCTAATTGTACTCACCTAATTGTGCTTGCGGGGGTTGAGCTTTGGCTCTTTGGTCCCGCCTCTCAACTGTCAATCAACTGGTATGCAGATTCCTGAGCCTACTGGGCTCTATCATATCTACATTTGAAACTGTGTATGGAGTCAGCCTCCACCACATCACTTCCTAGTGCATTCCATTTATTAACTACTCTGACACTGAAAAAATTCTTTCTAACGTCTCTGTGGCTCATCTGGGTACTAAGTTTCCACCTGTGTCCCCTTGTTCGTGTCCCACCCGTGCTGAAGAGTTTGTCTTTGTCCACCCTGTCAATTCCCCTGAGAATTTTGTAGGTGGTTATCATGTCTCCCCTTACTCTTCTGTTTTCCAGGGATGTGAGGTTCAGCTCCTTTAGCCTTTCCTCGTAGGTCAATCCTCTCAGTTCCGGGACGAGCCTGGTGGCATACCGCTGAATCTTCTCTAACTTTGTCTTGTGTTTAACTAGGTATGGACTCCAGGCTGGAGCTGCATACTCCAGGATTAGTCTTACATAAGTGGTATACAGGGTTCTGAAAGATTCCTTACACAAGTTTCTGAAGGCAGTCCTTATGTTGGTCAGTCCTTATGTTGTGTGTGTGTGTGTGTGTGTATGTGTGTGTGTGCATGTGTGTACTCACCTAGTTGTACTCACCTAGTTGTGCTTGCGGGGGTTGAGCTCTGGCTCTTTGGTCCCGCCTCTCAACCGTCAATCAACAGGTGTACAAGTTCCTGAGCCTATTGGGCTCTATCATATACACACTTGAAACTGTGTATGGAGTCAGCCTCCACCACATTACTTCCTAATGCATTCCATTTGTTAACCACTCTGACACTAAAAAAGTTCTTTCTAATATCTCTGTGGCTCATTTGGGCACTCAGTTTCCACCTGTGTCCCCTAGTGCGTGTGCCCCTTGTGTTAAATAGCCTGTCTTTATCAACCCTGTCGATTCCCTTGAGAATCTTGAATGTGGTGATCATGTTCCCCCTAACTCTTCTGTCTTCCAACGAAGTGAGGTTCAATTCCCGTAGTCTCTCCTCGTAGCTCATACCTCTCAGCTCGGGCACTAGTCTGGTGGCAAACCTTTGAACCTTTTCCAGTTTAGTCTTATGCTTGACTAGATATGGACTCCATGCTGGAGCCGCATATTCCAGGATTGGTCTGACATATGTGGTATATAATGTTCTGAAAGATTCCTTACACAAGTTTCTAAAGGCCGTTCTTATGTTAGCCAACCTGGCATATGCTGCTGATGTTATCCTCTTGATATGAGCTTCAGGGGACAGGTCTGGCGTGATATCAACCCCCAGGTCTTTCTCTCTCTCTGACTCTTGAAGTATTTCATCTCCCAAGTAATACCTTGTATCTGGTCTCCTGCTTCCTACCCCTATCTTCATTACATTACATTTGCTTGGGTTAAACTCTAACAGCCATTTGTTCGACCATTCCTGCAGCTTGTCCAGGTCTTCTTGAAGCCTCAAGCTGTGCTCCTCTGTCTTAATCCTTCTCATAATTTTGGAATCGTCAGCAAACATTGAGAGGAATGAGTCTATACCCTCTGGGAGATCATTTACGTATATCAGAAACAGGATAGGTCCAAGCACAGAGCCCTGTGGGACTCCACTGGTGACTTCACGCCATTCTGAGGTCTCACCCCTCACTATAACTCTTTGCTTCCTATTGCTTAGGTACTCCCTTATCCACTGGAGCGCCCTACCAGTTACTCCAGCTTATGCATCAACTTTTTATGGGGTACTGTGTCAAAGGCTTTCCGACAGTCCAAAAAAATGCAGTCCGCCCATCCTTCTCTTTCTTGCTTAATCTTTGTCACCTGATCGTAGAATTCTATCAAGCCTGTAAGGCAAGATTTACCCTCCCTGAACCCATGTTGATGGGTTGTCACGAAGTCTCTTCTCTCCAGATGCGTTACTAGGTTTTTTCTCACAATCTTCTCCATCACCTTGCATGGTATACAAGTTAAGGACACTGGCCTGTAGTTCAGTGCCTCTTGTCTGTCACCCTTTTTAAATATTGGTACTACATTAGCAGTCTTCCATATTTCTGGTAGGTCTCCCGTTTCCAGTGACCTACTATACACTATGGAGAGTGGCAAGCAAAGTGCTCCTGCACACTCTTTCAATACCCATGGCGAGATTCCATCTGGCCCAACAGCTTTTCTCACATCCAGCTCCAATAAGTGCTTCTTGACCTCATCTCTTGTAATTTCGAACCTTTCCAAGGTCACCTGGTTTGCTGCCACCTCTCCTAGCGCCGTGACTTCTCCCTGTTCTATTGTAAAGACCTCCTGGAACCTTTTGTTAAGTTCTTCACACACCTCTTTGTCATTCTCTGTGTACCTGTCCTCGCCCACCCTAAGTTTCATCACCTGTTCCTTCACTGTTGTCTTCCTCCTGATGTGCCTGTGTAGTAGCTTTGGTTCGGTCTTGGCTTTATTAGCTATATCATTTTCATACCTTTTCTCAGCTGCTCTTCTCACACTAACATACTCGTTCCTGGTTCTCTGGTATCTCTCTCTACTTTCTGGTGGTCTGTTATTACGGAAGTTCCTCCATGCCCTTTTGTTCAGCTCCTTTGCTTTCATACATTTCCAATTAAACCACGGATTCTTCCTTTGCTTCTGTTTTTTCCTGTTCGGCTGGGACAAACCTGCTTACAGCCTCCTTACATTTTTGGGTGACATAGTCCATCATGTCTTGTACGGACTTGGTTCCAAGTTCTGTGTCCCAATGTATATCCCATAGGAATTTATTCATCTCCTCATAGTTTCCCTTTCGGTACACCAGCCCTTTGTTTCCCAGTTTTTTTTTGGGGGAGATAATTCATAGCTCAACCAGGTACTCAAAGCTCAATACACTATGATCACTCATTCCCAAGGGGGCTTCCAACTGTGTGTGTGTGTGTACTCACCTATTTGTACTCACCTATTTGTGCTTGCAGGATCGAGCATTGACTCTTGGATCCCGCCTTTCCAGCTATCGGTTGTTTACAACAATGACTCCTGTTCCATTTCCCTATCATACCTAGTTTTAAAGGTATGAATAGTATTTGCTTCCACAACCTGTTCCCCAAGTGCATTCCATTTTTCCACTACTCTCACGCTAAAAGAAAACTTCCTAACATCTCTGTGACTCATCTGAGTTTCCAGTTTCCACCCATGTCCCCTCGTTCTGTTATTATTACGTGTGAACATTTCATCTATTTCCACTTTGTCAATTCCCCTGAGTATTTTATATGTCCCTATCATATCTCCTCTCTCCCTTCTTTTCTCTAGTGTCGTAAGGTTCAGTTCCTTCAGCCGCTCTTCATATCCCATCCCTCGTAACTCTGGGACAAGCCTCGTCGCAAACCTCTGAACCTTTTCCAGTTTCTTTATGTGTTTCTTCAGGTGGGGGCTCCATGATGGCGCGGCATACTCTAAGACGGATCTCACGTAGGCAGTGTAAAGCGCCCTAAAAGCCTCCTCATTTAGGTTTCTGAATGAAGTTCTAATTTTCGCCAGTGTAGAGTACGCTGCTGTCGTTATCCTATTTATATGTGCCTCAGGAGTTAGATTAGGTGTCACATCCACTCCCAGGTCTCTTTCTCGAATCGTTACAGGTAGGCTGTTCCCCTTCACTGCGTACTGTCCCTTTGGTCTCCTGTCACCTGATCCCATTTCCATAACTTTACATTTACTGGTGTTAAACTCCAGTAGCCATTTCCCTGACCATCTCTGCAGCCTGTTTAAGTCCTCTTGGAGGATCCTACAATCCTCGTCTGTCACAACTCTTCTCATTAATATTGCGTCATCCGCAAACATTGACATGTACGATTCCACTCCTGTAAACATATCATTTACGTAAATTAGAAAGAGGATTGGTCCCAGCACCGATCCTTGAGGTACTCCACTTGTTACTGTTCGCCAGTCCGACTTCTCGCCCCTTACCATTACCCTCTGGCTCCTTCCTGTTAGGTAGTTCTTCACCCATACTAGGGCCTTTCCGCTTACTCCTGCCTGCCTCTCAAGTTTGTATAGCAGTCTCATGTGCGGTACCGTATCAAAGGCCTTTTGGCAGTCAAGAAATATGCAGTCTACCCAGCCTTCTCTGTCCTGCCTTATCCTTGTTACTTTATCATAGAATTCTAAAAGGTTTGTTAGGCATGATTTCCCTGTCCAGAACCCATGTTGGTGCTTGTTTACAAACCCAATGCTCTCCAGGTGCTCAACAAGTCTTAGCCTAATTATTCTTTCAAGTATTTTGCAGGGGATGCTTGTCAGTGATACGGGTCTGTAGTTAAGTGCCTCCTCCCTATCACCTTTTTTGAAAATCGGTACGACATTTGCCTCCTTCCAGCAACTGGGCAATTCTCCCGACATAAGTGACTTATTAAAGATCATTGCCAGAGGCACGCTGAGAGCCTGCGCTGCCTCTTTAAGTATCCACGGTGATACTTTGTCTGGTCCAACAGCTTTATTTGCATCCAGTGTTGTCAACTGTTTCATTACATCCTCTGCTGTCACCTCTATATCTGATAGTCTTTCATCTTGGGTAATCTCTTCTAACAATGGGAGCTGCTCAGGCTCGGTTGTGAACACTCCATGGAATTTTGCATTCAGTACCTCGCAGATTTCCTTGTCGCTTTCTGTATATGCCCCTTCTGTTTTCCTCAGTCTTGTCACTTGGTCATTTACCGACATCTTCCTTCTTATATGGCTATGTAGTAATTTTGGTTGCTTTTTCGCTTTGACTGCAATATCATTCTCATAATTTCTTTCCGACACTCGTCTTATGTTAATGTAATCATTCCTAGTTCTGTTACATCTAATCCTGTTGTCCTCTGTCCTTTGTCTTCTGTACTTCCTCCACTCCCTCCTGCTTCTCACCTTTGCTTCCTGACACTGTCTATTAAACCATGGGTTATTATATTCCCTCCTGCTTTTTTCCTTTATTGTTGGAATAAATCTCTCTTCAGCCTCCTTGCATTTCAATATGACTTGGTTCATCATACCTTGCACTGTTTTTCCTCTAAGTTCTTCCTCCCACTGCACTTCTCCTAGGTAGTCCCTTATCCTTCTGTAGTCCCCTTTTCTGTGTGTGTGTGTGTGTGTGTGTGTGTGTGTGTGTGTGTGTGTGTGTGTGTGTGTGTGTGTGTGTGTGTGTGTGTGTGTGTGTGTGTGTGCTCTGGAAACTACCACCATATCGACCACTAGGTCGATTTCAACACAGACTCGAGAACCACCCAAGACCCGGGTAGCACAAACAGAGGTTTGTGCCCCCAGTGCTTCTGTTTGTGCCCCTCTTCATCTCTCAACACTCCTATCATCACCATGTCAGCAGCCGCACTAGCAGACGTGCTGTCTACGAAGGCTAACAGCACCACCAACGCTCCTGAAATAGCTTCTATCACCAATCCACAACTCTTGAATCTACCTCAGGCTGCGAGGCAAAATACGAAAACACCAACTGCAGAGCTTACGGATTCCTCACACGAGGAAATCTTAATAGGAGTTCCACTGCCGCACAACAAATTCGACACCTACTCAGTACAAGACCACCTCATGGAGGCCACCTCGCCAAACTCCAACGACAGCACGACTAAGCTAAAGATTCAGGCAAAGAAAAAGGGAAGACCTATAGTTCCACACTTACCACAACAGTTCCATAACTGATACAGCCCGCCCTCTAGGGCTGAAAACCACCATGAAGGCCCAATCCATCACCAGATCTCGAGTATCAGCTATTGATACAGATAATGGCTCCAAAGAGCCTCCACTTATGGGCTCACCATAGCCCATGCTACTTTTAACTTTTTGTTCTCCATTGCTGAATCTAAAAACAACACCAACAACACCAACATCGTGTGTGTGAGAGAGAGAAACATTTGTAATTGATATGACAGAGTGAAAATAGACCAGGAGTCAGTTAATTATTAGATAACCGACGATTAGAAAGGCAGGGTCCTAGAGCTAAGAGTTCGACCCTACAGGCACACAGTAATACAGACACACACACACACACACACACGCACACACACACACACACACACTCACACACACAAGACACAAGAGTCTGAGTCAAGGGTTAAGGATGGGTAGACACTTGTGCCGTGCTCGTCGGAAATGGCTTCAAAATTCAGGACATCAGATGGATACAAGGGGATATCATTGCTTAGTGATAATACAGAGTGTAACACATCGATCAGAAAATAGCAATTTCATTGATTTTGTCCAATAGTGCAAATTTTTTATTTTTTTTTTATTTATATTTTTACATGCGTACATGCGAAGAAATACAATAAAACAAGAATGAACAGAACACAAATGCAAATACAAATCACAAAACATAAAAAGACAAATACACTATACAAATACAAATACACACAGTAAACAATGAACAACAATACAATATAGGAGGGTAATGGAAATAAACACAAGAAAACTACACAAATTACAAAATCACAAAATCACAGAAAATACCGGCCTGAAGGGCCTCTTATCTTAAGTTATCTTAAGATGATTTCGGGGCTTTTTAGTGTCCCCGCAGCCCGGTCCTCGACCAGGCCTCCACCCCCAGGAAGCAGCCCGTGACAGCTGACTAACACCCAGGTACCTATTTTACTGCTAGGTAACAGGAGCATAGGGTGAAAGAAACTCTGCCCAATGTTTCTTGTCGGCGCCTGGGATCGAACCTGGGCCACAGGATCACAAGTCCAACGTGCTGTCCGCTCGGCCGACCGGCTCCCGACAACAAAAACCAAACATAATGGTAGATAGTAGAAAAAGAACAGTGCAAGACTTGTCGTCAGTTTTATGAGTACAGGCAAGCATGCGTAAGGCAAACAGATCACAAGAGCACTAATCACAAAGGCACAAAGTTGTAAATTACCAAATACACAAGAGATCGGCCTGAAGGGCTGGCAACAAAAACAATAAGCACAACAGTACAGCAGTACAATTACAAATTACCCAAACCCACACCCAACAACCCAACCCTTGAAACAACACAAAACAAGTCCATTGGCCCCAAAACCCACACGGAGAGGTACAAATACATAACAACAACAAATTCAAGAAAATACTCCCACACACGCACACAACCGCACCCCACGCACATAAACAGACACAACACCACAATACATAGCACACACACATACAAAAAAAATCACTTAAAAGGAGGAAATACGTCAATGGGAGGCGAATGTTTCTCAGGAAACTCATGCATAGTATATTTCCACTTATAGGCCTCCCACACTAAGTACTCCCTGTCGGTAGGACAACGATCCCCCCTGCTTCAGGGGGGCGTGCATAAACTCAGGAATCATCTGATCAGGCGGAAGTAGCAGCACCCTGAGCTGGGTGGCAGTAGTCGCATAATGAGGTAAGGCAGAGCGAAAGGAGGCAGAAGACATGGAAGAAGCAGACGCAGGCCTCCGAGACGGCCCCGCCGCCGGTGTGAGAGTTTTAATGAGAATTTGTGGAATAAATTGAAATTGGTATAAGGAATTTTAGCTCGGAAAATGTCTAAGAATTTTCTTTATTCTTTAACCTTTATTCCTGTCGTGATATTCAACTAGGTCGCCTGAGGAAGGACTTGCTTAGCTAACACACCAGTGTAGTAAACAGCTCATTCCTCACTTTGGGACCATGTATGAACAATTGACTAGGCGCGAGCAAACGCCGAGACCCCAATGAAAATTGAAATCCCCTCCACTTAGGCCGCCGACCTTCGCCAATCGCCGAAGCGAATCTAACGAGTAGGTCACGGGCTCTCACAACAATAATTTATTGTTGTGTGGTGCCGTGTATTTGATCCAAAGCTCAGAATTAGTCTCAATTTTATTAGTCGAGTGTGAAGAACATTTGCATAACAATAATAATGTGTGGGGTGTAACGAAAAGACAGTGTTAACCATAACAACTTAGTTTATTCAATAAAGTACTAACTACTACAACAAAACAAAAAGAAATGTCAATGACGTTACTCGAAATCCTTCCCGTGACACTATCAATGACAGCTAGACACCAGCCCCTCGGACTGCATAATGAACTAACTCGAACATAAGCGTGACCACAGAGGAATCAACAAGAAACAAGAACTAACAGATCTATAATCACAATTACAACAAATGACACAGTAGGTTCTGAAATACGTCTCCAGTAACCTCCTAACTGTTCTACGCCTCAGTGCAGTCTACACCTGCAATGGCGGTTGCAATGCAATCAAATAAGTAGTCTTTCAATGACAACAATATCTAATGGGCTCACTAGCAACTCCAGCACCTTTCCTCCAATTAATCCTTACGTTAACACTCCGTCCCACGGACGATTAACAAACAATAACAATTGATTTACGTTAATAACACAATAGCATTTACGTTAATTTAATAACTCTTACAACTGTCACTAGTAACGCGGAAATTACACAACACTACCCGTCGAGCATTCAGTGAGAAAATCCCATTAATCCCTGTACTACCAGACAGCTGATTAATCTCTTTACTAGTTACGTTAATTTACGTTAATCGGTTACTAATCACTCAGCGATGGTAAACTCTGATTTACAATGTACAAAGTGCTAAGAGAACGGTAATCACTCGTTATTACCTTTAGAGTAATTAATTACTATCCTCAAGATCAATAATTAAACAATTAAAATACGCAACCTTTCACACTGGCTCAGCAATTTACATTAAGGTATGAATTCCGTCTAAGCCTTTCATACTCAGACCAATTCAGGTGGCTAATAACAGTAATTAGCCCCACGTTTACGTTATTCTAAAATGACGTTACTCCTCCCACGAGTCAATCAAGTGCCGGTACTTCCGGGCAGATAACGACGTTACGTTAATGGAACAATGTAGCCTTCGTGTGAGTCGATCAAACAAGGATCGAGGTTAATTACTTTGACTTCCTGAAACACGTCAATTACCCGGCCCACTGACCGTTAATTACGACAGACAATACTCTAATTCTTATCTGGCTGATGGCTAGGCTCCTCGAGACTACCGTAGCTGCTTGCAGGAAAGTAAATTAACCCAAACGTATTCTACGTTACTCAAATTGTCAAAGAACAAATTCTCTTAAAGCAATGGGCGTTCCCTTGGTTACGTTATATTAATTGCCTCGCAATCACCTCACTGAATACTGGACTTCGATGTCCTACCAGATAACCAAGAGAATATATGTGTACCCAAGTACTCGTCTACAGCCGAGTTCCCCCACGACAATGACAAATCACACTAACAAATCACAGTGATTTACGTTACAATCCAGTTGCAATGACAATACTGCAGAACCTAGTAAAATAACCTACAGGACATGAACCCCCTAGAACTTACTGAACTGCAATCACATACGGTGATGCTCAACACTAGCAACAATCACCATCAAATAACAACCCCTTTGCAATAACACACACGACAAGTACTCTAATTTCCAAATATTAGAATACTGCACACACTTACTTACTTACTGTTGCAAATAACCCCTAGAACATAGGTCAAAATATTTCAATCACCACACAGTAAATAACACAATAACACTGGGCACCGTGACACTATGATTATATATATCATAGCAGCAGTATATTATACTGCTGACACATGTAGCCTACAGCTATCAAACGTTATTGGGGAACACTAAAGAGATCTCGCACTCCTTAAATCACATGGGTGAGTGATTTATCGATCACGCATGTCGATAAATACTCTCGAGAGTTACCTCACTCGACAGAGCGGTGGCGGTCTCTCCAGCCAGCCTCGTCACTCACCAAATTCGACCAAAATTACGTTAATACATATATATATATAAACATAAATCACACTTGTCACGGCCCTGGGAACAATACAAAAAATTAAGACCACACTGTGGTACACTCCACAATAATCATTGCCAGGAATCACTGGCGTTACACATACCTGAGTGCTCAGTGTTGGAATTCCACACCTGCAAGACCACACATGGAAATGATATCACTCTGTCCCACGGACGATCAAAAATGATTACCACAATGATATAATATAATTATTACATGGACATCCTCTCAGTCCTTGGCTAATCTATGTATACTCTGTTCCCGTGTGTACCCACACACACACACACACACACTGTACGTCTGTGTACACCAGACTTAAGTCCCTCTGGACTGACAAGATGACACAAAGGTGAATATCTCCTCGCCCACAATTTACTTCACCTCACAGGTGCTACGTGACAATGTGACGGAACACTTGACCTCGAATTCAAGCTTTAGAGACTACTAATCACCAGAAATACATACATAGGTACTTACTCATTCACACTGCCAGCTACACACCATTCTCATACATCAGGCACCCCGCTATAGGTGGCTGGCTCGCACAGGGTGGCGTAGGCGGCGGTAATACCTTACGTGGTATTTATTCGAAAAATTGGCGCACACTCGAACCCCGTTCATACCCAGGTGACGCGCACAACGATAGCGTCTCACACCAACATGGGAAATTTGCCTTAACACTGACACGAATTTCCCCGTTCCCATCGACTGCTAAAGAGCACTAGCAAGTCTAATCAACACTGGTATGGGATCTACGAGTCTGTTACTGCTCGTATGCACATTCCCCAAGATCCCAGATCACTGTACCTCTACCCCCTGTACACAATGTCTTAAACCCCTCCAAGCGACGACTTCGGCCGGATTCTGTGACGACCGCTGTCGTTGGTGAAGCAGGAAGCATCAGCAGTTGAGTAGTCCAGCCACCACGACGCCCTATACTTCAATTTGGCCGAATTGAGTACAGAGAGCGTCTTGACAAGGTGGCAGCTGGGTTCAGAATGATGCTCACACCGACGACTCCCGCGTCCTTCTCGAAATAACCAATGAGAGGAAGGCATACAGCGGCCTACCCCTCTCATCCAATAGATGGCGGCTGTTTCCATGACAATGACTCAAGTAGCCAGCGAGCGCGGGAGGCCCACAGCTCACCCACGCCTGGGCCTAGCTGTTCCCGCGCAAAGTTGTCTCCCTCATGCCATACAAGGAGATGATGCTATCAGCTCTAGCACTGTCCACAGACATGCCACCCCGGCCAGGGTAACATTTATGGACTGCTGATGACTGGGGCTCTCACATGAGCCCAAACACTAGATGTTTCGGTTGCTGGTCACAAAACTTAAGTCCATCCACTTAACAAGTGCACTTAACAAGTGTACTGGCTCCCACAGGCATAAGAGCACTATTGTAAGTGAGCTGGTGAACCATCTCCTCACAGCCGGACGCACAGGAGAAGAAGATGAAGGCTGCCGAGACAGCAACCCCACACCCGACACCGCAGGAGATGCAGGAGAGACGGTCGGAAACGGGAGAAGCGGCAAAACCGCCGCCTATGAACCAGGGGACGAAACTGGGGGCACAGAACTCCCAGAGCGAGCAGTCTTCTTTAACACCACCACCAGGTCACCACCCTCTCCAGCAGGAGGAACCCCCCCCCCCCACGCAGAACCGGAACCATCCGACGCAGACGACGCACCGGAAGCAAGCTCCACAGGCACCTCACTAGAAGAAACATCGACACTGGCAGCCGCAGGCACATGGACCTCCGCCACCACCGACGAATGCGACGCAACTGGAACCTCACCACCGTCACTGGAAGGCCCACCATCGTCGAATTCTCCCACATCAGCCCAATCAGAAGATCGCCGGGAATGCTTGGGCGCCGGCCGCACATCATCAGAGCCGGATGTCGACCCAGAGACCCGATCAACACAAGCCGGGCGAACCGACGCTCTCCGCAGGACGGCAGTATCCTCAACCACACAAGGAACCAGGTCGAGCTCAGTAGGAGGCCCCACAGCCACCCCAGCATAGCTTGGGCACACGGCGAGGGTGCAGTGACAGGCACCACAGGTGAAGAACAGTAAGATGGGGGAGCCGTGCAGACGGGAGCCGGAAGAACCACGGGAGTATCCAGGACAGCAACTGGGGCAGGACGAACACCCGACGGCGACACAACCTCCTGAGGAGAGGCAACCGCAACAGGCAACACAGTCTCCGGAGGAGGGGCGACATCAACAGGAGGCGCATCAGGCGACACACCGGGCATGGCAGCAGCCAAAGAGTCGTCCACATCCACAGCCACCGAATCCTCCTCCACAGGGAGCGGTGGAAAATCCTCCTCACGGAAGTGGTTGACGGGCGCGATGGCAGGTTCAGAGCACCCAGCAACCTGATGGCCCAAGAGGCCACAACGGTAACACGTACGGGGATGACGAGCATAATACACCCTAGCATAGCACCCCAGAAGCTTCACTTGAGAAGGAATGTCCGCCCGCAGCCTCATTCCTAGGGTGTGAATATATGACTGCACACCCTTTAGCGGACCCGAGGAGAGCAGGTGGAACTGCACACTGACGACCGCTCCAAACTGGCCGAAATAACGCCTCAGCAGCCCCTCTGGAAATTCCAAGGGCGCCCCATGCACGCTTACATAGGTTGACGGCACCACTGCGATCAGAGACAGTCACAGTGCCTGCATCATCGGGCAGGGGCAAGGTCCGCCCCTCGTAGCGATGTAAAAATGCCCTATACACCTCCTCCGTCGTTAGATTAACAATCACCTTATGGGCAGTCACCAGCTCAACGCCATAAATATCCCCCACAGGGACCCGAAGCATGTCACACGGCACCCACCCCACCTCAGGATATCCCGCTCGAACAAAAAACTTGAGGCCTATAGACTGGGCATGCACAAAGGGGGAAGGGGGGCCCCCATGGAGCCAACACGCCAAACTGCACCTGCCCCCCTCGCAACTGCAGGCAGCAACTGGTAGATCAGGCAAGCACCAATAGTGCAAATTAGTAAAGATCAGGGGTACGACATCAGTGCCAGGACAGGCACGTTGCCTTCACGATAGGTCAGAGTGTACATAACTAGATGTGATAGTGAAGATCAAAGCAAATAGTGAATAGAATAGTGAAGAAATGAGTTTAAACATGTAGCATTAAAGCTATACCAGTGCTAAGGGGAGCAAGAAGCTGATTATTGGTGATATATAGCGAGAAGTTGAAGTGACCTACGCCTGGCAGCGGCGTGGACACCAGCATTCCTACGCGGAGTAAATAAGACATCAACAGTACTTCTAACACCTATTTGTGCTGTGGAATGTTTGCATTGGTGGTAAGGCTTCTCAATAAGTCAGTCAATCATACAGTGTACAGTGTTATTGCAATATACTAGTTAGTCTTGGATATAAGTTAACAAACGGAAACGAACCTCAAGACACAGTATACGGCTCATGTGGGAACTAGTTTCATGGCACCTAAGTGTGAAAAACAATACACTCTACACCAGATAACCCACCACCTTCTCTCATCCTCCCTTGCCATAGCACCTCCAACAGTACACACTATTATATAGACTGTGGGTTGGTTGGTGTTGTCTTCGTTGATCCTTCTCTACGGACAACCCAACCCACAACTCGGCAGAGTGCTTATACTAGGAGATCACCCTTGGCGCTTCTGGCTCTTGGAGAGGGGCTCAACGTCACACGTTTAGGGGATGCGGCTCCAACACTTAGCCTCGTTGTCACGTGCACACACCCACTCGAGCCGCTGTGACTCCCCACTCTCTCCTTAGGTGATATGATCTCCTCAATCCCCTTTTTGACTTATTAGTATTACCTCTTACCCTGTCCACAGCAGTGGTTCTTGGTTCTTTCTCTCTCTCTCTCCCTCTTTACTACCTCCTGGGAAGCCTCACTAGGACAAGGGCAAACACCAGCAAATTGGGATACATTTACTAGACAAAGCACACACACGATACATACACACATATAATAATAATGAATCCTATACTCTATAATATCACAATCAGGTTGCTCTCCAACACAACCAGAACTCTACCATCAGCTTATCAAGTGGTATCCAATCTCCTGGTTCACCACCTGATACTATCAACCACCTCCAGTTGATCAAGTCTACATACACTGTTGCACCATCAGCAAGATAATATACATATAGAAATTCAGCATTTGAATGCAATAACATATATCAGTATAAATGTTCATTGATACGCCACAATGATCAATCGATCACTGTCAGTCCTGGAACGCATACATCTGTAGGTAATCAAGCCTACGATTGTAACTCTAAACTTCAGTATAAAACTCCTTGACATAAGAATGCCAACAGTCACTCACCTCTCACTGCGTCTTGCACGCTACTGACAACCAAACACTATCAACTCCCTACAAGTAATCCACCAGAACTTCCCCTTCCACCTCTGGAAGTTCACTACCCTAATATCCTTAGGTTCTTCCGGGCTTCACTACCAGGATCCTCTGCAGCTCCTCCAGGCTGCTATCTTGAAGTTTCCTTGTGCAACTACGGTGCTTCACCCTTCTGTTAGGTTCTTCCGCAGCTCTCTTGGCTGCTACACCACCTCTACAGAAGCACGTGACACTCCTCTTCACTGCTGCTTCTCCTCACAGCTCGAGGTCCTCTGCTCCACTACCTTGGAGTCTCATCAGCTACATCATCTGCTGGCTTCGAAGTTCTCAGCAACTTCTTCCCCAAAGACAAACCTGCAACCCATCAACACTCCAATAAAACGTTCCCCTTTAACACATAAACAAAAATAACCACACAATATGCTTGCCTCAAACCTCTATCTGTTCTCTACATACAGTGAGAGTGGACTCCCCCGTTTTGGGCGGGTCCATACTCCACCTCGCCTGGCGGCGGTCCTCACTCGCTGGGAGGGTCTTCCTCCATCAGGAGCCAGGCTCCCTCAGTCGTCCGCCAGCGCTCAGAGGGGGCGGACGTCGCTCCGTGTTCCTCCCTCTCCACTCTCTTATTTCAGGCTTTCTGCCTTATTAAAACATGTCTAACTTATAAATAAACATTGCTACTGTCGCTGGGCACACGACCAACTACAAGTGATCACTATGAACTGGCGTATATCGTGCTTACCACAGATTAATTGGTCGAGGGCGCTTTCCCTCTGACGGCGTCTGGTCAGGGCGCTCCCACGGCCCACAATAATGCCTCCGGGCGGCTTAATATTCACTAATTATCGTCCACGACTTGAGACCACACGTCCCCAGCTCGATTCCACAGCTGGCACGTCTGCACACTTCTCTTCTCTTAGAGATATATCACTAGGGGTTCCCTTCTGACGGGAGCTCAAACGGAGCGCGGCTTCCCCCTGCGATGTCTGGCACTCAAGTGAGGTCAAGGTCCTCCAGAAGCGAGCCTCACGCCTCCAGCAAAATGTCCACATCTCCTAGCCAGTCATTTATCTATTTCCTTACTCACTGCCCATAATCTTAAATTGTTTTACATATCCAACCAGCCATTTTACATATGGGTTATCACCTCAATATTTGCTAGACCTTCTAGTTAGGTCAGGCTTGACGAATAACTCTCAAGGAGGGAGACTCGTTTCTCCTGTAGGCCGAGATCGTAACACTCCCCTCCCCTTATTTTTGAGAGTTATTCCAGTGGCTAAGCTCGGGATAATACATCCGCCACTACACTGTCTCGTTCTTCACCCCATATACTCTCTTAGGAGTCTACAATTAATTCGTTGCACCTTGCAACATCTGGCTCACAACTCTCCAGAAACACGATCTTCTCATAAACGATTTGACTTCTCTGGCACCTCTTGGCTAGGCTGTCCTCCCTGGACGCCTGCACTCCATCGGTCCACTCTACTTACTGTCTCCACCCTCCGTTTCCTCGTCTTCTTCTCTTCACGTCCAGAGTCAGACATCTACTGTCTGTACCTCCTCTGTCGTCTTCATACTTCCATCTACTGCCATTATACTTTCGCCTCCTGTCATCATACTTCACTCCCTCGTCTTCACCGACGATTCTCCCTTTCGTCTCCTCATTTATCCGAGAGCTCATCCTGTTTGACCTCCATCGCGTCCTCGGCTTTCTTCTATTCATCCATGCTTGCATCATCATCCTCTTCCCACACTTTTCACCTCTATACAACTCCATTTCTTCTCCTTCAACACTTCTTCGTTCCTTAAAAGTTTCTTCGAGCACTGTACTACACTCAACAGCACTCGACCGTGCATGTCGCTCTACCTCTCCCAGAGTGCTCGTAAGCATCTCTCCACACATACTGTCTCTTCTCCTCTCATTTTCTCGGCTATTACTCTTCTTCACTATCTTTACTCTACGTTTTCTGTGAAACATGTCAACTCCTGACATCTCAAACAACTTAACTCTACTACCCAAATGCCTCTGTGCTCGTGGACAACTTGACGCTCTACTCTCGTCCTCTGTATGTCCACATCCTTCCTCATTCCTACTCAGCACAGTTGCATTCGCCTTCCGACCCTTAATTTCAGCAGTCTGGGCTCTCTTCAGGTCAACTCCCTTCACAGTATTCTTCTTCGGCTGGGCCATCTTCACTTTTGACCTCACCGAGACTTCATTTTTCTGGGCTGGACCTTCATCAAACAGCCATGCTATATCTACATCGATATCTTCCACCGGTTGAATCGACACTGTATCATCTTCTCCAGCGTCTTCCTTGTCGGCCACCTCTGCCTTCATCACTACCGAGACAGGGTTTTCAATGGCTTGGCGGTCTCCTGACTCATCTCCTCGGATGTCAGTCAGGTTCACACTCTCAGGTGTCCCACCCGTGCCGTGGCCTTCTGGGCTCTCCTCTGGCACAGTCTCCGCTATGACTCTTGGCAACACCTTTGTCCCACACAAGTCATTTCCCAGGATCACTTGGACTCCTGGAACAGGTATGTCGGGGCACACTCCCAACATCACCTCCGCCGACACATATTCCGACCTTAGCTGGACAGTACATACGGGCATGTCACTCTCAGACAATAACCCATATACTCTCATCTTACTCCTGCCAGCTAACCGTCGATCATTCCCAATCAGGCTTCTCGCAATCAAGCTCTGATTAGCTCCGGTATCTCTTAAGATACCAACTTCTACCTCAGGTTGGCCTCCTACACTGATCCAACCTTTGCTCATGAACGGCCTATACCTCTCGTTCACTAAGTTCGCTCTCTGTGGTTTGTCTTGGAACACATTGATATATTTGCTTCGGGGGTCACACATGGCCAGGGTCACAACTCTCTTGCCCTGCCGACAATCTCGCATCACGTGACCCAATCCGTTACAATTGTAACATCTCATCTGGGAAAAGTCTCTTCTATATGTACCAGAGTAGCTCTGACTCTGTCCACTCGCATGAGAATTCCTCGGGCCAGGTACACTACTTGCACTCTGTGGAGTTTTACTGGACTCTCGATTTCCAGGATAACGATCAGTTTCTCGTTTTGCTCCTCCATCCTCACTTTCAGATGAAGTGCGCGACCTACTCTTCTGAGTTTTAGGGTACTTACGTTTATCTACCCATTTATCAAAATTTTTCTCATCCCAGACTCTTCTGGGTCTCTCATAATTTCTTCCTCCCCAGACTCCATTGGATCTTCCATTGCTGCGTCTCGCCTCGCTTCTCACTCTGTTCTCTCTCAAGCTCTTATATGCTTCGGTAATCATATCCGCCCTATCTGCGGCATCTTTCACCTCCATTATCCCTGCTTCTTGGATCTTGAACTTTGTTTCGGGATGCATCATCTCCAAGAACTTCTCCATGACCATCAGTTGCTTCAGGTCAGCGTAAGATCCAACTCCAGCAGCCTCAATCCACTTCTGGAATCGTCTTTCCAGATCTCTTGCTGTCTCAGCAAACGTACACGCTCCAACTTTGATCATCTCTCTGAAGCGCTTCCTATAAGCTTCTGGGGTTAACTGAAACGAGCGCAATATGCTGCTCTTTACTGTGGCGTAATCCTGGCACTCTTCCAGTGACAATTGGGTGTATGCCTCCCTGGCTGCACCGGTCAATCTTAACTGGACCAGCTGGGCCCATTCCTCCTGTGGCCACTCCTTGATACTGGCTACTTTCTCAAAATGCTCGAAGAAGCTCTCTGCCTCTTCGGGAACAAACAAGGGAATGTCCTTCTCCCTAACCCTAACATCTGGTGGGTGTGATACCTGGGTGGTGCTCTCTGGCAACCCATGTTCAATCCTTTGCTCAGCCAAGGTTCTATTCGCTTCTATCTGCATTTGTTTTGTTCTCTCTTTTTCTTTTTCGACCTGGGCTCTTTCTTTTTCTTTCTCCTGTTCCAACTCCAGTTCTCTTACTCTGGTTTTCTCTTTTTCTATTTCCAGTCTGGTTTTCTCTTTTTCCTTCTCGGCTTCATTTTTCATCTGGAGTTCCAATTTCATCTTTTCCAGCTGGAACTGTCTCTCCTCACGCTGTTGTTGGATCTGGAGCTCTAACTGGAATCTCTCCTAGCTCCTATTTCGGCTACTCCTACTACTGCGGCTACTCTTGCTGCTCCTACTCGATCCCTGGGATCTCACTTCATCCTGCCCATCATCCTCCTTTCCACTTTCACCTCCTTTCTGGGCTCCTTGTTCTGCCGCTTCATTTTTGGCTCTTAACTGCCTCAGGATCTCATCCTTCATCCCAGCTACTTTAGATGCTTTCAACCTGATGCCACATTTTCCTGCTATTTGTTTCAATTGATCCCTCGTGCAACCTTCTAAGTCCTCAGGCTTGCCTGACTCCACAAATGCTTGCACCTTATCCATCTTTGTCCTGTGAGTCTTCCCAAGAGAGAGAGTATACACCTGCGGTCACACAGTTTATCTCAGCAGGGGTGTACAAATCCACTCTTGGACAGGGTGTGGGTGTGTCAGTTCACTCTCCCGGACACAGGCCCCCAATTTATTATATAGACTGTGGGTTGGTTGGTGTTGTCTTCGTTGATCCTTCTCTACGGACAACCCAACCCACAACTCGGCAGAGTGCTTATACTAGGAGATCACCCTTGGCGCTTCTGGCTCTTGGAGAGGGGCTCAACGTCACACGTTTAGGGGATGCGGCTCCAACACTTAGCCTCGTTGTCACGTGCACACACCCACTCGAGCCGCTGTGACTCCCCACTCTCTCCTTAGGTGATATGATCTCCTCAATCCCCTTTTTGACTTATTAGTATTACCTCTTACCCTGTCCACAGCAGTGGTTCTTGGTTCTTTCTCTCTCTCTCTCCCTCTTTACTACCTCCTGGGAAGCCTCACTAGGACAAGGGCAAACACCAGCAAATTGGGATACATTTACTAGACAAAGCACACACACGATACATACACACATATAATAATAATGAATCCTATACTCTATAATATCACAATCAGGTTGCTCTCCAACACAACCAGAACTCTACCATCAGCTTATCAAGTGGTATCCAATCTCCTGGTTCACCACCTGATACTATCAACCACCTCCAGTTGATCAAGTCTACATACACTGTTGCACCATCAGCAAGATAATATACATATAGAAATTCAGCATTTGAATGCAATAACATATATCAGTATAAATGTTCATTGATACGCCACAATGATCAATCGATCACTGTCAGTCCTGGAACGCATACATCTGTAGGTAATCAAGCCTACGATTGTAACTCTAAACTTCAGTATAAAACTCCTTGACATAAGAATGCCAACAGTCACTCACCTCTCACTGCGTCTTGCACGCTACTGACAACCAAACACTATCAACTCCCTACAAGTAATCCACCAGAACTTCCCCTTCCACCTCTGGAAGTTCACTACCCTAATATCCTTAGGTTCTTCCGGGCTTCACTACCAGGATCCTCTGCAGCTCCTCCAGGCTGCTATCTTGAAGTTTCCTTGTGCAACTACGGTGCTTCACCCTTCTGTTAGGTTCTTCCGCAGCTCTCTTGGCTGCTACACCACCTCTACAGAAGCACGTGACACTCCTCTTCACTGCTGCTTCTCCTCACAGCTCGAGGTCCTCTGCTCCACTACCTTGGAGTCTCATCAGCTACATCATCTGCTGGCTTCGAAGTTCTCAGCAACTTCTTCCCCAAAGACAAACCTGCAACCCATCGACACTCCAATAAAACGTTCCCCTTTAACACATAAACAAAAATAACCACACAATATGCTTGCCTCAAACCTCTATCTGTTCTCTACATACAGTGAGAGTGGACTCCCCCGTTTTGGGCGGGTCCATACTCCACCTCGCCTGGCGGCGGTCCTCACTCGCTGGGAGGGTCTTCCTCCATCAGGAGCCAGGCTCCCTCAGTCGTCCGCCAGCGCTCAGAGGGGGCGGACGTCGCTCCGTGTTCCTCCCTCTCCACTCTCTTATTTCAGGCTTTCTGCCTTATTAAAACATGTCTAACTTATAAATAAACATTGCTACTGTCGCTGGGCACACGACCAACTACAAGTGATCACTATGAACTGGCGTATATCGTGCTTACCACAGATTAATTGGTCGAGGGCGCTTTCCCTCTGACGGCGTCTGGTCAGGGCGCTCCCACGGCCCACAATAATGCCTCCGGGCGGCTTAATATTCACTAATTATCGTCCACGACTTGAGACCACACGTCCCCAGCTCGATTCCACAGCTGGCACGTCTGCACACTTCTCTTCTCTTAGAGATATATCACTAGGGGTTCCCTTCTGACGGGAGCTCAAACGGAGCGCGGCTTCCCCCTGCGATGTCTGGCACTCAAGTGAGGTCAAGGTCCTCCAGAAGCGAGCCTCACGCCTCCAGCAAAATGTCCACATCTCCTAGCCAGTCATTTATCTATTTCCTTACTCACTGCCCATAATCTTAAATTGTTTTACATATCCAACCAGCCATTTTACATATGGGTTATCACCTCAATATTTGCTAGACCTTCTAGTTAGGTCAGGCTTGACGAATAACTCTCAAGGAGGGAGACTCGTTTCTCCTGTAGGCCGAGATCATAACAACACACACACAGCCAACCGTCCATTGGCCCACACACCTCCCACTCTGAACCGCCCCACACACCCTTCCCATCCCCCTCACTAGAACAGCACCCTCTCTCCCTCCTCCCATCCTCTACTCTCTCACTCGCTCTCATTTCACTCTCCCTCTCCCTCCATCCATCCACCCCCCTATTTAACCATACATCTCTCCAACGCTCTCCCTCTGTCTACCACTCCCCCACTCCCTCCCTCTCTCCCACGCCATCCCTCCACCGATTACCCGCCCCTCCATAACACCCCTATCACAATGAACACACACATACACACAACCACAAACACACCTAAAACACCGCCCTCGCCCACCCAGCACACACACACACAAGCACACACACACAAACAAGCACGCACACACACACGCACATGCTCACACACCCTATCTTCCTTTCCTCTCTCTCTTTTCCTTTTCTCTCTCTCTCTCTCTCTCTCTCTCTCTCTCTCTCTCTCTCTCTCTCTCTCTCTCTCTCTCTCTCTCTCTCTCTCTCTCTCTCTCTCTCTCTCTCTTTCTCTCTCTCTCTCTCTTTCTCTCTCTCTCTCTCTCTCTCTCTCTCTCTCTCTCTCTCTCTCTCTCTCTCTCTCTCTCTCTCTCTCTCTCTCTCTCTCTCTCTCTCTTTCTCTCTCTTTCACCTCCCTCTCATCTCTCTCTCCCCCTTCTCTCTCATCTATCTCTCTCTCCCCCTCTATCTTTCTCATAGGGAAAAAACATGACAGGGAGACAAACTCGGGGAAACAACCGCAGGGAGACAAACATGACAGGAACAAACTCAGAGGAAGGGGGGAGGAACAGGAAGCCTGGATTAAGGTAGCATTCGAACAAATGTGTAATGAATTACAAAAATATACAAATACAAATACAAATATTTATTCAGGTAAAGTACACACATACAAGGTGAGATACATAACGTTGATGGATTTATAGATAGAGCTAGTACATACAATGCCTAAAACCACTTTTATGCAAAGTTTTTCGGGCAGGAATAACACTAAGACTAAAACTTAATACTAATTGAGATTAAAGTATAAATTGCATTGAGAAAATAAAATAATAAGAAAAAAAGGGAATGGACATGGCAGAAAAATAGCAAAAATACAATTTGGTCAACAAACAGCATTGTTTAAAATAGTAGATATGGGTTGACATTTTTGGGGTGAGGTAGGTTACATGGAGTTAATTAGGTAGTACTTAGTTTTTATCTAAATATAATCACTATCGCTCTCTCGGTAAACAAAATAAAAACTTGCCCCAGGTGGGCTTGGCAGTTTAGGGTGATCGAGCGGCAACACTGAAAAGTGTATACTCTTTTCAGTATCCTGACCATAATTTTCGATGTACGTATTTCATTTTTGTACCAATGTGTTCGCAATAGATTGTTCTAGAAGAACATATGCATAAAATGTCACACAAGGATGCGTTAGACAGGCACCAAATAAAAAACTACGTGGATTACACTCGTCGTGTCAACAATACAATGGTCTTACTACGAAGATACAATACAATGCCGCTCACCCAAATAGGCTATGAGACTATTAGAGAAAACGGAAATTTCATGGCAAACATGTTTATACAATCCTCATGTCGATCGGATATGAATGGGATTTTATAGAAATATTTGTTCAAATGACGCTTGAGCACTGCATTCAAGAGAAAAAATATGCCGCGCTCAAGCGACATATACCTTCGTAAGTGGTATTGGTTGGGTGAGGTACAGTATTTAACATGTCTCCATGTCTACCAGTCTCCGTGGTGTAGTGGTAAGACACTCGCCTGCCGTTCCGTGAGCGCTTTGTCATGGGTTCGTATCCTGGCCGGGGAGGATTTACTGGACGCAAATCCTTAACTGTAGCCTCTGTTTAACTCAACAGTAAAATAGGTACCTGTTTGAAACAACGATTCTTCGCGGTGTGGATCATATTCCAGGCACTTGCCCGAAATGCTACGCGTAATAGTGGCTCTACAAGAATGTAACAACACTCGTATATAATTAAAAAAAAAAAAAAAGAAACATGATTAGGAAAGTCATTCCACATTCTGGGTCCCTTGATTTGTAAAGCATTTTTAGTTTGATTAAGTCGTACTCTTGGAATATCAAATAGGTATTTGTTTCTGGTGTGGTGCTCATGAGATCTGTTACAACCTTCTAGGAAGCTTTTAAGGTCACGATTGACATTACAGTTCAGCATTTTATATATATATATAAAATACACATGAGAGGATGTGCAGTGACTTAAATTAATATCTAACATATTCAGATTTGATTAAGGGGGAGGAGGGAGCCGGTCGGCCGAGCGGACAGCACACTGGACTAATGATATTGTGGTCCCGGGTTCGATCCCGGGCGCCGGCGAGAAACAATGGGCAGAGTTTCTTTCACCCTATGCCCCTGTTACCTAGCAGTAAAATAGGTACCTGGGTGTTAGTCAGCTGTCACGGGCTGCTTCCTGGGGGTGGAGGCCTGGTCAAGGACCGGGCCGCGGGGACACTAAAGCCCCGAAATCATCTCAAGATAACCTCAAGAAGGAAAGGTACCGAGTGATGTCTGGGGCCAGAGTGAGATATTGTCCTAATAGCAGCTTTGTGTTGAGTAATTAGAGGACGTAAATGTTTTTGGGTAGTAGAACCCCAAGCACAAATATCATAGTTGAGATAAGGATAGATGAGAGAATAATAGTGTCACCAGGGCAGGGCGAGGTACATAATACCTGATCTTAGAAAGAAAGCCAACAGTTTTTGAAACTTTTTATAATATATATTTAGAATGTGTCCCTGGAAATTCAGCTTTGGGTCACTGAGAACGCCAAAGAATTTGCCATCTACTTTGTTACAAATTTGGGTACTGTTTATCCTGAGATTTATTTGATTTGAAGATTTATTGCCAAACAAAATATAGAAAGTTTTGTCAATATTGAGGTCGAGTTTGTTGGCAGTTAGCCAGTGATGGACTTTATTTAGCTCAGTATTCACTGTGACATTTAGAGCAAGAGGGTCAGGACTGGAGTAAATGAAGGTTGTGTCGTCAGCAAATAGAATTGGTTTGAGGTGTTGGGAGGAATTTGGAAGGTCATTAATGTAGATGAGAAAGAGGAGAGGGGCAAGTATGCTGCCCTGGGGAACACCAATGTTGATGGGTAGGGTGGGAGAAAATTAATTATTCACAGAAACATACTGGAGCCTGTCAGTAAGGTAAGACTTAAGGTATTGCAGGGAGTAACCTCTGACTTCATATGGATGTATTTTATGAAGAGGGTTTTGGTTGTTGACAATGTCAAAAGCCTTACACAGGTCCACAAATAACGCAACAGGGAACTCATTTTTATCAAAAGCTGCATGTATCAAGTTAATCATACTAATAAGTGCATCGTTAGTGCTTTTTTGGGTCTGAAGCCATATTGACAGGAGCTAAGTATATTGAGTTTGGCTAGATAGGAGTAAAGCTGCTTGTAGATTATTTTTTCAAATATTTTTGACAAGTTTGGCAGAATTGATATAGGTCTGAAGTTGTTGACATTATTCGAATTACCACATTTGTTGACATGAGTTACTCTCGCTTTTAATAATATAAATACACTATAGTTGAATACTAAAGTTGCACTAAAACAAAATGAGGTAGATTAAATAGAGATACAGTCAGGTACACTGGGTGATAAAGTTTGTACTAGAGGACACAGGCAAAGCCAGTGTACTATGAAACAAGGGAGTAAAAAGAAAAAAAAGAGACAATAATAAAGATGACAATTTTCTTTAAATATAGTTAAAACCTTTTGAAAGGAAAGGCAGAGCTAAAGTACACATTGGTAGTTAAATGAGACTATAATTTGAATTCTGGTTATACAGTAGCTATCCCACAGTCATTCAGGAAAGAATTGAGGTGAGCTCAAAATAGAGATTCTAAATGTAGTTATTGTCCTTGTATATAAGTCACCGGAGGCAAACCCTCAGCAGTTTAAAGACCAACTAATGAAAATAGAACACTGCTTGGAAAACCTCACAAATCCAGCTCCGAACATCATCCTGCTTGGGGACTTCAACCTACGGCACCTGAAATGGAAGCACCTGGCTAATACAGTAATATCAGAAAGAATACCAGGAAGTAGCCTAAATGAACAGGCACATGCAAATGACCTGCTACGGATGTGCGATAGGTTTGCCTTAAACCAGCAAATAGCAGAACCAACTAGGAAGGAGAACACGCTGGACCTCATTTTCACTAATAATGATGAATTGATTAGGAACATAATGATTACAAATACCTGTTACTCAGATCACAACTTAATTGAAGTTATGACAGCCATGGGGAGTAGACCTTCAAAACCAGTCCAAATTCCCGGTGGAGGAGATTTCAGCAAATTCAACTTCAATAATAAACAGATAAACTGGGAGCAAATAAACCAGGGTTTCACAGAAATAAACTGGGAAGAACAGCTAGAAAATGCAAACCTGAATCAGTGTCTGGAAAAAATAAGCTCAGTAGCACTAGAAATATGTTCAAACCGCATACCCCTAAGAAAAAAGAGGAAGAGATGCAGATTGGAATTGGAACGTCGTTCCCTATATAGGCGAAGAAAACGAATCGCGGAACAACTTGAGAGTCGCACCCAATCTCAAGAACGGCGAAGAAGGTTAGGTAGAAAAATAGAAACAATTGAACGCAAGCTACAAGAATCATACAAAACCCAGGAGAGGCAAAGAGAGCAAAAGGACATCAGTGAAATAGAGAGAAATCCGAAATATTTTTTCTCCTATACAAAATCAAGATCAAAGACCACTTCTAGTATCGGGCCCCTGCGAAAGGGAGATGGAACTTTCACCGATGACAACAAAGAAATGAGCGAGCTACTGAGGAAGCAGTACGACTCTGTTTTCAGCGAGCCATTAAACGCACTAAAGATTGATAACCCAAATGAATTTTTCATGGATATGATACCAACATCAAATCATATATCAGACGCCACCCTATCCCCACTGGATTTTGAAGAAGCCATAAACAGTATGCCTATGCACTCTGCACCAGGCCCGGATTCTTGGAACTCCATATTCATCAAGAACTGTAAAAAGCCACTATCTCAGGCCCTCCACATTCTGTGGAGACAAGGCCTAGATATTGGCGTTATTCCTGATATACTAAAAACAGCAGAGATAGTAGCACTTCATAAAGGAGGAAATAAGGCAGAGGCAAAAAATAACAGACCGATAGCACTAACATCGCACATCATAAAATTTTTTGAGAGAGTGCTAAGAAGTAAGATCACAAAATACATGGAATCACAGCATCTCCATAACCCCGGACAACATGGTTTCAGAAAAGGGCGCTCTTGCCTGTCGCAGTTGCTGTACCACTATGATATGGCATTAGATGCTACGGAAGACAAAGAAAACGCTGATGTAATTTACACAGATTTCGCAAAAGTTTTTGATAAATGTGACAATTTGATAAATGATAAATTTTATTGCACATAAAATGCGTTCAAAAGGAATTACCGGAAAAATAGGCAGATGGATCTACAATTTCCTGACCAACAGAACCCAATGTGTAATAGTCAACAAAATAAAATCCAGCCCATAAACCGTGAAGAGCTCAGTCCCCCAGGGTACTGTGCTTGCTCCAGTACTTTTTCTCATCCTCATATAGGACATAGACAAGAACACAACCTATAGCACTGTATCATCCTTTGCAGATGACACTAGGATCTTCATGAGAGTAGGGGACACGGCTAGAGGACAAACATAGAGGACACGGCAAACCTCCAGTCAGATGTAGATCAGGTCATTCTATGGGCTACAGAAAATAATATGGTGTTTAACGAAGATAAGTTCCAGCTCATGCACTGTGGAAAAAATGAAGATATAAAAACGGAAACCACGTACAAAACTCAGGCAAATCATAACATAGAACGAAAAGGCAATGTAAAGGATCTGGGTGTAATCCTGTCGGAAGACCTTACCTTTAAAGAACACAATAAAGTAGCCGTCACAACTGCAAGAAAAATGACAGGTTGGATAACAAGAACTTTTCACACTAGAGATGCTATACCGATGATGATACTTTTTAAAACGCTTGTGCTCTCTAGAGTGGAGTACTGCTGCACAATGACAGCCCCTTTCAAAGCTGGAGAAATTGCTGACCTGGAGAGCGTGCAGAGATCCTTTACTGCTAGAATCCACTCAGTAAAACATCTAAACTATTGGCACCGACTAAAGAGCCTAAATCTGTACTCCCTTGATCGCAGGCGGGAGAGATACATAATAATTTACAGGTGGAAAATATTAGAGGGGCTGGTCCTAAACCTGCACACAGAAATAACATCACATGAGACCAGAAGACATGTGCAGAATACCCCCGTTGAAAAGCAGAGGTGCAACAGGTACTCTGAGAGAGAACTCTATCAACATCAGAAGCCCGAGACTGTTCAACACGCTTCCGCTACACATAAGAGACATAACTGGCCGACCCCTCACAGTGTTCAAGAGAGAACTAGATAAGCACCTCCAAAGGATACCTGATCAACCAGGCTGTGACTCATACGTCAGGCTGCGAGCAGCCGCGTCCAACAGCCTGGTTGATCAGTCCAGCAACCAGGAGGCCTGGTCGACGACCAGGCCGCTGGGACGCTAAGCCCCGAAAGCACCTCAAGGTAACCTCAAGGTAAGGAGCGACAGTGGATATTAAATAGGTTTTTCCAGTGTCAGTCCTCATAGCTATAATTTTACCATCTCGCACAAAACGATGTTTAATTACAGGGTAATTTTTGCAGAAACCACGCAGTTGAAAAAGAGATTTTGTCTGAACCTGGTGAGACATTCATTCACATAAACAGTGGATTTACTAGAGACTGCAGATTGGATAAGGTCTGACTTGCGGGAGCAACTATCTAGTTTAACTCGAATTCTCCTGTTATTTATACCAGTTGATTTGATACCCACTCTATAAGCTGATTTGGTGTCACTAGTTTTGATTGAATATCTAATCTTATTCTGCAATTCATGGATCACGATGGCAGCACAGTCTTCTCCTTCAGATTTTTGGGGATAATCACGTGAAAAGGTAACGACAGAATCAAAGAGTTTATGCTGGTCTGATTCGTTTTGGATAATAGTGTGTTGCTGTTGAAGGGTGTTAAGATGGTTTTCAAGCTGTTGTAGCATGGCTTCCTGTTTTCTAGTTGTTTCTGCTGGTTTAAAGTCAGTAACTGTGGGCTTGAGAGAGTTTAATTCATGTTGGAGGAGGTCGACTCTGGCAGACAGATCTTGATTAATCTTGAGCATTGCTGAAGCTTCACTTCGCATGTTAATTATTAAGTCCGATTGCTCTTGGTGACAGTTGGTCTTCATGTATTTGGGTTAATAACTTGGGCCATGGGTTATCAGCAATGTGCTTTGGACTCGGAGCAAGGGGCAGCAGCTCGTTTGAGTTTTTTTTTTTTTTTTTTTTTTTTTACATGCAAAGCATGCAATTTAAATACAATAAAAACAATACAGAATACAGAACAGAACAAAATAAAACAATAGACCACCGGCCAGAAGGGCTGACAGCATAGCACAACAAAACACAAACACGATAAATGCATAGAAAAATACAGCATACAACAAGGCACAAAACATAATACAATGGCAAACTAGCAATCACAGTAACATCACAAAACAAAACCTTCATAAAACAAAACATACATCAAGAGGCATAACAGGAAACATAACAAGACAAACACAATACATTCCAAACAAAACATAAAAAACAAACACGTTCAACAGGTAAAGCAATATGAAAACACCAGGTCTAACGTACAGCACAGAAACAATACAGGAATAAAAACACACACACCAAGCCATCCGCTCCGTAACAAACAAAGGGCGAGGCCAAAATAAACAATAAAAATAAACAAACAAAACACGCACACCTGAAAACAAAACAGGCACAAACACAACAACATACATGCACTGGCCTGAAGGACCGAGAATAAAACACAACAGAAAGAACAACAAGAAACATAACAAGACACTTCAGCACAAAACAAATCAATACAAATTTATACGAAGACACCAAATACCTGCCAGAAGGGGCGACAACAAAAACACAACAATGAACAGAAACACAATGAAACACAGAAAAAAGAAACAACAATACCGGAAATACAAGAAATACAACAAAACAAAGGTCATGAGAACAAACATAACACCGGCCTGAAGGGCGCACAATAGGTACAACAACCACAGGTCCAAGCACACACCAAACACACAGCAAGCACACAGACTACTCAAATTTCTCATACTTATCCGGCCACTCCGCCGCCGGGAATCGAACACAATACGCCTCCCAAAGTAACATGACGTCCTCCGGAACAGGTTCATTATGAACCGTACGAGGATCAGGCATCAACTCCGGCACACCCACAATAAAACATCGAGCCCGCTGAACCCAGATGGAAAAAAGGGCACTATGGAACAGGACGCACGCGGTCAACAATTTCAAACCGCAAAGGAGTCTTGCCATCATACACCACGCCGGAGGCCAAGACGAGAGGGAGAGGCTCCTTCCCACTAGGCCGGGCAATGGGCAGCGCACTGGGAGCCTCCTCGGCTGCCTCACAGGGCCCCGCGTCAACCACCGGACGTTGTACCTGCAGGGACCCCCCACCCCTGACATCCTTCTTCAGCACCAGCTTGATGCCTCAGCTCGCACCAGAACCCTCACCACCCACGTCTGTAGGAGCAACCACCCCCCACTGCGGAGAACCTTCTGCAGGAGAAAGAACAGGAGGTAAATCATACGCACAACCATTGTCAACAGCATACACATGAACGTCAGCAACCACCAGTGACGTAGAGTGCGAAGCATCCGGAACCGCCACATCATCGCCCGAAGCTTCACCCGCGTCGAAGTCCTCCACATCAGCCCAAGCAGTAGAAGAACGCCTGGAACGCTTGGGCACTGGCCGCACATCCTCACAGCCGGAGGCAGACCCAGAACCACGGGCCTCACAAATCGGGCGAACCGACGCCCGTCGCAGAACGGCAGCAGCCTCAACCACAGGGGGGAACCGGGCCGCACACAACAGGACGCTCCGCAGCCCCCCCCCCCCCAACACCCAGCACAGCCGTAACACCTGGCGAGGGTGCAGGACCAGGCACAGCAGTAGAAGATGAAGACGACTCGCAGAGACAATCCGGAAGACCCTCGGGAGCAACTGGCTGTGAGATTTTTTTTCTTTGACAATTATCAAAAGAATTAAGTCCTATTGATGTTACGTTAATCGTAACTACCTCGCAAGAGAGGCAGACTTTAAACAGCAAGAGCTGCCAGTGGCAGATATTTAATCTTAAAGCCTAATATCATAGGACCGCGGGAGCAAACCGCCAGGCGAAACCACACGGGTAAAACCTGTCACTTAGGTCGCTGGCTCCTCCTAGTTGACAAACTAATAAAGGGTAGCCAGCGGATTCTCCCTTCTTATTTAATGAAGTGTGGTGCTGTGCAATGGACTCGAGCTTTAGATACAGACTTGTTATGAACATAAGCAGGCAAAGCATTGCAGAACATGAAATGTGGGGCAGTAATATTGGAAGGTTTGACGTAAACGACCGTTTTCTATAACAAACAATTTATTTAAAATAAAAATAACAAACTACTACACAGTGAATTTACGTTACTTTACTGTCAATCCAGTGGCACATTAAAGAACAGCTAATCAACAGCCTGGTGGACCCATGGTATCCTTATCCCGTCGTCGCTGACTGAACAATGACACTAACTGAACAAAGTGGTGCCCACTGGTGGCGCAAGCTTGCAATCAATATTGTCACAGCTTCATGGTGATCAATACTATAATCACAAAAACTTGACTGGCGCTCGCTGCCTTCAACGAGGTACCAAGTAACAAGTCAGTTAATCCAAGAATGATAACCCTTTATAAAAATCTTACGTTAACACTTGTCTCTCAGGACAATCAACAACAAAAGTTACTCTAATTGAATTTAAACAATTACGTTAACACACCCGTGTCTCAACGACAGTTAAATGGCAGCAATAACTCGTAAATCAATTAATTACATCAACTTGAAAGTCAAGCATTCGGTGAGTAATTCCCAATTAATTACTGAATGCAACAGCCTATTAATTCAGACGAGTATTGACAAAGCCTACTGTCTCCCAACTGACAGTTCACTTCCGGTTATACGACAAGATTACCTTAACAAGGGTAGACTACTGTACCACACACAAGGTTACAAGACTCCGTGTAAACAACAACATCAACACCTGGTGAATTCACTAAGTGGCGGTTACTAATTCTCTCTAATTAGTTACGAGTGCTTAATCACTCTGTCCGCAGACAGATCTGATCAGTCCAACGAATTACAGCAGCTTAATTACAGCGCAATTGACTCCGATCATAACAGACCGTGAACCCCTTACGTTAATCAATCAATTAACGACAGCTCGTTAAATCGTTAACACTACGTTAGTCTTCACTTGACAATTCCTCCACTGCGTGAACTTCACTGTGACTGTTGCCTTTACACGTCCCTACGTTAATCACAACAATGTTCAACGAACAAGTGACCTCGTTAAGTAAATCGTGACCCCTAGTTACGTTAACTGACTTTATTTCTCACGGAATCCTTCACAATACACAACGCCTTCCACCAAGGTCAAACTTGTCTACGGTTTACACACAGTACAACACAGTACATCACAGTACATCCTTGCCACTCACGGAAAAACTTGTAAATGACTTCCCCCAGTAAATTATCTACCAATAATTCACACTTTACCACAACACAACAGTAAAATTCAACAGTAAAAAAAAAACACGAGATCCGAGACGGAGTCCTTCATTGTTCTCTTTGGTTTCCTCAGAATTAAAACTTTTAAGGTTTCTCTCATAACACTGAAACCTTCTCTAGCACGTCTCACTGCAGTACCTTCAAGCACAGATACGATAGACGGCGGATGTCACTTTCGTAGCCCGATAATTAACCGCCTCACTCAGTCCAGTTGCTCTAAGATGGCGTCCCACAATTACGCGGCTAGATGTCTCACTTCACACTGTTCTGTACAAGCAACTTTCCGGACTACCGGATTCTTACGGACGGCACACGGAAAGATAGCAAGATGATAGGCGTGACTTTAGTAAGGTTGCAGGCGGTATTTCCCGATGCTTGGCCTAGCACGGAAAATTACGTCCTCTCATAGCAACGTTGTAGGTAAGAATATTTTTTCCCGCCAAGGCTACCCCTCAGCGTCTTGGCCAATCACGGTTCAGCATTCCTGAGGCCCAGGAGCCCTGGCCAATGGAACACCTGCCTCATGACGCCAGCCCCCTCTTTCACGAGGTGGACACGTGATAGGGGAGGTGATCTACAGCCGTTAACCCCCCATATCTCCCTCTCTACACTTGACTTGTACAAAATTTTCCCTGAAATCAACTCCCTTCTGTAATTTCCTTCACAGACCTGATACAGCGATCAGAATGACATCAATGGCTAGCAAATGTCATGGGCTGTCCAACGACATCCAACACGACTGTGCAAAAGTTATATTCAGAAAGTTGAATCACGGTGCACATCACTGGTGCACCATGCAATTTCGTACTTAATTCAGTGCATGAGAGAGCAGGAAAAATATGTCTCCTGACACTGGCACAGCGAATTGATCAGCGACAGGAGCCACCAGAACACCCGGAGGAGGGACAGCAACCACCGGGAGCATGTCGGGTGACGCAGGGGGAGGGGGGGCCGCATCAGCAGTGAATGGGACCTGCCCCTCTTCATCTCCGGAATCCACGCCCTGAGGGAGCGGCGGGAAATCCTCTTCCCAAAACAAGTTAACAGGTGCAGCAGGGGCCTCAGAGCACCCGGCAGCCTGATGCCCTAACTGGCCACATTGGAAACATGTACGGGGCTGCCGGGCATAATACACCCGAACGTAGTAACCCAGCAGCCGGACAGAAGAAGGGATATCCGACCGCAGGCGCATACCTAAGGTACGGATGTTTGTCTGCTTCCCAGCATACTTCCCCGAGGAAAGCGTGTTCACCCGCACACTGATGACTGCACCATACCTCCCGAAGAAGCGCCGGAGAAGGTCTTCAGGGAACTCCAGGGGCACACCGTGTACACTGACATAAGTCAGGGCACCACTTCGGCCTGAGACCGCAACAGAGCCAGCGCCATCCGGCAACTGCAACGAACGCCCTTCGTACCGACGGAGGAAGTCCCGATACTCGTCCTCCCGCACGAACTTGATAATCACCCGGTGGGCCGTAACAAGCTCAACTTCGTAGACAGCCTCCACAGGGACACGAAGCATGTCGCACATCACCAACTCAATGGCTGGATAACCAGCCGTACACGACAACTCCAGTCCCACGGAATTCACCCGCAGAACAGGAGGAATTGCAAGGCCCCCATGTCAAAACTGCCACGTCAGCACGCAGCCAGGCAGGCAACAACCCTCATTCTGGTTTAAAGTCAGTAACTGTGGTCTTGAGAGAGTTTAATTCATGTTGGAGAAGGTCGACTCTGGCAGACAGATCTTGATTAATCTTGAGCATTGCTGAAGCTTCACTTCGCATGTTAATTATTAAGTCCGATTGCTCTTGGATTACTGACAGTTGGTCTTCAAGTATTTGGGTTAATAACTTGGGCCTTGGGTTATCAGCAATGTACTTGAAATCGGAGCAATGGGCAGCAGCTCGTTTAAGTTGATCCATACGGCTGCATAATTGTTGCATGATCCGTGACGATTTCGAAGCACCACTCAGCTGGGATGGTTTGTTATTGTTGACAAGGGGAGAGTCGGTACCCCCCCCCCCCACCCCCCGGCGGCCCCTGAGGGAGGGACAGCTTGACTAATCTTGTTGCTAGCTTGGCTAGTTAATTATTCCTGATCGGCGTGCTATCTGCCTTAGTGGCCCTACCGGATTTGGATCTGTTATTCATTATAGCAGGATAAATGTAGGCAGGCACAGTAGTAAAGACTCGTTGATGTGGCAGTAGAGAACGTCGGGTGCAGCTTCCACCAGGGAACAACACTAGTGAGGTCGAAATGAGATTTTGAGGATTGATATTGAAAATTGTTTCAATCACATTTGGGTCACAGAGTACATAGCTGCCTTCTGGGAAAACTACATCATTTGAGGGATGCAGAGAGATCATTTACAGCAGATAAAAGTGGAGGGACGGCGGAGCCAACAGGTGCAGTCGAGTGTTCGAGTTAGCTATTAGTTTGTTCGGGTTAGTTATTCAAGTAACTTTCCAACAATAGACTGTAACGTACGATTATGTTACGTTGTTGAGTAGATTAGATACACAGTGTTTAGTGGGTTTTCATATTTATTTAGTAATCTTGGATACAATTCATACTTGGATACAATTCAGTGAAGGACTGATGGTAATGAGGGAGACAGTAACCAACCTGCAGGATGAACTAAGGGCAGAAAAGGAGGAAATAAGAAGCCTGAAGGAGACTCCTCCCCAATACCAGACACAGACCATCCCTCAGGGAGTTGGTGATGTTCCGGTTGAGGGGACTCCTACAAAACAACCGTCATTTGAAGAATTGTTTAAAAAGAGCCCTGTAGCTAGTTTTGCAATTAGGAAAGTTGCCATGGAAGTGGCTTCTTCTCAGGAAGCAGCTAGATGTACTGGCCAGCTGATAGAGCGAAAGAGAGCAGTAGTAATAGTAGGCATTAAGGAGCAATCAGGGACCAGTCCAGTGGAGAGGAGACACAAGGACAAAAATGAAGTTAATGCAATCCTTAAAGTGGTAAAGATGGAGAGGGCTGACCAACATATTGAAAAGGTTTTCAGGATCGGACAGTACAACAAGGACAAAGACTGACTGATAAAGGTGGCATTTACAAGTGAGAGAACAAAAGAGGATTTGTTAGAAAGGAAGAGCAGACTAGCATATGCACAGAAGTTCAAAAAAATATTCCTGCAGAGGGATTGGACAAGGTACGAGCGAATGAGGGCAGCAGCCGCGAGGGAGTGCAGGGAGACAGAAAGGAATCAGGAAGCCACAAACCCGAGCCCTACAATCCCAAAGGGGAGTAGGGAACCCTCCACAAGCAGCTCAACAGACATAGTGAGAGTAGCACCAACCCCATACGCCACCCTATAGATGTCCTACATGCCCCAACCCCTGGTGCCCACCTAGGGCACCCTCCCCAGGATCTCAATTCTTCACCCCCAAATCCCTCCCTAACCCCCCCCCATTCCCCTACCTACTCCCCCACCTCCAAGCCCTCCATTCTCCCCCAACCCCCTAAGCCCTCCAGTATCCCCCCAGGCCCCTGAGCCCTCCCTTCTCCCCCACTCCCCTAAGCCTTCCCTTCTTCCTCATCCCTCTCAGCACTTCCTTTACCCCTATCTCTTCCCCCCCCAAGCCCTCCTTCCTCTTCTGCCTCCTCAAGCCCCCAATTCTCCCCATCCCCCCAAGCCCTCCCTCCTCCCATAACCCCCCCAAGCGTCAACCTCTCACCCACCTCCACAAGTCTCCCCCTCTCACCCCCCCCCCAGCCTCCTCATCCCCCAAGCCCTCTTTCCTCCCCCCCCCCTCCAACCTCTTCCTCCTACATCACCCTCACCGTACCAGATCTGCCCAGTCCCCACACACCCTAGATCCCCTAGGTCCCCCTTCATTGGCCCTCCATCCAGGCCCCTTCCTGTTTCCCTGCTTCAGGGAAGTAATAGGACCTGAGAAAGGACAGAAGAGAGTCAGTTTCATGGTGATGTACTCGAACATAGATGGGATCACAAGCAAGGCAAGTGAACTCAGGGAAAGAGCACAAGAAGGTCCTGTAACTCAGATGTAATACTCAGATGTAATACTCAGATGTAATACTCAGATGTAATACTCAGATGAACTCAGATGTAATCGGACTCAGAGAAACAAAACTCTCAGAAATCTTAACGAATGTGGTGTTTCCCCAGGACTACACTCTAATAAGGAAAGAGAGGGAAGGAAGGGGAGGAGGTGGAGTGGCCCTGCTAATGAGATAGGAATGGAGTTTCAAGGAGATGGTTACCCCAGGCTGCAAGGGATTCAGTGACTACATAACAGGCCCCATGATAATGGGAGGACCAAAAATAGTAGTAGCAGTGATATACAACCCTTCACCAAATGACAGAAGACCCAGCCAAGAGTATGGCAACAACAATATGGCAGTTAACACTATAATTCAGAGGGCAGCCTCTGCTGCCTGTAGAAATAGATCCCATCTGCTCATCATATGGACTTCAATCACGGAAGGATAGACTGGGAGAACAAGGAACCGCATGGAGTTGAGGATACATGGAGAATCAAACTAATGGAGCTGGCGACAAGAAACATTCTAAGCCAGCATGTCAGGGAGCCCTCGAGGATGAGAGGAAACGATTAAGCAGGAAGACTCGACCTAGTCTTCACCCTGAATGACTCCGACATGAGGGAAATCAGTTTCGAGGCCCCAGTAGGAATGAGCGACTACAGTGTATTGGTGTTTGAGTATCTGATTGAAGAAGGGTTATTGAGCTCGAGGAGGGAAACTGGAAACAAATGGCTATCATTCCGAAAGGGAAATTATTAGGAGATAAGAAAATTCCTAACAGATATAACAGGGGAAACAGAGCTCAGGGGAAAGACGGCCCAAGACATGATAGACTACATCACGCAGAAGTGCAAGGAATCAGCAAACAAGTTTGTCCTTGTCCAAAAGAAAAACAATGAAATGAGGATGAGAAACCCATGGTGTAATCAGAGATGTAGGCTAACTAAGCAGCAAAGTAAAAGGGCATGGAGAAACTATAGGAATACCAGAACAATTGAGAGCAGAGAAAGATACCAGAGTGCCAGGAATGAATGTGTCAGGTTGAGAAGAGTGGCAGAAAGACACTACGAAATGACAATATGGAAGACAGGCCAAACTCAACCTAAATTGCTGCACAGCCACATCGGAAGAAAATCAACAGTAAAGAAAAAGGTAATGAAGTTTAGGATAGGGGCAGACGGATTCACTACAAACAACAAAGAAGTGTGCGAGGAACTGAATAAGAAATTCCAGGAGGTCTTCACTTTAGAGCAAGGGGAAGTTCCGGAGATAAGAGAGGGAACAGTTAGCCAGGAACCACTAGAAGAGTTTGAGATTACCAGTAGGGAAGTAAGGAAGCTTTTACTAGAGTTGGATGTAACAAAGGCTATAGGCCCAGATGGAATCTCCCTTTGGATACTAAAGGAAGGAGCAGGAGCACTGTGCCTGTCACTCTCCATAGTGTACAATAAATCACTGGCAACAGAAGAACTGACAAGAATTTGGAAAGCGGCTAATGTAGTCCCAATATACATGAATGGGGATAAACAGGAGACACTGAACTACAGGCCAGTGTCCCTAACTTGCATACTATCCAAGCTGATGGAGAAGATTTTGCGAATAAAGCTAGTGGAACATCTGGAGCGAAAGAACTTTGTAACACAGCATCAACTTGGATTCAGGTATGGCAAGTCCTGCTTCACTGGATTAATGGAATTCTACGACCAAGCAACAAAAACCTGGCAATAAAGATAGGGGTGGGGGCAGACTGCATATTTTTGGATTGCCAGAAAGCCTTTGACACAGTGCCACACAAAAGGCTAGCGAAAAAGCCGGAGGGCCCTACAGTAGGACTAGAGTGAAAGGGAAGGTACTCCATTGGATAAGGGAGTACCTAAGCAACAGAAAACAGCGAGTCACTGTGAGGGGTGAGGAATCAGATTGACGAGACGTCACCAGTGAAGTCCTGCAGGGGTCAGTTGTTTCTTTCATTGCTTGCTGACGATACAAAAATAATTAGGAGGATTGAAACAGAGGATGATAGTGAGAGGCTACAAAATTACCTAGACAGACTGAATGAATGGTCAAACAAATGGGTACTAAAGTTCAACCCAAGTAAATGCAAAGTAATGAAACTAGGCGGTGAAAACAGGAGGCCAGACACAGGATACAGAATAGCAGATGAAGTACTTCATGAAACGGACAGAGAGAATGATCTAGGAGTTGATAACATACCAAACTTGTCTCCTGAAGCCCACATAAAAAGAATAACGTCTGCGGCATAAGCGAGGCTTGCTAACATCAGAACAGCCTTCAGGATCCTAGGCAAGGAATCATTCAGAATCTTGTATACCACATATGTACGACCAATCCTGGAGTATGCGGCCGTAGCATGGAGCCCGTACCTTGTCAAACACAAGACAAAGCTGGAAAAAGTTCAGAGGTATGCCACTAGACTAGTCTAAGAACGAAGAGGCATGTGTTATGAGGAAAGGCGGCGGGAAATGCATTTCACGACACTGGAAGACAGAAGAGTAAGGCGTAAAATGATCACTACCTACAAAATCCTTAGGGGAATTGACAGGGTAGAGTAGGATAAAGTGTTTAACACTGTTGGTACGCGAACAAGGAGACACAGGTGGAAACTGAGTACCCAAATGAGCCACAGGGACGTTAGAAAGAACTTTTTCAGTGTCAGAGTAGTTAACAGGTGGAATGCATTACGAATTGATGTGGTGGAGGCTGACTCCATGCACAGTTTCAAATGTAGATATGACAAAGCCCAGTAGGCTCAGGAATCTGTGCACCAGTCGATTGACTGTTGAGATGCGGGACCGAAGAGCCAAAGCTCAACCCCCGCAAGCTCAAATAGGTGAGTACACACGAGGTTGAACACCATAACCGGTTGCTGTACCTGGCCGCTGGCCTAGACCCCAACATAACACAGTTACAGAAGGCGTTATGGAGCCTCCAAGCTACTAGGTGGGTGTGGTAGTGGGTTTAATGTCCAGTAGTGAGGTATGTGCTTATAATACATACTCATACTTGCTCATACTTCACATAAATAGAAATAAACTCTTTATTAATATTGTTGAAGTGACTTTACTTGTGAATTATTTGTATGTGAGGCGGCCTCATGTCAGGTGAGGTGAATGACGTCACAGGTAGTTGATCCCTCAGGGCAAGGTAGTCAAAAGGCGCGGCGGGCAGTGTGGCGCTGGCCGGCGTAGGGAGAGGTGCTGCTTGCCGTCCGCCACATTGGTGCTATTAATTAGTTACACGTTACAGTCCTGTGGAAGAGGTTACCTGCGCCAGGCTTACAGGCAAGTTACACTAGATGATAAGTTATTTTATCACAATGTATTCTGTTGGTAAACTAGTCTATATTTGCTGATTGCCTAATTAAGAATGGGTTACAAGATGTTAAAGCTTTATTTTTAATAATTCAAATATCTCTGGCTTGGTCATTTGTAAATATAATGACATTGAGTAATAAATCTTTGTCTATTAGTCGAGACTTTGACCCAGCTGAAAACTTTTGATTATTAAAACAAAATTACATGCTAAAACGACCGTCATTGACTGCTCCACAACAGCGGCTCGGGTGTCAACTTTATTGAGACATGAACTGTACAAACGTATACAACTAATAACTTTATTGAACGTTCAACCAAAAGCCGGAGAAAAAATTAAATATAGTCGTTAAATTCTGGCAGTTATAAGGTGTTTGTGAACTTAGTATTTCAGTCGTTGAAATACGGACCAAAGACTTTTAATCTAGCAAGCATCACATAACCCCCCCCCCCCCCACTTAATTCCATAGAAAAGCCTCACTGAAATAGTAATGTCACCAGAAGAAGTAACTACGGGAATTAGATGACAAAAGCCATAGGATCACACCGCCCATCCTGTGTGAATGAAACTAACCATCCTGAGTCAGTGTCGTCCACGCTGCAGCCAGTCCCAGGGACGACTTAATTAACATTAACGTCCTGTGTAACCAAGTACTATATTTTGTCCGATATAAGTAAATATTAATGTACTGTATGTATAAATTGCGTATAGGACTTGGATTGTTGTTGAAGGTGATTATAGTAGGCGAGTGAATTCTAACTTCTCCCTAAAATAATAAAAAAAAATATGGACTGGATATACTAATTGATCAATTGAGGGATTTTAGTAGAAATTAAAGAACTTGTATTGACGTTTTCTGACCGACGGCCTAAATAGGTGGTTGAGGTTTAATACGAACACCCTGAGAGCTCTGCTAGAGAGGAATACGAGCGTTGTTGAGTCAGGTGTACAAGCCCGTCCTCAAACTACGGCCAAATGTCCAATGTTACAACCACCAAACAGCTGCTCGTGAATAATAAGCACTTTTCGCACGATTTAACTGATGACGTTCAGACCAATTCCTAAACTGTAGTTTGATGACTTTGTTCAAACCGAAACTAACTTCACCCACGTACCGAAAATACAAATTGTCAAATGAGTAAGATCAACCTAACTATACACTAAGATCTAATGTTAAATAATAGTTCACGTATGATCAAATATTTTTAATGTCTTGTTAAAATGTGTGAATTGCTGTGGGCCAGAGCACACCTGCTTGATGGTGTTCTGGGAGTTGTTCTACTCCCCAAGCCCGGCCCGAGGCCAGGCTCGACTTGAGAGTTTGGTCCACCAGGCTGTTGCTTGGAGCGGCCCGCAGGGCCACATACCACAGCCCGGCTGATCTGGAACTTCTCTTAGAAAACAGTCCAGTTTTCTCTTGAAGATGTCCACGGTTGTTCCGGCAGACGAGCATAGACGGAGGACTCGTTATATATGAAGCGTTCTTCACGTTCACGTTTGGCTGCCCGGGTTAACGACCACTTGGCCGTTGTGTTGAGAACGGGCTGTGGATGTCTAGTCAGAGGTTGGGTTTTGCCCTAATGTGATAAGTCGGCCCTTTAGATCAACCAAAGTGTGACCTGATTTATTATCTAACCCCCCCCCTCACTGTCTGGCTCGTTGTCGCCGTGAGGAGGCTTGGTGGGCAGCTGCCGGAGAGTGATGCTCCGTGGGTCAGTCCTCTGTCCCTTTGCAGCCTTATTCTCCTGCTGCTGCCTTTACCAATTTTGCCAAGCCCCTTTTCCTTTTACTCGTGTTAATTTTTCTCCCCCCCCCCCCCCCCTCTTCTATCAAATTGTCATTTCCTGCTGACATTTTGCCTGTTTTGATTACTTATTCGACCTTTTGTTTTGACGCTCGGGTGTTTGAGGAGGCATACTCTTGCACCTGTAGAACGGTAGTACCCAACGTCTCGAGCGAGGGGACCCTTTTATTGTCAATCCTCCTTTCGTCACTAAACCCGTTCTCGACGGACTCACGGTTCTTAAGGTGGCGTTTGTGGGGCGTATACTCACGACGCACCCCTGGGGGGCCCCGGCAAGATCGGCGATAGCTTCTTGTTGGGTGTCCTGCCTCTAATTGTGGCTCCATGGTGGGTGTGGGGGCACATTCGTGAATGAAAGTTTTCCTCGTTTTCATGGCTGATAATGTTTCCCTTGTATTTTCTCAGGCTCGTAGGGTGGGCGACCAAGCCCCCGAGTCGGACTGTGTTGGAAGACCAGGCCCTGTAGCCCCTGCTGCATTGGGCCCCGACGACCTGACTACTACCCTCAGCTCCCCTCCCTCTGCGGTAGGGACGAGTCCCCAGCCCCCAGTGGTGACCACCTCGTCCCCTGGCACGGCTCCGTCTCTCATTGTGACTACTGCGCCTTTTACCCCCATGAACTCCGGGGGTTCTCAACGCCGTTCCCGCCACGGCCGCACTTGCACGATCCCTTCCCGTAATACTTACAATGCCTTGTTTGGTCCCGCTACATGGACTAAATACTTTGATCTCCACCATCTGGATTCTTCTACTCCTGACGATTTCTCCCTCCATAAACACCTTGTTGATTCAGTAGATGCCTCTGTTACTTTTAACTCCACCAGTTACGGTATGCGTGTCGTCGCTGCTCCTTCTCAGGATGCAGCTACTCGCTTAGCTGCTTTGTCCTACATTGGAGAGACCCCTGTTCGGGTCTCCAAGAACGCTTGGTTAAATGCCAGTGTTGGCACTGTTCTTCTCCCGCACCATGTTGCAACTGGTCTTCGGGACCTCAACGATTGCCATGAGGATATTACACATATCCTCGAAGCCCAAGGCCATTTTGTCCTCCAGGTGGACACGTTTACTCGACCCCTTCGTGGTCATCGCCGTCAGCCCCTTTGAGTTGTAAAATTCACTTTTGATAGTAGGACCCTTCCGCCCTCTATTATTCTTGCTGGTGCCAGATGCTCCGTTCAGGAGAACATTCCCTCTCCAAGACTATGCATTAAGTATTGGAAGTTCGGGCACGATGTCCTCAAATGCACCAGTACTGTGTATCTGTACCCCGTGTGTGGGGACGATAGTCATTCTAAGTCCGAGTGCACTTCTCCCCAGGCTCGCTGCCTCAATTGCGGTTAAGCCCATCCTACCTTCTCCCGCTCGTGTATGTACTACAAACTCGAGGAAGCCGTCCTCAACTTGAAGCACCGTGATTGTCTGTCTTCCTGAAGCGAGACGCCAAGTTCGTCGTCTAACCCCTTTCGCGGGCGTCTCCTACGCTCGCGTGTTGCATTCTACCTCTCCTCGTCCTTCCCGTCTTCCTCAGTCTCACAACCGTTTCCAGGCCTTAAACCCGACCACACCCACCACCACCTCCCCTATTCCTTGGCCTCCTGTCCCGGATGGCCTCCCTCCCGCTTCTCCATCTGGGATTTCCCCCCCATCCTACCCAGTCCGCCATATCTTTTGTAATCTTCTCCATCTCCCCTCCCTTTCTTCCCGACCCTTCAGCACTTCCACTAACACGATAACATCATTTATATTTGCCAACATCCAGGGTATAAAAACACGCAAATCCAACAAAGTTCATTTTATAGATGGTCTCCTTCATGAGGCAAATGCAGTGTTTGCAGCCCTAACGGAAACTCACACAAAGGACTACCTTGATGGTGAAATATGGATCCCAGAATACAATCTCTTCAGATGTGATAGGAAACACCGGCTTCAGGGTGGGGTCAGCCTCTACATCAAAGACACACTCATCTGTACTGAGCTGCTAAACACCTCAAATGATATGGTGGAAGTGCTGATAGTCAAAATAGAGATCCTAAATGTAGTTGTTGTCCTTGTATATAAGTCACCGGAGGCAAACCCTCAGCAGTTTAAAGACCAACTAATGAAAATAGAGCACTGCTTGGAAAACCTCACAAATCCAGCTCCGAACATCATCCTGCTTGGGGACTTCAACCTACGGCACCTGAAATGGAAGCACCTGGCTAATACAGTAATATCAGAAAGAATACCAGGAAGTAGCCTAAATGAGCAGGCACATGCAAATGACCTGCTACGGATGTGCGATAGGTTTGCCTTAAACCAGCAAATAGTAGAACCAACTAGGAAGGAGAACACGCTGGACCTCATTTTCACTAATAATGATGAGTTGATCGGGAACATAATGATTACAAATACCTGTTACTCAGATCACAACTTAATTGAGGTACTGACAACCATGGGGAATGGACCTCCAAAACCAGTCCAGATTCCCGGTGGAGGAGATTTCAGCAAATTCAACTTCAATAATAAACGGATAAACTGGGAGCAAATAAACCAGGACTTCACAGAAATAAACTGGGAAGAACAGCTAGGAAATGCAAACCTGAACCAGTGCCTGGAAAAAATAAGCTCAGTAGCACTAGAAATATGTTCAAACCGCATACCCCTAAGAAAAAAGAGATGCAGATTGGAACGGGAACGTCGTTCCTTATATAGGCGAAGAAAACGAATCGCGGAACAACTTGAGAGTCGCACCCTATCTCAAGAACGGCAAAGAAGGTTAGGTAGAGAAATAGAAACAATTGAACTCAAGCTACAAGAATCATACAAAACCCAGGAGAGGCAAAGAGAGCAAAAGGCCATCAGTGAAATAGAGAGAAATCCGAAATATTTTTTCTCCTATGCAAAATCAAGATAAAAAACCACATCTAGTATCGGCCCCCTGCGAAAGGGAGATGGAACTTTCACAGATGACAACAAAGAAATGAGCGAGTTAATGAGGAAGCAGTACGACTCTGTTTTCAGTGAGCCATTAAATGCACTAAAGATTGATAACCCAAATGAATTTTTCATGGATATGATACCAACATCAAATCACATATCAGACGTCGCCCTATCCCCACTAGATTTTGAAGAAGCCATAAACAGTATGCCTATGCACTCTGCACCAGGCCCGGATTCTTGGAACTCCATATTCATCAAGAACTGTAAAAAAACACTATCGCAGGCCCTTCACATTCTGTGGAGACAAAGCCTAGATACTGGCGTTATCCCTGACATACTAAAAACAGCAGAGATAGCACCACTCCATAGAGGAGGAAATAAGGCAGAGGCAAAAAATTACAGACCGATAGCACTAACATCGCACATCATAAAAATTTTTGAGAGAGTGCTAAGAAGTAAGATCACAAAATACATGGAATCACAGCATCTCCATAACCCCGGACAACATGGTTTCAGAACAGGGCGCTCTTGCCTGTCGCAGTTGCTGGACCACTATGATATGGCATTAGATGCTATGGAAGACAAACAAAACGCTGATGTAATTTACACAGATTTCGCAAAAGCTTTTGATAAATGTGACCATGGTGTTATTGCACATAAAATGCGTTCAAAAGGAATTACCGGGAAAATAGGCAGATGGATCTACAATTTCCTGACTGACAGAACCCAATGTGTAATAGTCAACAAAATAAAATCCAGCCCATCAACCGTGAAGAGCTCAGTCCCCCAGGGTACTGTGCTTGCTCCAGTACTTTTTCTCATCCTCATATCGGACATAGACCAGAACACAACCTATAGCACTGTATCATCCTTTGCAGATGACACTAGGATTTTCATGAGAGTTGGCAACATAGAGGACACGGCAAACCTCCAATCAGATGTTGATCAGGTCTTTCTATGGGCTACAGAAAATAATATGGTATTCAACGAGGATAAGTTTCAGCTCATGCGCTACGGAAAAATTGAAAACATAAAAACAGGAACCACGTACAAAACGCAGGCAAATCATAACATAGAACGAAAAGGCAATGTAAAGGACCTGGGTGTACTCATGTCGGAAGACCTTACCTTTAAAGAACACAATAAAGTAGCCGTCACAACTGCAAGAAAAATGACAGGTTGGATAACAAGAACTTTTCACACTAGAGATGCTATACCGATGATGATACTTTTCAAAACGCTTGTGCTATCTAGAGTGGAGTACTGCTGCACAATGACAGCCCCTTTCAAAGCTGGAGAAATTGCTGACCTAGAGAGCGTGCAGAGATCCTTTACTGCTAGAATCCACTCAGTAAAACATCTAAATTACTGGGACCGACTAAAGAGCCTAAATCTGTACTCCCATGAGCGCAGGCGGGAGAGATATATAATAATTTACACGTGGAAAATAATTGAGGGGCTGGTCCCAAACCTGCACACAGAAATAACACCACATGAGACCAGAAGACATGGCAGGATGTGCAGAATACCCCCGTTGAAAAGCAGAGGTGCAACAGGTACTCTGAGAGAGAACTCTATCAACATCAGAGGCCCGAGACTGTTCAACACGCTTCCACTACACATAAGGGGCATAACTGGCAAACCCCTCACAGTGTTCAAGAGAGAACTGGATAAGCACCTCCAAAGGATACCTGATCAACCAGGCTGTGACTCATACGTCAGGCTGCGAGCAGCCGCGTCTAACAGCCTGGTTGATCAGTCCAGCAACCAGGAGGCCTGGTCGACGACCGGGCCGCGGGGACACTAAGCCCCGGAAGCACCTCAAGGTAGGACCCTCCCCCCAGTCTCTTGACCCTCCACGCCACCTGTCTGTCCAGGCTGATATCCATCATCCTCCCAGCAATCTTCGTGTTGTTCGCTCTGGTTCTTCTTCTCCTGCTGAAACCATTGAGTCTGTCACCCGGTACGTTGTTACTGGAACGCTTGTCTCTTTGAGCCAGAAACGTAAGCCTGGCTCCTCTCCTTCTTCCTCTCTGGCGGGTAAGAAGGTTTCGCTTTCTTCCTCGCCCCCTTCCTCTGACTGTCACTCTATCCCCTCCCATTTCAGTAGTTGAACCCGTCTCTGATATGGAGGTTTCTTCCACCCCCGATTCCCTCTCTGTTGCTGCCCTTCCTGAGGTGCACTCCCTGATTTCGGCACCCCCCCCCCCTCCTCCAACTGTCCTTGCCTGCCCCTCTCAGTTGTCTCCTCCTCCTCCTCCTCCTCCGAACCCCATCAGTCCACGTCTGGTCTGTTCTCTCGCTCCCTTCCCTCTCTCCTTACTAAGTTTACCCATGCCCCCTAACCCTGAATTTGCCGACCCTGCTCCTGACCCTGCTCATGACCCTAAGATCCTTTAATAAACTGTGTTCCTCTTTCCCATATTTTTTCTTGTTCTCTGTTACTGTCCTTTCTCTTTGATAATGTCTATTCTTCAGTGGAATATTCGTGGTTTTTATGCCAACTTCCATGAACTCCAACTTCTAATTACACAGTTTACACCACTTTGTGTTTGTCTCCAGGAACCCATGCTTGGTGCTCGTCCTGGTCACTTTCGTGGTTATTCCTTTCTTTCTCCCCCCCCCCCCACCAGCTCTTGCTGGGGCCCATAACTCTACTGCTCTCTTAATTCGTTCTGATATTCCCTTCGTCCCCCTACTTCTTCCGTCCCCTATCCATTGTTCTGCTGCCCGTGTTTTTGTGGGTAAATGGTATACAGTCTGTTCCACTTATCTCCCTCCAAATGTCCCTCTTTCCCTCCCCGATCTTAAGCACCTCCTGGACTCCTTGCCAGAGCCGGTGCTCCTTTTGGATGATTTCAACTGTCGACATTCCCTCTGGGGTGATGTTCTAACAAACACCCGAGGCCGTCTTCTCGAACCGTTCGTCCTCGCTTCCTCTCTATCTCTTCTGAATTCTGGTGAGCCCACTCATGTGGACTCTCGAACTCGCACCCTTTCCTGTCTTGATCTTTCTCTCTGCTCGTCGTCCCTCTACTTAGATTTCACGTGGCAGGTTCTTGATGACCTCCATAAGTGATAATTTCCCCATCCTCGTTTCTTTTTTCTCTTTCCACCCTCCCCTTTCCTTCCCTAGGTGGCAGTTTGCCAAGGCTGACTTGTGCCTATTCACCCTCCGCGCTACTCTCTGACCTCTCCTCTCTGCCTCTTCCTCGCGCCCTCCTCCTTTTTTATGACAGTCTTCAACGCTGCCTTCAGCTCTATCCCTCACTCTTCCTCCCGGGGCACACGGAAGTGTGTTCCCTGGTGGAATGCGGACTGTGCTCGGGCTTTCCGCTGTAAGCGTGCAGCCTGGAAAAAACACCGCCACCGGCAGACGGCTGATTCTTTTATTCTGTTTAGGAAGGCAAGTGCGGTGGCCCGTAGGACCATCCGTACTGCTAAACGTGAGAGTTGGAAATATTATGTTAAAACCATTACGTCCGATACTCCTCTACCGCAGATCTGGAAGAAGATCCGCAAGATTGCGGGCAAGTTTGTTCCAGATGTCTCGCCGGTTCTCCGCCTCCGTGGGACTCGTGTGGCGGATCCAGTGAAGGTCGCGGCTGAACTGAGTTCCCACTTTTCTTCTGTTTGCTCTGGTTCTCATCTTCCTCAATCCTTCCTTCTTCGTAAGCCTGTTCTTGAATCGCATCCATTAAATTTCCACACTCTTCTCCGCCTTCCCTATAACGATCTTTTCTCTCTTTATGAACTTCAGTCTACCCTGGCCCTCTGCGGATCTACGGCAGCGGGCTCGGATGACGTTCATTATGAGATGCTTCGCCATCTCCCTCCGTGCACGTTTCAATATTTACTGAATCTGTATAACCAGGTCTGAGAGTCGTCGTCCGTCCCTGAGGACTGGCTCGATACCGTTGTACTCCCTATTCGGAAACCAGGGTCTCTCGGTACGTCCCCAAAGGATTTCCACCCTATTGCTCTCAAGAGTTGTGTTTACAAGCTGTTTGAGCGTATGGTAAATGTCCGTCTGATGTGGTTCTTGGAACACCACCACCACCCCTCTCTTTCTCAATTTGGTTTTCGCAAGTGCCGCAGCACGACTGATGTCCTGGTGAACTTGGAGGTCTATATTCGTACTGCTTTTGCTGCGAAGACCTCCGTTGTTGCTGTCCTTTTTGACCTGGAAAAGGCTTATGACACGACTTGGAGATACCATATTCTGTCCCAACTTCGTTCTTTTGTCCTTCGTGGTAATCTCCCTCTCTTCCTTCAAAGCTTTCTCTCTCGTTGTACTTTTCGAGTCAGGCTTGGTGCCACTTTCTCTGCCTCTTTGACAGTATGAAGGTGTACCCCAAGGTAGTGTTCTGAGTACTACTCTTTTTCTGGTTGCCCTCAATGGTCTCCTTTCCTCCCTTCCTTCTGGCATCTTCTCCGCTCTTTGTTGATGATCTTGCTCTTTGCTGTCGAGGTGATGATTCGCCTCTTTCAACGTGGCTTCAACTTGCGATTGATGCCGTGTCATTTTGGGCCACCAATCATGATTTCAAGTTGTCTACTACTAAGACTTGTGCCATGACTTACTCGGAAGCGGGTCGTTCTTCGTCCCTCTTTGTCACTTTATGGTCATCCCCTCGAGTACAAAAATTCCACGAAGCTTTTGGGGTTATTCTTTGACACTCGTTTGTCTTGGTCGCCCCATGTCTCTTACCTCCATGTTGAATGCTCTAAGGCCCTTAACCTACTTAAGGTTTTGTCCCATACTTCTTGGGGAGCGGATAAGTGCACGCTCCTCTATTTGCATTCCTCTCTCGTCCTGTCTAAGCTCGATTATGATTGCCCTGCATACTCTTCTGCTTCTCCTTCTCCTTCTACTCTTTGCCATCTTGATCCTTTGCACCATACAGGGTTGCGCCTCGGCTCTGGTGCTTTCCGTTCAACTCCTACCCTCAGCTTGTACGCTGACACTGGCTTTCTGTCTCTCCAGGTTCGCAGTGATCGCTAGTCTTCGTTATCTTGCACGATCCTTACAGCATCGTCTCACTCGCCTCTGTCGTGCTTTGACTTTTACCCTTCCTGTAGTTCCTGTTCCTCTTCACCACCTTCCTCTTTTTCTCCGTTTGTCTCGCTCACAAGATTCTCTTTCGGTTCGCCTTACTAATGTTTCTCCTCGTATTGTTCCCTCCTTGCCCCCGTGGAGCATCCCCCTTCCCAAATTTTGTATTTATCTGACCCGCATCACTAACGCTTTTACCCCTCCTACAGTTCTGAAACGCCTCTTCCTTGAGCACTTTTCTTCTCACTCCCACTCTGTTCCCATCTTCACCGACGGGTCAAAGTCTGCTGACGGTATAAGCTGCTACTGTTTTTCCCGACCACACTTATGTGTCACCTTCCTCCGGAGGCTAGCATCTTCACAGCAGAACTCTATGCTATTATCTATGCTCTTCGTCTCCTGGTTTCCTGGGGGCAATCCTCCTTCGTGGTAGTAGTTGACTCTCGTAGTGCCCTCATGGCTTTAGGGTCCTTTAATCCAGTCCACCCTGTGGTCATCGAGATTCAACATTGGCTGTTTCTTATCTCCAGTAAATTTAAGTTGGTTGCATTTTGCTGGGTACCCAGCCATGTTGGTGTCTCTTTAAATGAGCATGCGGATGCTGTGGCTAAGGACGCTATCCGCACTTGTCCCATCTCCCATAAAGGTGTTCCTTATTCTGACTTTTACCCAGTTATTAATGCCTCCATCCTTGCCCGATGGCAGAGTTGTTGGTCTTCTGTTCTAGGTAACAAACTGCGTACTCTCAAGAGTTGTGTGTCCGTGGCCTTCCTTCTGCCACCGTAACCGGCGGTGGGAAACGGCTCTGGCTAGGTAACGTATTGGCCATACCCGTTTAACTCATGATCACTTAATGGAGCGCCGCCCTGCTCCTTATTGTCCAAATTACATTGTCCCTCTTACGGTCGTACATATCCTTGTTGAATGTCCTGACTTCCAGGACGAGCGTGTCTTGTTTTCCGACTGTCCCCTGCAGTCGCTTGTCCCTCGATAGAATTCTTGGCGACTTGGATACTTTTGATATCGTTCGCCTTATGCGTTTTTGTTGTCGTATTGGCATCCTTGATGATATTTAGCGCCCTCTGATTATTTGGCACATTTGATGGTGCTACATAGCCTTCCCGGTTTGGTGCCTTCTACTGAAAATTACTTGCTTATTATCTAGCAGGATATTTCTCCCTATACAAGACGGGTTGAATCAGTCTTTTTGAGGTATTTAATATAATGTGTAATTTCATGTACGTGTGCACAAGTACATCAGTACTGGTAGACCAGTACCAGTAGGAATCGAGGGATTAAAATTACTTTGAAAAGCGTGTACGAATCGCAGTTGATCATTATGTATTATATATATTTATTCCCACAAGTACAACAGGTTTAGGGAAAACGTTTATTAATGTTAAATGTTTAACACTATAACTTGAAGCGGTTATCTACTAGTTGATAAACCATTTTATGATAAGTAAATCATTCTTCTTGCACGTAATTGAAACATTTAGTGATGGTGGCGATATGGTTAATGTTAAACTAGCATTTTCGGTAACATTTCAATCTTCTTCCCCCTCCGCCCTTCTATTAGTCTGTCTTCTATCCTACCAATCCAGTCAATTATATAATATATATATATATATATATATATATATATATATATATATATATATATATATATATATATATATATATATATATATATATAATATAATATAATATAATATAATTTTTTAGGAGGGGTACCACCTCTGGTGCAAGTGTAGGGACCCGTAGCCTCGGAGAAGAAAATAAAGAGTACTCAGAAGACCTTGTGGATCCTCACTGAACACTTTGATATTTTCTTCTCCTACCACCCCTATTCTTTTGGTATGTGTGTATATTTATCTAACTATTTGAAAATGTCATTACACAAAAAGTTACAATATTGATTACATGCAGGGTACAAGGCTGCTTGTCACAAGTTGAACAGCTCCTCCAGCTCCTCAGATGGCGGTTAGGAACCATGGATGCAGTGAGCATTTCCTCTCTGGATTGCAACACTAAGGCGCTGAAAAAGAAAACTGGCAGCTCTAGGGTCTCTAGTTTCGATTAGCTTAGACCCCAACTCCTTCAAAAAGCTAGCAGCACTTTTACCCCAGGCACCAAGTGTCTGAGGCAATGGGGACAAAATTGTAGTGGTGCTCAAGGTCTCTGTATTTACGTGACTTGGCCGCTTGCCGGTGATTGGCAGCTCCTCCTGCTTGTGTAGCACTGAAGTCAACAGAGGTATTGGCTAAAGTTGAAACGCAAGTGTAGTCCCACACCAACTGTCTACCATTCTTCCAGGGGTTCACCGTGATTCCGTCTGGGCGACCGACAGGCTCATCAGAGTTGCGAGACATTAGGTAACAGGGCTCTCTCTCTGCTAGACAACCGGCTGTGGTAAGGCTTCTCTTAATAATGTCATTGACCTCGCCGTGTCTTGCCTGCCATCCTCCTGTCCTTTGGCAGAGAAGGCCATGCCGTCTGTATCTGTCGGCCTCTGCCTCGCCGCAAATACACCTGTATTCGGTGTGGATTGGGGCAGCGAGGCAGAAAGCCACGGCAATTCGGAGGGCCTGCGGTGTGAGACGGGTGCCGGTTGCTGACATTGGGGTTGCTAATTGAAAATCACCTGCATGGGGAGCGGCTACAGCTCTAAGTCGGGCAGTGTCATGTGGTGTTGTCGCAGCTTCTTGGTCGGCAATGGGGCGATCCCAGCTGGATTGCTTAAGGGCTTCAGAAGGCGGTGGTTGGGGTGCTGGCCCTGTGAGAGAGACCCATTTGGTTGTGCAGTCTGTGAAGCTGGGATCATGTACCCCTGCTTGTTGAACTAGGTGCTCAGGTAGGATTTCCTTCAAAGTTGTCAGACCCCACTGAAGAGGACAGGAACGCTGGTACAGCAATTTGTGTTGCTGTGCGCACGTCAAGGCCCCCGAGTCTGACAGGAAGGGAGGCCTGTTTCCCCTGAGAGTCGCTGAGGGAAAGATTGAGGGCTTTTTCTAGTGTTGATTTCAGCAAGCTGTCGTACTACTCTAATTTAATATTGTTGAAAGATGGCGAACATCTTAGAAAGTAGGTCAGCCTGGGGAGGGACAAGCATCTGGTGATGAGGTAAAGTGCATCATGAGCATCGATGTCTTCAATCCTCTCGTTCATCCTTTTCAGGTCAGTGATCTTCTTACCAAGGACCCCATCGATGGCATTCCTTCCAAGAGGAGCACCTAGGAGTGTGCTGTCCTCAGGGTTGGTTGGATGAATGTCAGGCAAAACAACCTTTATTTGCTCTATTATGCGCTGGTTGGTGTAGGTTATTTCGCACTTGGAAGGGTTCAGGGTGAGGCCTAGGCTTGCTCCTTTCTCTTGAATTATTCTTATGTCGTCCAAGAGTGAGGCTGGGGAGCCAGCTAGAGTACCATCGTCCAAAAAACAAATGTTGAGCTCACTGGACAGGTTATCGGTGACTTCCTTGATAACTAGGCAGAAAAGAAAAGGAGCAAGGGGGTCACCCTGTTGAACACCTTCATGTGATTCAATTTCATGTTCCCCAAAAAGCAGAGTTAGATTCTTGCTGTAGCATGAGTTTACAAACGGGTAAAGGAAAGGAAAAAGGCGATGAACTGCACTGAGTACTGCATCCCTTCTAACCAGATTAAAAGCATTTTTGAAGTCCAGCTTTATCAGGGCTTTTTCATCCGTAATGTTGGCAATGTAGGCTCTAGCTGCATGAGCCGCTGCCTCACACCCTTGGGGAATGCCAAACCCAAGCTGTTTTGGCTTCAGCATATCGGCTGCTGCCTGACTAACTGCTCTAACAGCAGCCTTAGCGACGAGACGCCGGAGTGAATTGCCCACAGCTACCGGTCTGATTCCTCCATCTTTTTTCCTCAGGGCACAGAGGGTAGCGCCAAAAAAGAGAGGCCGTATGGTCTCTGGTATGTTGCCAACTAGACATGTGTTGGCGAGTCTAGTTCCACCAGGAGGCCCTGTGCAATGTCTCCCAGTGCAGGGTTGAGCATTTGTTTGATTTGGTTGGGTCTTAGTCCTGTGAACCCACCTGCTGATCCTGGTGGGAGGGATAAAGCTGCTTTATGCACCATGGATTCGAGCACACACAGGGGTTCTGCTCTGGTGACACCGGCTAGGGTAACACTGTCATCACGAGGAGCTCTGGGTGGGTGTTTTTCCCTCAGGGCTTGTGCTGTATGGGCATCCCTGGTGGCAACTGTGTCTTCACTGGTGATGACTCTGATCGCCCCTATTGTGTTGCCTTCTTCTATTTTCTTGCTGACTGTTGCTCTGATTTTGGATGCCTTGGTTCTGCTGTTGATACCTTTCCTGCCGTGGGTGTTTTTGGCACGGGTGGGGAGGGGTGCCTGGTTGTCCTCTCTAGGAAAACTATTTATAGCCATAATGACTGAGGAAGCTAGTGATTTCTCTCCTTGCAGAGACAGCTAGGCATATGTTTCCAAACAGGAGAAGGTTGCACCATGCTTGGATGGTTCCGGGGGAGTCGGACCTTTTTCAAGAGGCTGGATAGTTTGGCTGCTGCCTGGGGCCAGCCAGCTTTGGGGATGTGCTGCAAGGTTCCAACCGATGTGGCTTTGATGGCTTCTAGTAGATTCTCAGTCGAAATGAGGCTGTTGGAGGTGTTTTCCCTGACTGCTGGAGTGGGGCCTTGATTGATACCCCTCTTTGGGAGGGCACCACATGCCCGTACAATCGGTTCCGTTGAGAGCATGCTTGCGCACATCTCCGTTGCGCTTGAGTCTCCACACCTTGTCACACACTTGGCATGCGCCATACCTGTCGTCGATTGATGGCTCCTCTTGGCTGAGAGAAGCCTGGCTGTCAGTCGTGACCTGTGACATCGGTGGGCGCTGGGCGGGTGCTGGGCGGGTGCTGGGCGGGCGCTGGGTGGGCGCTGGGCGGGCGCTGGGCGGACGTAACTTGAGGGGGTGGAAACAGGGAGGTAGCGGTCGCGGTCGCGGTTGGGGTGGGACAGGGGGGATGGGGTTGCTCTTGGGTTGGGTGACGGTACACACTAGCGGGTATGGGGAGGGGGGGGGGACAGGGGTGACACTAACACGTTTGTATAATTTCGTGATATATCACTGCACAATATAATCTTGTTCACTGTGAGCTCGATGCACTTAAAACACGATACCTGTTTCCCGAGAGCCGAGGTATCTATTTTTCAGGGATATTTTCATTAACACTTACACACGGGTCACCCCCCTCGACTGATCGCACAACAACACCCCTTCCCCTCACCACCACCACTATAACCGAGGGAGCCCCTCAGGGCGCCCTTGTTGGCCCTCGCCGTAGTTCAAACGATTCCACACTGCCAATCCACTTCTTTGATTGTTTTTGGTGGCGATAGTTAACCCTGGACACTTCCCGCCACTCTCACACCTTCCCAGGACGTTCACACTGCACACTGTTGAGTCTGGGCCCGGTAGGGTCAGGATGTCGCAAGATAATGGCACATGGCCGGCAGAGCCTCCTCCCAGCGTCCGTTCCCTGTCGAGCCCTCAGGGGAATAAAATATATATATATATATATATATATATATATATATATATATATATATATATATATATATATATATATATATATATATATATATAACTGAAAACTCACACCCCAGAAGTGAGTCGAACCCATAGAATGAGGTGATTTGGTAAAATGCTATGCCCAAGATTACCATCAGAGTGCCGGCGGTGGGGTGGTTCAAATAGCTTCGGCTATCACCTCATTATGTCCGGTCGTGATGGTCAAGTGGATTAAGGCGTCTTGTACATACCAGTTGCGTTGCTCCTGGGAGTATGGGTTCGAGTCACTTCTGGGGTGTGAGTTTTCAGTTGCATATTGTCCTGGGGACCATTCAGGCTTGTTCGCATTTGTGTTCCTCACGTGTGCCCCAAAGAATGAGGTGATTTGGTAAAATGCTATGCCCAAGATTACCATCCGAGTGCCGGCGGTGGGGTGGTTCAAATAGCTTCGGCTATCACCTCATTATGTCCGGTCGTGATGGTCAAGTGGATTAAGGCGTCTTGTACATACCAGTTGCGTTGCTCCTGGGAGTATGGGTTCGAGTCACTTCTGGGGTGTGAGTTTTCAGTTGCATATTGTCCTGGGGACCATTCAGGCTTGTTCGCATTTGTGTTCCTCACGTGTGCCCCAAAGAATGAGGTGATTTGGTAAAATGCTATGCCCAAGATTACCATCCGAGTGCCGGCGGTGGGGTGGTTCAAATAGCTTCGGCTATCACCTCATTATGTCCGGTCGTGATGGTCAAGTGGATTAAGGCGTCTTGTACATACCAGTTGCGTTGCTCCTGGGAGTATGGGTTCGAGTCACTTCTGGGGTGTGAGTTTTCAGTTGCATATTGTCCTGGGGACCATTCAGGCTTGTTCGCATATATATATATATATATATATATATATATATATATATATATATATATATATATATATATATTAGTATATATTAGTATATTTTGGTAGCAGTCTTTCCTGTAGACATATATTATTAAATATGACCGAAAAAGTAAGATTAATCATTCTAACACGAATTTTCTCAATCTTTCGTACATTACACTTCACTGTTGGAGGTAAATCAAAAATCACTTCTCCAAAATTCATTTTTATTTCTAGTCTGACGCGACACGGGCACGTTTCGTAAAACTTATTACATTTTCAAAGACTTCACCAATACACAACTGATTAGAACTTACGTATCTCTGATTTTATATCTACATTTGAGTGAGGTGCGAGGGGTGATGTGGCATTAACACAAGACAGAACAAGAGGGGATATTAATAGGGTATTAAAAGTATCAACACAAGACAGAACAGAAACAATGGGTATTGAATAGAAGTGTTTGTAGAAAGCCTATTGGTCCATATTTCTTGATGCTTCTATATTGGAGCGGAGTCTTGAGGTGGGTAGAATATAGTTGTGCAATAATTGGCTGTTGATTGCTGGTGTTGACTTCTTGATGTGTAGTGCCTCGCAAACGTCAAGCCGCCTGCTATCGCTGTATCTATCGATGATTTCTGTGTTGTTTACTAGGATTTCTCTGGCGATGGTTTGGTTATGGGAAGAGATTATATGTTCCTTAATGGAGCCCTGTTGCTTATGCATCGTTAAACGCCTAGAAAGAGATGTTGTTGTCTTGCCTATATACTGGGTTTTTTGGAGCTTACAGTCCCCAAGTGGGCATTTGAAGGCACAGACGACGTTAGTCTCTTTTAAAGCGTTCTGTTTTGTGTCTGGAGAGTTTCTCATGAGTAGGCTGGCCGTTTTTCTGGTTTTATAGTAAATCGTCAGTTGTATCCTCTGATTTTTGTCTGTAGGGATAACGTTTCTATTAACAATATCTTTCAGGACCCTTTCCTCCGTTTTATGAGCTGTGGAAAAGAAGTTCCTGTAAAATAGTCTAATAGGGGGTATAGGTGTTGTGTTAGTTGTCTCTTCAGAGGTTGCATGGCTTTTCACTTTCCTTTTTATGTCTTAGATGAAACCATTGGAGAAGCCGTTATTGACTAGGACCTGCCTTACCCTACAGAGTTCTTCGTCGACTTGCTTCCATTCTGAGCTGTGGCTGAGAGCACGGTCGACGTATGCGTTAACAACACTCCTCTTGTACCTGTCAGGGCAGTCGCTGTTGGCATTTAGGCACATTCCTATGTTTGTTTCCTTAGTGTAGACTGCAGTGTGGAAACCTCCGCCCTTTTCCATGACTGTTACATCTAGAAAAGGCAGCTTCCCATCCTTTTCCGTCTCGTACGTGAAACGCAGCACGGAACTCTGCTCAAATGCCTCCTTCAGCTCCTGCAGATGTCTGACATCAGGTACCTGTGTAAAAATGTCGTCAACATACCTGCAGTATATGGCCGGTTTCAAGTTCATGTCGACTAAGACTTTTTGCTCGATGGTACCCATGTAGAAGTTTGCAAACAGGACACCTAGGGGAGAACCCATGGCGACCCCATCTACTTGCTTATACATGTGCCCATCCGGGCTCAAGAAGGGTGCCTCTTTAGTACAAGCTTGGAGTAGTTTCCTCAGAATACTTTCTGGCATGTCAAGAGGAGTACAGGCTGGATCACGATACACTCTGTCGGCTATCATTCCGATTGTCTCGTCCACAGGTACGTTGGTAAACAGCGATTCTACGTCCAACGAGGCTCTTATCCCTGTGGCCCGTGTGCCCCGCAGTAAGTCCACAAATTCCTTTGGAGACTTCAGGCTGAAGGCGCAAGGAACATAAGGAGTCAGCAGGCCGTTGAGTCGCTTCGCCAGTCTGTACGTGGGTGTGGGTATCTGGCTAATGATTGGCCGAAGTGGGTTTCCAGGCTTGTGCGTCTTGACATTTCCATACGCATATCCAGGTTTATATTCCCCAATGATCCAGCCTGTACTCCTCTTGACATGATGTCCACGGAACAACCGTGGACATCAAGAGGAAACTAATTGTTTTCTTCAAAGAGTGCCAGATCAACCGGGCTGTGATCGGTATGTGGACCCGAGGGCCGCTCCAAGCAACAGCCTGGTGGACCAAACTCTCACAAGTCAAGTCTGGCCTCGGGCCGGGCTTGGAGTAGAAAAACTCCCAGAACCCCATCAACCAGGTAGGTATGATAGGGAAATAGGACCGGAGTCTTTGTTGTAAACATCCGATGCTCGAAAAGCGGGATCAGTCAATGCTCGATCCTGCAGATACAAATAGGTGAGAACAGGCAGTACCTAGGAAGGGTTGCTCCTCTATGCAGGTCTAGATAGCAAGGTTATGTTTTCCATTATTAGTATTAGAACTACGTCGGGTGAAAGTTATAGCTTTGGGATTCGAGCAGAGGTAATCAGTTCGATAAATGTCCGTACGTGATCAGTCGAGTGTAGTATGTAATAGCTCGTCCTCAGGCCTTCTGTCAGGTAGTCACAGTGAGAGGGGGTGTGTAGCTGGAGCTCTAATTGTCCTGATACTGATACATGAAAATGAAAATTGGAGTGAGTGAACTAGTGCTAGTGAGGGAGCTATGTAGAGCTCTGACGGCATAGATGGATTCCCTGCGGAAGGAGCTATGACAGATAAAGAAGCTAAGACAGACGAAACACCATCCAGAAGAAGGGAACGAGGAATGCAGCAGTAGAAAGTATTCGACATGGAATGTCGTAAAGGACAGGGGGGTCTTAACAAGACTTTGACAAGGCCACCTACAAATATAGTAATGACTTCCATCCCCCATTCGCAGTGCTGGAGGACGAATACTGTGTGGAGACTAGTTCCCTCGAAAGTCATGAAAACGAAAGGTGCGCAGGTCCCTCAAGGTGCTCACAAAATAAAGGAAGTACCTAAGCAAATTTTGGTTGTTGGAGAATCTCAGGTGAGGTATCTGGATAGAACATTTTGTGCCAGAGATAGGGGGAACAGGTTAAGGGTTTGCTATCCGGGAGCAGGAATTGGGGATATTCTTAACTTGGACGTTATTATGGCTCGAAATGGGAACAAACCTATTATTTGTATCAGTGCCGCTGGAAATGTTGGACGAGTTAGGCGTGAGGAACTGATACAAAGGTTTAAGACAGCCATAGAATTAGTTAGGGGCAAGGGAGGAATCCCGATCATATGTGCCATTCTTAAAAGAAAGGAAGTTGGAAATGATTGTCGAGGGTATATTTGCCGACTGGACAAATATTGCAAATCAAATGCAATATCATTTATAGATAACTGGGAACACTTCCATGGAAGAAATTAAATGTATGGTCGGGATTGGGTGCATCAATCCAGGGCTGGGGTTGTTGCTGTTGCCAACTCATTGGAACCTGTGGTGGGAGGGGTTTGTTTGGGTTTAAACTGATAGTATATAGTGGTATGGAAATTGATATGGAGAAAGGAGGTAGTAAAGAATCGTGTTTGCGGGAGAAACAACTTGGCAAAATGATCAGGGAAGGAGTGAAGCCTCAAATACTATATACCCTAACAGTAGAAGTCTAAAAAACAAAATAAACGATTTAAATGTTCTTGTATGCATAGAAAAAATAGACATTATTGCACTTACCGAAACGTGGATGAATGTAGAAAATAGAGAACTATTAACTGAATATCAAATAAATGGATTTGAACTATTTCACAGATATATTAGGCGGGGAGGAAGAGTAGCCATATATGTTATGAAAAATTTGTAATGTAGCCTTAAAGAGGGCATCAAAACTGATCCCCACACACGAACTATTTGGCAAGAATGAAAAAAAAAAACACAATTTTATAATAGTTATATACAGGCAACCAAATTTAGACAGAGGATGAAAAGCATCTATTGGATGAAATATCTAGAGCATCTAAGTCTAACGGTATTTGTGTCATAGGTAACTTTAATTTTAGCGGATTAAACTGGAATAACGAAGCAGAAGGTTTTTTAGAATTAATTGACGATTGCTTTTTGGGCAACACATCAAGGAACCAACGCGGGAAAATGTTTTAGATTTAGTGTTAATTAACTGGGAAACACAAATTGACATCGAAATACGGAGTGAACTAGGGAACAGTGATCACAAAGAAATCAGATTTAGCATGAAATGGAATAGATCTACTGGAGAAAATTGTTAGTGCCAGATTTTCGAAAAGCTGATTTTAATAGCCTAAGACATTTTGGGGTTAAATAGATTGGAAAGTCTTGGGCTTAGGGGTGGGCCGGTCTTGGAGCAAGACGTGATCCCAGCGATGGGTAATGTAAAAAGGAATTTAGATGTGGTTTCAAAGTATAGCTTATTTAAAATATAATAAGCAAAGCACAGAAACGTAGTATACCTATCAAATTAAATAGATCGAATACTAATAACCCGAAATGGATAACAAAGGATCTGAAGAACCCTATAGGTAGAAAGAGAGCTTGGTACAAAAGGATCAAGAATTGGGAAGTCGGTTTATAACAAGAATTCGTACAACTGGTTAGAAATGTTAAAGAGAGATAAGGAGAGCAAAACGAAAATAGGAAGTTAGTATAGCAGGGCAAGCAAAGGCAAATCGTAAAGTTTTTTTTCAGTAATATTGAACAAAGATTAGGGAAAGGATAGATAGGTCAATTAAAAACTGAGACAGGTCAGATAACGGATAATGAAGAGATGAGTAGTATTTTTAATAAATATTTCATTTCTATTTACTAGAGAAGAACTTAACTCTATGCCTTCCGTCGAACAAATCTATATGGGTGGGGACAAAGACAGGTCTACTAGTTTAACAGTTACAGGAATGATTATATTAAACAAATAGTGAAACTCAAACCAAACCAATCCCCAGGGCCGGACGAAGTGTTTGCCAGGGTGCTTAGAGAATGCAAAAAGGAGCTTTACGATCCATTGTCTACATTATTTAATAAATCATTAATCAGGCAGAGTGCCAGAGTCGTGGAAGGTTGCTAATGTGGCACCAATTTTAAAGAAGGGTTATAAATCACTTGCGTCAAACTATCGGCCAATTAGCCTAACGGCTATTGTGGGAAAGTTACTCGAATCCATAATTGCATAACCATTCATCATTTTAAAAATATAAATTAATAAATAATTCACAACATGGTTTTACAAATGGCCGTTCATGTTTAACAAATTTGCTATCATTTTATTCCAGCATAGTTGAGGCAGTTGATAGTGGTAAGGTTTGTGATGTTGTATACCTTGGCTTTAGCAAAGCTTTTGATACAGTGCCACATGAAATACTGATTAACAAGATAGCTCATGGTATTGAAAGTGCAATATTAAGTTGGATTAGGGCATGGCTATTCCAAAGGAAACAGTTAGTATAAAAGGGGTTAGGTCAGAGTGGGGTAATGTTTTTGTGGTTTGCCTCAAGGCTCTGTTCTGGGGACCTCATTTGTTTATAATATATATAAATGATTTACATCCAGGTTTGAGTAGCAGCATTTGCAAATTTGCCGATACAAAAATAGGTAGGAAAATTAACACGAAAGAAGACTCGCTATCGCTTAAAGTTGATCTACATAGGGTTTTGAAATAGTCAAAAGTATCAAAATATCATTATATATCAAATATCAAAATTCTATCCAAATAGTTTCTATATGTGGCTCAGTTTTGATTCCCTCTTAGAGACATTTAAAATTTTCGCTAACATATATAGCTACTCCCTCTCCTCATCTAAAATGTGTGTGAAATAGTTTAAATAAATTTATTTGATATTCAGCTAATAGTTCTCTATTTTTTACATTTATCCACGTTTTGTAAGTGCAATAATATCTATTTTTTCTATGGAGATAAGTGCATTTAAATCGTTTTGTTTCTTAAACTTCTACTGTTAGGGTATTATGACCTAAGTGTATTATTATTTTAAGGCCCTTCACTTTCCCTGATCATTTTGCCAATTTGTTTCTCCCTCATACAAATTTTTATTACATCCTTCCTCCATATCAGGGAATTCAAAACGATCCACATGTTATGGAGCTGGCGGGGTTGTTGTAGACATCTAGGTCTTCCGTTTTTTCTTTGCTCGAGACTGGCTGAGCCGTGCTGTAGTTGGAGTTTGGTGAGGTGGCCTCCATGAGGTGGTCTTGTATCGAGTAGTTGTCGTATTTGTGGTTAGGCGGTGGAGTTCCTACTAAAATTTCCTCGTCTGAGTCTGTGACGTTCGTAGTTGGTGTTTTCGTCTTTAGCCTCGCAGCCTGAGGTCAGCTCAGGTGTCGTCGATTGGTGGTAGAAGCTATTTCAGGAGTATTGGTGGTGCTGTTAGCATTTATAGACAGCACATGTGCTAGCGGAGCTGCTGACGTGGTGATGGTAGGAGTGTTGGGACCTGGAGGGGGAAATAACTATGTGCCGCCCGGGTCTTGGATAGCCAGAACGCTGTTCTTGGCCTACTATGCAAGGCCAGATTTGCCTAATAAGCCAAGTTTTCCTGGATTATTATATTAAATTTTTTTCCAATGAAATGATAAAGCTATCCATTTCACTATGTATGAGTTAATTTTATTAAATCTGAGTTACAACTAACGTAGATATGACTGAACCTAACCTATCTTAACCTAATCTAAACCAAAATAACTAAATAATATTTTATTCTTTATATAATATAATAATTATATTTAAAATAAACCAGTTGGAAACAATTTACTGAAAATAATCACTCGGCCTATTAGGCAGATCGGGCCTTGCATAGTAAGCCGAGAAGCTTCTGGCTACTAGGTACGACATATAATTATAATATAATAACTGAAGAATATATTACACTAATAACACAAATCGCACAACGTTTCGAACCTCCATGGTTCATTCTCAAGTGAAAAGAGATTACAAAACTTGTTATTTTATACCAGTACGGGGTCAGGTGATAAACAAGTACAATAAAGGAAAAGACAAGGGGGATACATAGGGGATAAATGGGGGGACGAAGCACATAAATTAATCAGTTTGTATAGGCTGTTATGTTGCGCAGTGTCTTGAGAGAAGATGCTCACCAAATTGATTAGGCGATGGCTTCTTCAATAACGAATTGTAAAACACTTATAACAAACATAATAATTGAGTCTGCTTTGATACAGATTACAAAAGTTCACTACAGTTATTTGTTCACTACACAATTTTATATCGAACGAAGCAGCAGCAGATCGATTCAGTCATGTAATTTCCAATCGATTTAAAACTTTGTTTGCGAATTCTAAGCACAAATCTTCAATCATTATCAACGCTACGTTGTAGATTTCTGCTGTGAAATCCATGTTCATATATGAATTTATCTTCATATTCGACGGATAATATCTTCAGCCATATTCGATTTATATTTCTCCCATAACTCTGTAGGAGATGGAGAGCAGGCGGTCAATATGATTGCAAACAATGCATAAAATTGATTTGGATGTGACGTGTTGGAAGTGTCATTAATGCATACATCCCAGTGTTGGTCGTTCTCCAATAAATTCCGAGCTTGACATGCACTATGAAAAGTGGCATGTGTTTGCCGTTGACAAATCTGTGTCTGGAAAGATGTTAGACCGGGCACATTTACCAACAGCATGCAAAGAAAGAAGCATTCATCTTGATTGGGATGCACGGTGTACAGAATGCCTATCGTAGTTTATTTGAATATGCCAGGTTGTCCGTCGACTCGGTCTCCTTGTTTGCATCGTTCAAATGATTTTCTACTGCAACCCGTTCTCGCAAATTTAATAAGTCAATATTGACTTATTAAATATGTGCATAGGTGACATACTTAACATAATAGATACCCTTAAAAAGCTTCATAGAAAACACCGACCTTACCTAACCTACTTAGTGTGTTAAGATAAGCATCTTATTGCCTCGTAATTAAAATTATTACCTAACCTATGATACGTATAGGTCAAGTAATAATTGTAATTACGAAGCAATAAGATGCTTATCTTAAGATACTAACAAGGTTAGGTAAGGTCGGTGTTTTCTATGAATCTTTTTAAGGGTATCTATTATGTTTAGTATATCACCTATGCACGTAGTTAATAAGTCAATATTGACTTTACGAATTTGCGAGAACGGGTTGTCTACTGGCATTCCATGTGTAATACATATGCATTTCCTAATACAGCAGTGTTTTCGCAAATGCGTCATTTGACATAACGTGATGAAAGCAGTTAACGTTGTAGCCGGTGGATTCATAGCTGTTGTACATTTGCAGCTGTGAAATAAATGTGTTGTCCATTTTCTTGTTTTCAAACAAAAACAAAAAATACTAACGAAATACTTCAATTTAAATGCAGATCAATCGACACAGCTCAACTTCACCACTAATTGCACTGAAAAATCACAACAGTTAAAAAAAACGAAATGAAAAAAGAAACACAAGATATACCCACAAAATGAACGGTATGGTAAAACAATACAGCCCAATTCCAATGCAACGTCAAACAAAAATAATTAAATCAAAATGAAAATAAATCAAAACCTACGAAAATTCCATTTATCAATGTAATCGGAAACATTGAAATGGAATCGTAACATATTTTGTATATCGTGCAACAGATGGCGCTGTTTAAAAAAAAACGCCTGCTTTTACCTGTCACAGGTGTGGCATCTAAATAGTAGGTACAAAAACACGCACGTATTCGAATGGAACGTTGTCAAAATTTCAAAGGAATAGGTGAAGAACTTTTGGAGATTACAGCGTGTGTTGCTCTTACGTCCTATAGATGGTGCTGGTTTTCAAAAAAGTGTGTTTTCTTCCCTGTTACAGGTGAGGTATGCATGTTTATGTTGAGTTTATCCTCACCTGTTACAGGTGAGGTATGTTTGTCATTACATGCTTGCATATAGTAAGCATGTAAAAACACTCGCCTATTCGAATGTAATGTTGTCAAAATTTCAAAGCAATCAGTAAGAGGTTTCATTGATTTCCCTCACATGAAAAAAAACGAAAAACACAGCTCATCAAAAAAGCATGTTTTTTCCCGTCACAGATGTGACATCTATATAGTATGTATATAAAAACTCGCCAGATGTGAAGGGAACTTTGTGTGATGATTTCAAGGCAATCGGTGAAGAACTTTCTAAGATTAGCGATTTTGAACAAACGAACATTTCCATTTTATATATATACTAGCTGTACCCGGCCATGCGTTGCTGTGGCTCAGCAACGCATGTGCGTTGCTGAGCCAGAGCAACCTTCCCCTTGTCTCCCAGTCCTCACCACCACCACTCCCCCTCCCCTGTCCCTCGTCATCCCAACCATTCTCCATTCCCCCGTCCCCTCGTCCCCCCTACCATTTCCTCCCACCCTCATCCCTGCATCCTCCCCACCATCCCCGACTCCACCGTCCCGTCGTCCTTCTAACCATTCCCCACTCCGCCATCCCCTCATACTTTCCTCCATCTCCCACTCCCCCATCCCTCCGGCCTCCCTTTCATTCCCCTCTTTCCTGTTCCCTCGTCCTCTGCACCATCCCCCACTCTCCTGTCTCCTTGTCCTTCCCATCATTCTCCATTCCCTGTCCTCTCGTCCCACCATCCCCAACAGCTCCCCCGTCCCCTCCATCCCCAACTCCCCCGTCCCCTCCATCCCCAACTCCCCCGTCCCCTCCATCCCCAACTCCCCCGTCCCCTCCATCCCCAACCTCCCCCGTCCCCTCCATCCCCAACTCCCCCGTCCCCTCCATCCCCAACTCCCCCGTCCCCTCCATCCCCAACTCCCCCGTCCCCTCCATCCCCAACTCCCCCGTCCCCTCCATCCCCAACTCCCCCGTCCCCTCCATCCCCAACTCCCCCGTCCCCTCCATCCCCAACTCCCCCGTCCCCTCCATCCCCAACTCCCCCGTCCCCTCCATCCCCAACTCCCCCGTCCCCTCCATCCCCAACTCCCCCGTCCCCTCCATCCCCAACTCCCCCGTCCCCTCCATTCCCCAACTCCCCCGTCCCCTCCTTCCCCAACTCCCCCGTCCCCTCCTTCCCCAACTCCCCCGTCCCCTCCTTCCCCAACTCTCCCCGTCCCCTCCATTCCCCAACTCCCCCGTCCCCTCCTTCCCCAACTCCCCCGTCCCCTCCTCCCCAACTCCCCCGTCCCCTCCTTCCCCAACTCCCCCGTCCCCTCCTTCCCCAACTCCCCCGTCCCCTCCTTCCCCAACTCCCCCGTCCCCTCCATCCCCAACTCCCCCGTCCCCTCCTTCCCCAACTCCACAGTCCCCTCATCCTTTCCACCATTACCCCCTTCCTTGTCCCGTCGTTCTCAGTACCATCCCCCACTCCCGTCCCTCGTCCTTCCCCACCATTCCCCACTCCCTCGTCCATTGAATTCCCAAATGATCTGATGTTCCCATTAGAGAATTGGGAACATCAAATGATCTGATGTTCCATCACTGAAATATAAGAAAAACTATTAAAAAAACGAAATGAAAAAAATGAAGAAATACAAAAATAAACTATACTCACGATGAACGGTATGGTAAACAACAAAGCTCAATTCCAACGCATTGTCACAAAATAATTAATTCAAAATGAAAATAATTCGAAATCTATGAAAATTCAAATTATTTAACAATGAAATTTGAAACATTGAAATGGAATCGTAACATACATAGTATAGCGTGAGTTGTTCTTACATGCAACAGATGGCGCTGTTTTTCACAAATACATGTTTTTACTGTCACAAGTGTGTGGCATCTCTACTTATACTCACGAAATTAACGGTATGGTAAACAACACGGCTAAATTCCAATGCAATATCACACAAAATAGTTATATCAAAATGAAAATAATTCGAAATGTATGAAAATTTATTTTGTCAATGCAGTAAAAAAGATTGAAATGGACTCGTAACATACATGTTAGTGTGTGTGGGTCTTATGTGCAACATATGACGCTGTTTCTTAGAGAAGAATTTTTTACCTTTTGCATGTGTGGCATGCAAAAGCATCTATACTTTCGAAATGAATGGTGTGGTAAAAACATCTCAATTCCAACACAATGTCACACAAAATAATTAAATCAAAATTAAAATATATCATTCTATGAAAATTAAATTTATTAATGCAATCGGAAACATTGAAGTGGAAATCAAAACATATTTAGTATAACGTGTGTGTTGCTATTATGTTCAACATAGGGCACTGTTTTTTCTTTAAATTATGTTTTTACCTGTCACAGGTATGGCATCAATATAGTAGGCATATAAAAACACGTGCATATCCGAATGCAACGTTATGTCAGAATTTCAAAGCAATCAGTGAAGAACTTTGGGAGATAACAGCGTGTGTTGCTCTTACGTCCAACAGATGGCGCTATTTATAAAAGAAAAGCATGTTTTTTTCCCGTCACAGGTGAGGCATGTATATAGCAAGTATATAAAAACATGAGCCTATTCAAATGCAACGTTGTCAAAATTTCAAAGCATTCGGTAAAGAGGTTTCAAAGATTTCTCTCACATGAAAAACAATTTTCCAAAAAAGGCATGTTTTTTGTCACAGACATGACACCAATAAAATATGTATATAAAAACCCACTCTGATGCGAATGAAACATTGTGTGAAAGTTTCAAAGCAATCGGTGAAGAACTTTAGGAGATTAGCGATTTTGAACAAACGAACATTTCTATTTATATAGACTAGCTGTACCCGGCCACAACGCACGCATGTGCGTTGCTGAGCCATAACAATCTTCCCTGTCCCCCAGTCCTCACCACCATTCCCCCCTCACCCGTCTTCTCGGCCTCCCACCCATTCCCTACTCCACCGTACCCTCGTCCTCTCCACCATCCCCTCTTCATTTCTACCATGCCCCACTTCCCTGTCCCTTTTTCCTCCACACCCCCTCTCATTTCTGCCCCCTTCGTCATCCCCACCATTCCCCACTCCCTCGTCCGATGCCTTCCCAAATGCCCTGATGTTCCCATCAGAAAATTGGGAACATAAAGTGATCTGATGTTCCCATTACTGAAATATAAGAAAAACAGGAAAAAAAATATAAATATGAAAAAACAAAAAAAAACTACTCACGAAATGAACGGTATGGTAAACACAGCTCAATTCCAACGCAATTCACTCAAAATCTATAAATAAAAATGGAAATGTTCGTTTTTTCAAAATCGCTAATCTTCGAAAGTTCTTTACCGATTGCTTTGAAATTTTCACACGTTCCATTCGCATCCGAGCGGGTTTTTATATACATACTATATAGATGTGACGTCTGTGACGGGGAAAAAAATATTTTCATTTGAGGAAAAATCTTCGAAACCTCTTTATCGATTGCTTTGAAATTTTTACACAACGTTGCATTCGAATAGGCGAGTGTTTTATATACCTACTATAGACATGCCTCACCGGTGGCAGGAAGATTTTTTTTTTTTTTTTTTTTTAAACAGCCCCATCTGCAGGACGTAAGAGCAACACACACTATAATCTCCTAAAGTTCTTCACCAATTGCTTTGAAATTTTGGCACAACGTTCCATTTGAATACATTCATGATTTTATACACCTGCAGTTTAGATGCCACACCTATGAAGGTAAACAAAAATTTTAAACAGCGCCATCTGTTGCACGTCAGAGCAATACAAAATGTTAAGATTCCATTTCAATGTTTCCGATTGAATTGATAAAATGAATTTTCATAGATTTTATTTTCATTTTGATTTATATATTTTGTGACATTGCATTGGAATTGCGCTGTGTTGTTTACCATACCTTTCATTTTGTGGGTATATTTTTCTTTTCATTTCATTTTTTAACTGTTCTATTTATTTTTCAGTGCATCAGTGCAGTTGGAGGTGAAATTGAGTTGTCGATTGATTTGTTTGAATTGAAGTATTTCGTTAGTATTTTTTGTTTTGAAAACAAGAAACTCGTCAACGCGCTTATTTCACAGATGCAAATGTGCAACAAACATCAATGAATCCATCTGCTACAACGTTAACTGCTTTCTTCACGTTATGTGAAAAATGACGCATTTGCGAAAACATTGCTGTATTCGGAAGTGCTTACATATTGCACATGGAATGCCAGTAGAAAATCATTTGAACGACGCAAACGAGGAGAGCTAGTCGACGGACAACCTGGCATATTCAAACAAATTACAATAGGCAGACTGTACACCGTGCATTCCAATCAGAATGAATGCTTGTTTCTTCGCATTCTGTTGGTAAATGTGCCGGTCCAACGTCTTAACAGCAATTTAAATTTGTCAATGGCGTAACACATGCCATTAACCGTATTGCATGTCAAGCTTTGAATTTATTGGCGAACGACCGACACCGGGATGTATGCATAAATATGCGTCCAAAATGTCACATCCTAATCAAATTCGAGCATTGTTTGCAATCATATTAACCACCGGCTCTCCTTCATCTCCAACAGAGGTTTGGGAGAAATATAAATCGCACATGGCTGAAAATATTATCCGTCGAATACGAAGGAAAATTCATATATGAACATGGATTCCAAAGCAAAAATATACAACGAAGCGTTGATAATGATAAAAGATTTTTGCTTGGAAATCGTGAACAAAGTTATCAATCAGTTGGAAATTCCATCAGCGAATAGAGCTGCTGCTGCTTCGTTCGATGTAGAATTACGTCGTGAACAAAATTAAAACATGGGTGATCTGTTAGTGTATGTGCAATCAAATATTCCTAAGCTAACGCTTGAGCGAAAAGGCATTCACAATCAAATAATTCACTGTGAATAATGGGTTTGAAGAAATCTAATTAGATACACCAGGAGGAATTGGTAAAACCTTCCTAATTAGATTGATTCTAACAGCATTTCGACCCCAAAATGGCATAACCTTAGCTCTTGAGTCGTTCGGAATAGCTGCGACATTGCTACCAGGTGGAAGAACTGCTCATTCGGTTTGAAATTGCCAATGAACATGCAATTCACTGAAACCCCACGTGCAACATTTCCAAAGCATCCAGCTTGGGAAACGTATTGCATAAATGCAAACGTATTTTTTGGGATGAATGCACAATGGCTCACAAAAAATCTCTCGAGGCTCTTGATCGATCATTGCAAGATTTGTGTGGAAACATCAGACCATTTAGAAACGCATTAATATTGCTTGCAGGAGATTTCAGGCAAATATTATCTGTAATTCCTCGATCAACACCAGCGGAAGAAATAAATGCTTTCCTGAAATACTCTTCTTTGTGGCGTCACATAAAGACGTTAAAATTAACTACACATACGTGTTCAGCTGCAAAACGATCCATCAGCTGAGACAGTCTCACATCAATTGCTGGAAATTGGGAACGCAAACGTGCCAGTTGATCTGACCTCAGGACGAATTTCATTGCCTCACAACTTCTGCAATTCCGTGAAGTCAAAAGAAAAATTGGTTGAAAAGTATTTCCCAATATTCAACCCAATTATATGAATCACGTTTGACTGAGTGAACGAGCTGTTATTGCAGCCAAGAACAAAGACGTCTTGGACCTTAACAATATTATTTAGTCTAACATCCATAGCGAGGTAGTCACATAAGTCCGTCGACACTGTTGTGGAAGCAGATGAAGCGGTTAATTATTCAACAGAATTTTTTAATTTACTTAATCTGCCATGGATACCATCACACGTACGGCAATTGAAAATCGACGTGCCAATGATCATGTTGCGAAATATCAACCGGCCAAAACTTTGCAACGCCACGTGCCTTGCAGTAAAAAAATTAATCAGCGACGTCGTAGAAGCAACAATCTTGACAAGACCTTTCAAAGGCTTGTGAATGGTCCAGGACGGACCGAAACGTCGTCGTCCCTTCACCTTGTGTGTGGTCTGGTCAGCAAGACTTTTCAAAGATGAAGATGTCCTCGGTGCTCGCATTCCTATGATTCCAACAGATATGCCATTTCATTTTAAGAGATTGTAATTTCCGATTCGATTGGCATTAGCAATCACCATCAACAAAGCTCAGGGTCGATCTTTAGAATTGTGCAGTTTATATCTAAAAACGGTTTACTTATCACATGGACAATATGTTGCGTGTTCTGGAGTCGGAAAACCAGACAATTTCTATATCTCCACTGAGTGGGACAACAACAAAATATTGTATACCCAGAAGCATTGTGAAATTAAACATATTAGTAACGTATGCTTTCTCTTTTCTTTCTTTCCCATTTAACCAGAGTGAGCCATAGCCACGCATGGCGGGTACAGCTAGTAATTAAATAAAAATGAAAATAAATCAATCTATGAAAATTAAATTTATCAATGCAATCAGAAACATTGAAATAGAATTTGTAACATATTTTGTATAGCATGTCTGTTGCTCTTACATGCAACAGATGGTACTGTTTTTTTTTTAAACGCATGGTTTTACCTGTCACGGGTGGCATCTATATAGTAGGTATATAAAAAGATTCCCCTATTCGAATGCAACGTTGTCAAAATTTCAAAGCAATGGGTAAAGAGGTTAAGATTTCCTTACATGAAAAACACACGAAAAGCAGAGTTTTCAGAAAAAGCATGTTTTTTAACGTCACAAACGTGACATCTATATAGTATGAATATAAAAACCTTCTCGGATGCGACTGAAACATTGTGTGAAAATTTCAAAGCAATCGGTGAGGAACTTTAGGAGATTAGCGGTTGTGCACAAATGAACATTTCCATTTTTATTTATATAGACTAGCTGTACCCGGCCATGCGTTGCTGAGCCACAGCAACCTTTCCCCTGTCTCCCAGTCCTCACCACCATTCCCCCCCTCCCCTGTCACCTTGTCATTCCCCAAATTCTCCATTCCCCCGTCCCCTCGTTCCCACCATCCCAACTTCCCCCCCCCCCTTTCCCCTCGTCCTCCACACAATTACCCCCTTCCCTGTCCCCTCGTCTTTCCCACCACCTGTCTGTCTGGGTCTGTCTGTCGGTCTGTATGGGTCTGTCTGCCTGTCTGTCTGGGTCTGTCTGCCTGTCTGTCTGGGTCTGTCTGCCTGTCTGTCTGGGTCTGTCTGCCTGTCTGTCTGGGTCTGTCTGCCTGTCTGTCTGGGTCTGTCTGTCTGGGTCTGTCTGCCTGTCTGTCTGGGTCTGTCTGCCTGTCTGTCTGGGTCTGTCTGCCTGTCTGTCTGGGTCTGTCTGCCTGTCAGTCTGGGTCTGTCTGCCTGTCAGTCTGGGTCTGTCTGCCTGTCAGTCTGGGTCTGTCTGCCTGTCAGTCTGGGTCTGTCTGCCTGTCTGTCTGGGTCTGTCTGCCTGTCTGTCTGGGTCTGTCTGCCTGTCTGTCTGGGTCTGTCTGCCTGTCTGTCTGGGCCTGTCTGTCTGTGCCTGTCTGTCTGTGCCTGTCTGTCTGGGCCTGTCTGTCTGGGCCTGTCTGTCTGGGCCTGTCTGTCTGGGCCTGTCTGTCTGGGCCTGTCTGTCTGGGCCTGTCTGTCTGGGCCTGTCTGTCTGGGCCTGTCTGTCTGGGCCTGTCTGTCTGGGCCTGTCTGTCTGGGCCTGTCTGTCTGGGCCTGTCTGTCTGGGCCTGTCTGTCTGGGCCTGTCTGTCTGGGCCTGTCTGTCTGGGCCTGTCTGTCTGGGCCTGTCTGTCTGGGCCTGTCTGTCTGGGCCTGTCTGTCTGGGCCTGTCTGTCTGGGCCTGTCTGTCTGGGCCTGTCTGTCTGGGCCTGTCTGTCTGGGCCTGTCTGTCTGGGCCTGTCTGTCTGGGCCTGTCTGTCTGGGCCTGTCTGTCTGGGCCTGTCTGTCTGGGCCTGTCTGTCTGGGCCTGTCTGTCTGGGCCTGTCTGTCTGGGCCTGTCTGTCTGGGCCTGTCTGTCTGGGCCTGTCTGTCTGGGCCTGTCTGTCTGGGCCTGTCTGTCTGGGCCTGTCTGTCTGGGCCTGTCTGTCTGGGCCTGTCTGTCTGGGCCTGTCTGTCTGGGCCTGTCTGTCTGGGCCTGTCTGTCTGGGCCTGTCTGTCTGGGCCTGTCTGTCTGGGCCTGTCTGTCTGGGCCTGTCTGTCTGGGCCTGTCTGTCTGGGCCTGTCTGTCTGGGCCTGTCTGTCTGGGCCTGTCTGTCTGGGCCTGTCTGTCTGGGCCTGTCTGTCTGGGCCTGTCTGTCTGGGCCTGTCTGTCTGGGCCTGTCTGTCTGGGCCTGTCTGTCTGGGCCTGTCTGTCTGGGCCTGTCTGTCTGGGCCTGTCTGTCTGGGCCTGTCTGTCTGGGCCTGTCTGTCTGGGCCTGTCTGTCTGGGCCTGTCTGTCTGGGCCTGTCTGTCTGGGCCTGTCTGTCTGGGCCTGTCTGTCTGGGCCTGTCTGTCTGGGCCTGTCTGTCTGGGCCTGTCTGTCTGGGCCTGTCTGTCTGGGCCTGTCTGTCTGGGCCTGTCTGTCTGGGCCTGTCTGTCTGGGCCTGTCTGTCTGGGCCTGTCTGTCTGGGCCTGTCTGTCTGGGCCTGTCTGTCTGGGCCTGTCTGTCTGGGCCTGTCTGTCTGTGTGTCTGGGTCTGTCTGGGTCTCTGTGGGTCTGTCTGTGTGTGTGTGTGGGTCTGTCTGTGTGTGTGTGTGTGTGTGTGTGTGTGTGGGGGTCTGTCTGTGTATGTGTGTGTGTGTGTGTGGGGGGGTCTGTGTGTGGGTCTCTGTGTGTGTGTGTGTGGGTCTGTCTGTCTGTGTGTGTGTGTGGGTCTGTCTGTCTGTGTGTGTGTGTGGGTCTGTCTGTCTGTGTGTGTGTGTGGGTCTGTCTGTCTGTGTGTGTGTGTGGGTCTGTCTGTGTATGTGTGTGTGTGTGTGTGTGTGGGTCTGTCTGTGTGGGTCTGTCTGTGTGTGTGTGTGGGGGGTCTGTCTGTGTGTGTGTGTGTGGGTCTGTCTGTGTGTGTGTGTGTGGGTCTGTCTGTCTGTCTGTGTGTGTGTGTGTGGGTCTGTCTGTCTGTGTGTGGGTCTGTCTGTCTGTGTGTGTGTGGGTCTGTCTGTCTGTGTGTGTGGGTCTGTGTGTGTGGGTCTGTGTGTGTGGGTCTGTGTGTGTGGGTCTGTGTGTGTGGGTCTGTGTGTGTGGGTCTGTGTGTGTGGGTCTGTGTGTGTGGGTCTGTGTGTGTGGGTCTGTGTGTGTGGGTCTGTGTGTGTGGGTCTGTGTGTGTGGGTCTGTCTGTCTGGGTCTGTCTGTCTGGGTCTGTCTGTCTGGGTCTGTGTGTGTGTGTGTCTGGGTCTGTCTGTCTGTGTGTCTGGGTCTGTCTGTCTGTGTGTCTGGGTCTGTCTGTCTGTGTGTCTGGGTCTGTCTGTCTGTGTGTCTGGGTCTGTCTGTGTGTCTGGGTCTGTCTGGGTCTCTGTCTGTCTGTGTGTGTGGGTCTGTGTGTGTGTGGGTCTGTCTGTGTGTGTGTGTGTGTGTGTGGGTCTGTCTGTGTATGTGTGTGTGGGTCTGTCTGTGTGTGTGTGTGTGGGTCTGTCTGTGTGTGTGTGTGTGGGTCTGTCTGTGTGTGTGTGGGTCTGTCTGTCTGTGTGTGTGTGGGTCTGTCTGTCTGTGTGTGTGTGGGTCTGTCTGTCTGTGTGTGTGTGGGTCTGTCTGTCTGTGTGTGTGTGTGTGGGTCTGTCTGTCTGTGTGTGTGTGTGGGTCTGTCTGTCTGTGTGTGTGGGTCTGTCTGTCTGTGTGGGTCTGTCTGTCTGTGTGGGTCTGTCTGTCTGTGTGTGTGGGTCTGTCTGTGTGTGTGGGTCTGTCTGTCTGTGTGTCTGGGTCTGTCTGTGTCTATCTGTGTGTGTGTCTGGGTCTGTCTGTCTGTGTGTCTGGGTCTGTCTGTGTGTCTGGGTCTGTCTGTGTGTCTGTCTGGGTCTGTCTTTGTGTGTGTGTCTGGGTCTGTCTTTGTGTGTGTGTCTGGGTCTGTCTTTGTGTGTGTGTCTGGGTCTGTCTTTGTGTGTGTGTCTGGGTCTGTCTTTGTGTGTGTGTCTGGGTCTGTCTTTGTGTGTGTGTCTGGGTCTGTCTTTGTGTGTGTGTCTGGGTCTGTCTTTGTGTGTGTGTCTGGGTCTGTCTTTGTGTGTGTGTCTGGGTCTGTCTTTGTGTGTGTGTCTGGGTCTGTCTTTGTGTGTGTGTCTGGGTCTGTCTTTGTGTGTGTGTGTGGGTCTGTCTGTGTGTGTGTGTGGGTCTGTCTGTGTGTGTGTGTCTGGGTCTGTCTGTGTCTGTGTGTCTGGGTCTGTGTGTCTGGGTCTGTCTGTGTGTGTGTGTCTGGGTCTGTGTGTCTGGGTCTGTGTGTCTGGGTCTGTGTGTCTGGGTCTGTGTGTCTGGGTCTGTGTGTCTGGGTCTGTGTGTCTGGGTCTGTGTGTCTGGGTCTGTGTGTCTGGGTCTGTGTGTCTGGGTCTGTGTGTCTGGGTCTGTGTGTCTGGGTCTGTGTGTCTGGGTCTGTGTGTCTGGGTCTGTGTGTCTGGGTCTGTGTGTCTGGGTCTGTGTGTCTGGGTCTGTGTGTCTGGGTCTGTGTGTCTGGGTCTGTGTGTCTGGGTCTGTGTGTGTGTGTGTGTGTGTGTGTGTGTGTGTGTGTGTGTGTGTGTGTCTGGGTCTGTGTGTGTGTGTGTGTGTGTCTGGGTCTGTGTGTGTGTGTGTGTGTGTCTGGGTCTGTGTGTGTGTGTGTGTGTGTCTGGGTCTGTGTGTGTGTGTGTGTGTGTCTGGGTCTGTGTGTGTGTGTGTGTGTGTCTGGGTCTGTGTGTGTGTGTGTGTGTGTCTGGGTCTGTGTGTGTGTGTGTGTGTGTCTGGGTCTGTGTGTGTGTGTGTGTGTGTCTGGGTCTGTGTGTGTGTGTGTGTGTCTGGGTCTGTGTGTGTGTGTGTGTGTCTGGGTCTGTGTGTGTGTGTGTGTGTCTGGGTCTGTCTGTGTGTGTGTCTGGGTCTGTCTGTGTGTGTGTCTGGGTCTGTCTGTGTGTGTGTGTCTGGGTCTGTCTGTGTGTGTGTGTCTGGGTCTGTCTGTGTGTGTGTGTCTGGGTCTGTGTGTCTGGGTCTGTCTGGGTCTGTGTGTCTGGGTCTGTCTATGTGTCTGGGTCTGTGTGTGTGTGTGTGTGTCTGGGTCTGTGTGTGTGTGTGTGTCTGGGTCTGTGTGTGTGTCTGGGTCTGTGTGTGTGTGTGTGTGTGTGTCTGTGTCTGTGTGTGTGTGTGTGTGTGTGTGTGTGTGTGTGTGTGTGTGTCTGGGTCTGTGTGTGTGTGTGTGTGTCTGGGTCTGTGTGTGTGTGTGTGTGTCTGGGTCTGTGTGTGTGTGTGTCTGGGTCTGTGTGTGTGTGTGTGTGTCTGGGTCTGTCTGTGTGTGTGTGTGTCTGGGTCTGTCTGTGTGTGTGTGTGTGTGTGTGTCTGGGTCTGTGTGTGTGTGTGTCTGGGTCTGTCTGTGTGTGTGTGTCTGGGTCTGTCTGTCTGTGTGTGTGTGTCTGGGTCTGTCTGTCTGTGTGTGTGTGTCTGGGTCTGTCTGTCTGTGTGTGTGTGTCTGGGTCTGTCTGTCTGTGTGTGTGTGTCTGGGTCTGTCTGTCTGTGTGTGTGTGTCTGGGTCTGTCTGTCTGTGTGTGTGGGTCTGTCTGTCTGTGTGTGTGTGTCTGGGTCTGTCTGTCTGTGTGTGTGTGTGTCTGGGTCTGTCTGTCTGTGTGTGTGTGTCTGGGTCTGTCTGTGTGTGTGTGTCTGGGTCTGTCTGTGTGTGTGTGTCTGGGTCTGTCTGTGTGAGTGTGTCTGGGTCTGTCTGTGTCTGGGTCTGTCTGTGTCTGGGTCTGTCTGTGTCTGGGTCTGTCTGTGTCTGGGTCTGTCTGTGTCTGGGTCTGTCTGTGTGTCTGGGTCTGTCTGTGTGTCTGGGTCTGTCTGTGTGTCTGGGTCTGTCTGTGTGTCTGGGTCTGTCTGTGTGTCTGGGTCTGTCTGTGTGTCTGGGTCTGTCTGTGTGTCTGGGTCTGTCTGTGTGTCTGGGTCTGTCTGTGTGTCTGGGTCTGTCTGTGTGTCTGGGTCTGTCTGTGTGTCTGGGTCTGTCTGTGTGTCTGGGTCTGTCTGTGTGTCTGGGTCTGTCTGTGTGTCTGGGTCTGTCTGTGTGTGTGTGTGTGTCTGGGTCTGTGTGTGTGTGTGTGTGTGTCTGGGTCTGTGTGTGTGTGTGTGTGTGTCTGGGTCTGTGTGTGTGTGTGTGTGTGTCTGGGTCTGTGTGTGTGTGTGTGTGTGTCTGGGTCTGTGTGTGTGTGTGTGTGTGTCTGGGTCTGTGTGTGTGTGTGTGTGTCTGGGTCTGTGTGTGTGTGTGTGTGTCTGGGTCTGTGTGTGTGTGTGTGTGTCTGGGTCTGTGTGTGTGTGTATGTGTGTGTGTCTGGGTCTGTGTGTGTGTGTGTGTGTGTCTGGGTCTGTGTGTGTGTGTGTGTGTGTGTGTGTCTGGGTCTGTGTGTGTGTGTGTGTGTCTGGGTCTGTGTGTGTGTGTGTGTGTCTGGGTCTGTGTGTGTGTGTGTGTGTCTGGGTCTGTGTGTGTGTGTGTGTGTCTGGGTCTGTCTCTGTGTGTGTGTGTGTGTGTGTCTGGGTCTGTGTGTGTGTGTGTCTGGGTCTGTCTGTCTGTGTGTGTGTGTCTGGGTCTGTCTGTCTGTGTGTGTGTGTCTGGGTCTGTCTGTCTGTGTGTGTGTGTCTGGGTCTGTCTGTCTGTGTGTGTGTGTCTGGGTCTGTCTGTCTGTGTGTGTGTGTCTGGGTCTGTCTGTCTGTGTGTGTGTGTCTGGGTCTGTGTGTCTGGGTCTGTCTGGGTCTGTGTGTCTGGGTCTGTCTATGTGTCTGGGTCTGTGTGTGTGTGTGTGTGTCTGGGTCTGTGTGTGTGTGTGTGTCTGGGTCTGTGTGTGTGTCTGGGTCTGTGTGTGTGTGTGTGTGTGTGTGTGTGTCTGTGTCTGTGTGTGTGTGTGTGTGTGTGTGTGTGTGTGTGTGTGTGTGTGTGTGTGTGTGTGTGTGTGTGTGTGTGTGTGTGTCTGGGTCTGTGTGTGTGTGTGTGTGTCTGGGTCTGTGTGTGTGTGTGTGTCTGGGTCTGTGTGTGTGTGTGTGTGTGTCTGGGTCTGTCTGTGTGTGTGTGTGTCTGGGTCTGTCTGTGTGTGTGTGTGTGTGTGTGTGTCTGGGTCTGTGTGTGTGTGTGTCTGGGTCTGTCTGTGTGTGTGTGTCTGGGTCTGTCTGTCTGTGTGTGTGTGTCTGGGTCTGTCTGTCTGTGTGTGTGTGTCTGGGTCTGTCTGTCTGTGTGTGTGTGTCTGGGTCTGTCTGTCTGTGTGTGTGTGTCTGGGTCTGTCTGTCTGTGTGTGTGTGTCTGGGTCTGTCTGTCTGTGTGTGTGTGTCTGGGTCTGTCTGTCTGTGTGTGTGTGTCTGGGTCTGTCTGTCTGTGTGTGTGTGTGTCTGGGTCTGTCTGTCTGTGTGTGTGTGTCTGGGTCTGTCTGTGTGTGTGTGTCTGGGTCTGTCTGTGTGTGTGTGTCTGGGTCTGTCTGTGTGAGTGTGTCTGGGTCTGTCTGTGTCTGGGTCTGTCTGTGTCTGGGTCTGTCTGTGTCTGGGTCTGTCTGTGTGTCTGGGTCTGTCTGTGTGTCTGGGTCTGTCTGTGTGTCTGGGTCTGTCTGTGTGTCTGGGTCTGTCTGTGTGTCTGGGTCTGTCTGTGTGTCTGGGTCTGTCTGTGTGTCTGGGTCTGTCTGTGTGTCTGGGTCTGTCTGTGTGTCTGGGTCTGTCTGTGTGTCTGGGTCTGTCTGTGTGTCTGGGTCTGTCTGTGTGTCTGGGTCTGTCTGTGTGTCTGGGTCTGTCTGTGTGTCTGGGTCTGTCTGTGTGTCTGGGTCTGTCTGTGTGTCTGGGTCTGTCTGTGTGTCTGGGTCTGTCTGTGTGTCTGGGTCTGTCTGTGTGTGTGTGTGTGTCTGGGTCTGTGTGTGTGTGTGTCTGGGTCTGTGTGTGTGTGTGTGTGTGTCTGGGTCTGTGTGTGTGTGTGTGTGTGTCTGGGTCTGTGTGTGTGTGTGTCTGGGTCTGTGTGTGTGTGTGTGTGTGTCTGGGTCTGTGTGTGTGTGTGTGTGTCTGGGTCTGTGTGTGTGTGTGTGTGTCTGGGTCTGTGTGTGTGTGTGTGTGTCTGGGTCTGTGTGTGTGTGTATGTGTGTGTGTCTGGGTCTGTGTGTGTGTGTGTGTGTCTGGGTCTGTGTGTGTGTGTGTGTGTGTGTGTGTCTGGGTCTGTGTGTGTGTGTGTGTGTCTGGGTCTGTGTGTGTGTGTGTGTGTCTGGGTCTGTGTGTGTGTGTGTGTGTCTGGGTCTGTCTCTGTGTGTGTGTGTGTGTGTGTCTGGGTCTGTGTGTGTGTGTGTCTGGGTCTGTCTGTCTGTGTGTGTGTGTCTGGGTCTGTCTGTCTGTGTGTGTGTGTCTGGGTCTGTCTGTCTGTGTGTGTGTGTCTGGGTCTGTCTGTCTGTGTGTGTGTGTCTGGGTCTGTCTGTCTGTGTGTGTGTGTCTGGGTCTGTCTGTCTGTGTGTGTGTGTCTGGGTCTGTCTGTCTGTGTGTGTGTGTCTGGGTCTGTCTGTCTGTGTGTGTGTGTCTGGGTCTGTCTGTGTGTGTGTGTCTGGGTCTGTCTGTCTGTGTGTGTGTGTCTGGGTCTGTCTGTCTGTGTGTGTGTGTCTGGGTCTGTCTGTGTGTGTGTGTCTGGGTCTGTCTGTGTGAGTGTGTCTGGGTCTGTCTGTGTCTGGGTCTGTCTGTGTCTGGGTCTGTCTGTGTCTGGGTCTGTCTGTGTCTGGGTCTGTCTGTGTCTGGGTCTGTCTGTGTCTGGGTCTGTCTGTGTCTGGGTCTGTGTCTGGGTCTGTCTGTGTCTGGGTCTGTCTGTGTCTGGGTCTGTCTGTGTCTGGGTCTGTCTGTGTCTGGGTCTGTCTGTGTCTGGGTCTGTCTGTGTCTGGGTCTGTCTGTGTGTCTGGGTCTGTGTGTCTGGGTCTGTGTGTCTGGGTCTGTGTGTGTGTGTCTGGGTCTGTCTGTGTCTGGGTCTGTCTGTGTCTGGGTCTGTCTGTGTCTGGGTCTGTCTGTGTCTGGGTCTGTCTGTGTCTGGGTCTGTGTGTCTGGGTCTGTCTGTGTCTGGGTCTGTCTGTGTCTGGGTCTGTCTGTGTGTCTGGGTCTGTCTGTGTGTCTGGGTCTGTCTGTGTGTCTGGGTCTGTGTGTCTGGGTCTGTGTGTCTGGGTCTGTGTGTGTGTGTCTGGGTCTGTCTGTCTGTGTGTGTGTGTGTGTGTGTGTCTGGGTCTGTGTGTGTGTGTGTCTGGGTCTGTCTGTCTGTGTGTGTGTGTCTGGGTCTGTCTGTCTGTGTGTGTGTGTCTGGGTCTGTCTGTCTGTGTGTGTGTGTCTGGGTCTGTCTGTCTGTGTGTGTGTGTCTGGGTCTGTCTGTCTGTGTGTGTGTGTCTGGGTCTGTCTGTCTGTGTGTGTGTGTCTGGGTCTGTCTGTCTGTGTGTGTGTGTCTGGGTCTGTCTGTGTGTGTGTGTCTGGGTCTGTCTGTGTCTGGGTCTGTCTGTGTCTGGGTCTGTCTGTGTCTGGGTCTGTCTGTGTCTGGGTCTGTCTGTGTCTGGGTCTGTCTGTGTCTGGGTCTGTCTGTGTCTGGGTCTGTCTGTGTCTGGGTCTGTCTGTGTCTGGGTCTGTGTGTCTGGGTCTGGGTCTGTGTGTCTGGGTCTGTGTGTCTGGGTCTGGGTCTGTGTGTCTGGGTCTGTGTGTCTGGGTCTGTGTGTCTGGGTCTGTGTGTCTGGGTCTGTGTGTCTGGGTCTGTGTGTCTGGGTCTGTGTGTCTGTTGACTGAGTCTGTCTCTGTTTGAGTCTGTCTCTGTTTGAGTCTGTCTCTGTTTGAGTCTGTCTCTGTTTGAGTCTGTCTCTGTTTGAGTCTGTCTCTGTTTGAGTCTGTCTCTGTTTGAGTCTGTCTCTGTTTGAGTCTGTCTCTGTTTGAGTGTCTGTCTCTGTGTGTGTGTCTGTCTCTGTGTGTGTGTCTGTCTCTGTGTGTCAGTCTGTCTCTGTGTGTGTGTCTGTCTCTGTGTGTGTGTCTGTCTGTCTCTGTGTGTGTGTCTGTCTGTCTCTGTGTGTGTGTCTGTCTGTCTCTGTGTGTGTGTCTGTCTGTCTCTGTGTGTGTGTCTGTCTGTCTGTGTGTGTCTGTCTGTCTGTGTGTGTGTGTCTGTCTGTCTCTGTGTGTGTGTCTGTCTGTGTGTGTGTGTGTGTCTGTCTGTGTGTGTGTGTGTCTGTCTAGGTCTGTGTGTGTGTGTCTGTCTAGGTCTGTGTGTGTGTGTCTGTCTAGGTCTGTGTGTGTGTGTCTGTCTAGGTCTGTGTGTGTGTGTCTGTCTAGGTCTGTGTGTGTGTGTCTGTCTAGGTCTGTGTGTGTGTGTCTGTCTAGGTCTGTGTGTGTGTGTCTGTCTAGGTCTGTGTGTGTCTGGGTCTGTGTGTGTCTGGGTCTGTGTGTGTCTGGGGTTCTGGGTCTGTGTGTGTGTGTGTGCGCGCGCGCGCATGGGTGGGTCTGTGTGTGTGTTGGGGGGGGGTGTCTGGGTCTGTGTGTGTGTGTGTGGGGGGGGGGTCTGGGTCTGTGTGTGTGTGGGAGTCTGGGTCTGTGTGTGTGTGTGTGCGTGGAAGGGTCTCGGTCTGTGTGCGTGGAAGGGTCTTGGTCTGTGTGTGTGTGGGGGGGGGGTCTTGGTCTGTGTGTGTGTGTGGGGGGGGGGGGGGTCTTGGTCTATATGTGTGTGGGGGGGGGGGGTCTGGGTCTCTCTGCACTTCAGTCTGCTCTGGCATTCTGCGAGACTATGGCGGCGGGCTCTTGTGGCATCCATTATGAGATGCTTCGCCATCTCCCTCCGTGCACCTCTCAGTATTTTCTGTTTAGAGTCTGTATAATCGGGTCTGGGAGTCGTCGTCAGTTCCTGAGGACTGGCTCGATGCCGTTGTCCTCCCTGTTCGGAATCCAGGGTCTCTAGCGAGATTCCGTAAGGACTTCCGGCCTATTGGAGCCGGTCGGCCGAGCGGACAGCACGCTGGACTTGTGATCCTGTGGTCCCGGGTTCGACCCCGGGCGCCGGCGAGAAACAATGGGCAGAGTTTCTTTCACCCTATGCCCCTGTTACCTAGCAGTAAAATAGGTACCTGGGTGTTAGTCAGTTGTCACGGGCCTGCTTCCTGGGGGTGGAGGCATGGTCGAGGACCGGGCCGCGGGGACACTAAAGTCCCGAAATCATCTCAAGATAATCAAGAAAGATACTGCCCTCACGAGTTTTTCTGCCGGCTCTTTGAAGGTATGGTTAACGTTCGCATGATGTGGTTCTTAAAACACAATCACAACCTCTCCCCTTCTCAATTTGGTTTTCGCAAGTGCCGCAGCACAACATATGGCCTTGAGAACTTGAAAGTCTGTATTCGTACTGCTTTTGCTGCAAAGACCTCCGTTGTTGCCGTCATTTTTTACCCTGAAAAGGCTTAAGACACCAACTGGCGATATCATATTCCGTTCCAACTTCATTCTTTTGGCCTTCGTCGTAATCTCCCTCTCTTCTTCAAAACCTTCCCCTCTCGTCGCTTCTTTCGAGTGAGACGTGGTACCACTCTCTCTCTCTGCCCCTTTTAGGCAATATGAGGGTGTACCCAAAGGTAGAGTTCTGAGCACTACTCAGAACTCCCTCAATGGTTTTCTTTCCTCCCTTCCTTCTAGCGTTTTCTCCGCTCTCTCTGTCGACGATCTTACCCTATACTGTCGGGATGGTGATTCGCCTCACCTTCAACGGCGGCTTCAATGTGCGATGGATGCCATATCGTCTTGGGCCACCGATCATGGCTTCAAGTTCTCTTCGTCTGACTTGTGCTATAACATTTACTTGGATGAATGTCGTTCTTCGTCCCTCTTTGTGGCTTTATAGTCATCCCCTTCTGTACAAGGATTCCGCTAAGATTTTGGGGTTAATCTTTGACACTCGTTTGTCTTGGTCGCCCCATCTCTCTCACCTGGGAGTTGATTGCTCTATGGCCCTTACCCTCAAGATTTTGTCCCATACTTCTTGGGGAGCGGATAGGTGCGCACTCCTCGCTTTACATTCCCCTCTCGTGTTGTCTAAACTCGATTAAGGTTGCCCTGCTTACCCATCTGCTTCTTCTTCTACTGTTCGCCGTCTTGATGCTTTGCACCATACTGGGTTCCGCCTCAGCTCTGGTGCCTTTCGTTCGACTCCCGTCCTCAGTTTATATGTTGACACTGGCTTCCTGTCTGTCCAGGACCGCCGTGATAGCTACTGTCTTCGCTATCTTGCGCGGTCCTTGCAACATCCTTCCTCTCGCCTGTCGTGCTTTAACTTTTACCCCTCCTATGGTTCCTGTTCCTCTTCGCCACCTCCCTCATTGTCCGGTTATCTCGCTTACAGGATTATCTTTCAGTTCATATTTTAATGTTTCTCCTCGTATTATTCCTTCCTTGCCCCCGTTGAGTCTCCCTTCCGACGTTTTGTACATCCTTGACCTACATTACTAAAGCTTTTACCCACTCCTACGATTCTGAAACGCCTTTTCTTGAGCGCTTTTCTTCGCACTCCATCTTCGTTTTCATCTTCACCGATGGGTCTAAGTCTGCGGATGTTGTAGGCTACTGTTGTTTTTCCTGACCGCACTTTTATGTGTCGCTTACCTCCGGAGACTAGTATCTTCACAGCTGAACTTTATGCTGTTCTCTCTGAACTTCGTCTCCTGCTTTCTCGTTGTCATTCTTCCTTTGTGGTTGTCGTATACTCTCGTACTGCACTAATGGCTCTTGGATCCTTTATACCAGTCCATCCAGTGGTCGTCGAGATTCATCATGGTTTGTTTCTTATTTCCAGTAAATTTAAGCCGGTTGAGTTTTGCTGGGTTCCCAGCCATATTGGTGTCAATTTAAATGAGCATACGGACGCTGCCGCTAGGGAAGCTGTCCACTGTTGTCCCATCTCCCGTAAACGTATTCCTTATTCCGACTTTTACCCAGTTATTCATTCCGCCATCCTTACCTGTTGGCAGGTTTGTTGGTCGTCTGTTATTGGTACCAAACAGCGTTCTCTTAAGAGCAGTGTGTCCTCATGGCCTTCTTCCAACCACTGTAACCGGCGGTGGAAAACCGCTCTGGCGAGGTTGCGTATTGGCCATACGTGCTTAGCTCACGGTCATTTAATGGAGCGCTGCCCAGCTCCTTAGTGTCCAAATTGCATTGTCCCTCTTACGGTCGTGCATATCTTTGTTGAATGTCCTGACTTCCAGGACGAGCTTGTGTCATGCTTTCCGACCGTCCTTCTTGGTCGCTTGTCCCCTCGATAGAATTTTTGGTGAATCAGATACTTTTGATATCGTTTGCTTTATGAAATTATGTTCTCGTATTGGCATCCTTAGTGATATTAGGCGCCCTCTGATTATTCCGCACATTTGATGGTGCTTCATAACCTAACTGGTTTGGTGCCTTCTTTTGATAATTACTTAGACCAAGTGTGTAATGGAGGAGTTGGACCGTGTGTGCAATGGAGGGGTTGGACCGTGTGTGCAATGGAGGGGTTGGACCGCGTGTGCAATGGAGGGGTTGGACCGCGTGTGCAATGGAGGGGTTGGACCGCGTGTGCAATGGAGGGGTTGGACCGCGTGTGCAATGGAGGGGTTGGACCGCGTGTGCAATGGAGGGGTTGGACCGCGTGTGCAATGGAGGGGTTGGACCGCGTGTGCAATGGAGGGGTTGGCCCGCGTGTGCAATGGAGGGGTTGGCCCGCGTGTGCAATGGAGGGGTTGGCCCGCGTGTGCAATGGGGGGGTTGGCCCGCGTGTGCAATGGGGGGGTTGGACCGCGTGTGCAATGGGGGGGTTGGACCGCGTGTGCAATGGGGGGGTTGGACCGCGTGTGCAATGGGGGGGTTGGACCGCGTGTGCAATGGGGGGGTTGGACCGCGTGTGCAATGGGGGGGTTGGACCGCGTGTGCAATGGGGGGGTTGGACCGCGTGTGCAATGGAGGGGTTGGACCGCGTGTGCAATGGAGGGGTTGGACCGCGTGTGCAATGGAGGGGTTGGACCGCGTGTGCAATGGAGGGGTTGGACCGCGTGTGCAATGGAGGGGTTGGACCGCGTGTGCGGGTGTCGAGCTAAACCAAATGTGTGATGGATGTTAGGTGGTGTTTACCAAGTGTATTCTCCTAGTTGTGCTGGTGGGGGTTGAGCTCTGGCTTCTTGGTCCCACCTCTCATCCATCAATCAACTGAAGTACAGATTCCTGAGCCTTCTGGGCTCTTTCATATCTACATATGAAACTGTGTATGGGGTCAGCCTCCATCACATCACTGCCTAACGCATCCCATCTGTTAACTACTGACACTAAAAACGTTTTATAACGTCCATGTGGCTCATTTGGGTTATTGGTTTCCAACTGTTCCCTTGTTCGAGTACCCCCATGGTAAACAACTTTTTATCTATCATGTTGATTCCTCTTAGAATTTGTAGGTAGTGGTCATGTCTCCCCGAGCTCTCCTTTCTTCCAGCGACGTTAGGTTCATTTCATGCAGCCTTTCCTCGTAACCTCCGAGGAAATTTCCTCATGCCTCTTAGTTCTGGGACTAGCCTAGTGGCATACCTTTGAACTTTTTCCTGCTTAGTCCTGTGCTTGACAAGGTACGGGCACAATGCTGGGGCCGGATACTCCAGGATTAGTCTTACATGTGGTATACAAGGTTCGAATGATTCCTTGCACAGGTTCCTGATCCTATGAAAGGAAGGGAGGTGTTTACCAAGTGTGTGATGGGTGGTGGGAGGTATTTACCTCCATTACCTATTAATATCTAGGTGTTCAGATATTACTTCATCATTTAATGATAACTTATTTGGGGTGTTTTTTTCTGAATACTTTCTTAGTTTCATGATTAAACATACAGCATAACAGGCTTCACGTGTAACCTAACAAGAATGGCTAAATTGTATGTGGATATAACAGCTGTAGTATTCTCTGGAACAGACGTGACAACTTATAGTAGCGGTTGATATAAGCTTCGTTGTCCACTATCAAAGATAACAAAGCAACGAACACATCAGCCACCACACTCGTAGCAAGCGTTCCTGCACCAACAAAGATGGTGCCATTTCCTCCCTCGCGTTCATGCGAGAGTAAATATTTATTTGTTTATAAGGAAGAAAGGCGATTTAATTTTAATTCGCGCACGATCGTTTTGGATTATATTTCAAATTAAGTGTAAAGCATCAGAGACTAGTTTCTAGTTTAAATAGCTAAATGTATTAATTTCTTAACTCTTTGATTACGTAGAATGGAGAGACGTCACAAACGTGTCAACAATTATTTCATCGGAATAATATAATAGGAAATCCTTGTAATTTAGTTTATATGGTAATAAATTGTAAGTTACGTTTACCTAGTAGAAGACTAATCTTCATAGCCTTAAAGTATTATAAACTTAATGCACAATCATTTATGTAAGTGGTAAAATTTCCCATAACTTGTAACTATTGCCGGATGTGTTCGGAAAAAGTGAAAATACGACTATTGCAGGATGTGTTCAGAAGTTGACTTCAACCTGCCCTCGGAGGTGCTGGAGATGGTTTTCTCGCACGTGCCTCTAGTGCATCTGTTGACGGTCGATGCAACTGTCTGTCGCTACTGGTACACAGTTATCCTCAACCCTGCGGTGAGTAATGCAACCATGCAGTGAGTAATTCATCCCTATAGTTAGTAATAAAATATGGCGGTGAGTTATATAATCGTTGAGTAATACAACACAATGGTGAGTAATATAATCCTACAGTGAGCAATATAACACTGAATTAAAAATTAAATAAATGGTGCATTTAAGTTTTTCAAATTATGTAAAAAATTTAATTTGGAAATAACATGTGTAACTATTGAAAACTGCAGCATGCAGAATATGAATTTTTCGTAATTTACATTGTTTGTCATACTGTTAATTCGTTTGTCTTAATTTGCTATTGAACAATTTCAGTTTATTCCGTGGAGAAAAGTTCACCATAGACTGAAGCTGGCGCCATGGAGAGTACCATCCAACATGCCACTCCGCCACGAGTGGGAGAGTGAAAAGCTGCCAACCATCCACATCATATCTACACACTGTCAGCACCACGGTTTTACTTCCGTGAGAGACTGTATCCCCAGTGTCATCAAGTAAGACAAGATAAACTGTATCACCAGTGCTATCAAGTGAGATAACACCATGAGACTATATTACCAGTGTCTTAATGTAAGATGATTCCAAGTGAGACTGTATAACTTATTATGCAAGATAACAATAGTGGAAACCATCACTACAACAGTGCATTTTTGCTTTCTCAAGGCAGGGGGGTAGTAGTCTGGGTTATTTTCAGTTACTCAGTGATACACTGTCATAGTCTGAGACATTTTTAGTTACCTCGGTGATGCATTGTTGTAGTACAAGGCATTTTTAGTTACCTACTTGGTGCACGGTCGTAGTCAGATCGGTTTTAGTTACCTCAGTAATGTGCAGCTCCATTCATGCCTAATATTAGATGAGTGACGTCATTAGCCAGTCATAATCATCCCTCAATAAGTCTGTTTTTAATGATTGCATATTTTATTTCCATTATAAATTATTTATTATTCAATTTCATTTTCTGATTGTTTATTTATTCCCATTTCCAAATATTAATAAATAATATTTTCAGTGATCACATACGTATTCCCATTTTCAAAGACTATTTATACCTTATAGCTTGTTAAAGATTATTTATTGAATGAAGGCCTAAACTGCATCACCTATTTATGTTTTCCCATGTTTAGTCAGTCATTAACTGCCACGAAGAAATTAAATAAACTAAAGAAGGCCTATCCACAAGAAGCAAGAAAATAGCACAATGTTAACACTCCTGTATTTACTCATGTGTCTCCTAGTATTGAATAAATAATCTATTGATATCCCCTTACATTCAT
>NC_091242.1:13715660-13792499 GCF_040958095.1 Procambarus clarkii | reverse complement strand
GCAAGCACACTGCCTGCGGTGAAGGCCATTGTATGTTGACCAGACCACACACTAGAAGGTGAAGGGACGACGACGTCCTGGACCATTCTCAAGTCGAATCGACTTGAGAATGGTCCAGGACGGACCGAAACGTCGTCGTCCCTTCACCTTCTAGTGTGTGGTCTGGTCAACATACGTCAGCCACGTTATTGTGACTCCTCGCCCGCGGTGAAGGACATTGTATACGTGCTGGAACTGTTTGTCTAACGGTACTGTTTTGTGGTCATTGTCACCGGTACTGTTGTTAATGTTACTATTGTAAATGTATATATGCTGGTTAGCATTGAAAATATGTGGCCACGTCTGTGGTAGAAAATAATAATAATAATAATAATAAAACTATTGTTGTTGTTAGTGTTGCAGATGGTATTTATAATTCTGTTGTTGCATTTGCTGCCGTTGTGGTTTGTGCAACTGTTAGTACTGTTGCTGCTGCTCGTGGTGGTGGTGTTGTTACAGATTCAGCTACTCAGAACAAAAGTTGCAAGTAGCACGGGCTATGGTGATCCCGTAGTGGACTTACCTGGCACAGGAGCGGGGCTGTGTATGTGTTGCTGATCGTGGTGTTGGTACGGCGTCATTCCGGTGTGTTAGTAACTGGAGTGAGGGGTGACTGCTGTGTGACTAACACACTTGGTCATATCTAAGACCCTCACCGCCCCCCCACGGCCGTATCTTGAGGTGCTTCCGGGGCTTAGCGTCCCCGCGGCCCGGTCGTCGACCAGGCCTCCTGGTTGCTCAGGGCTCAAATACAAGTATTTATGAAGCTGATCCACACTCGAAATTATTTTCTTCTCTTGTAATACAAATATTACTAAAAAGTTACAAAAATAGCAGAGATAAAATAGGAAAAAGGAGTAGAGGGAGTCACGCCCCCCCCCCATATACACCTCTCACATCATTCACCTGGGTGTGGTCCAACTCTCCCTGCCTCTCCCAGGGGCTCCCTACAGATAGCCTCGGTGTAGACCATAAGGTCTTTAGGTATCACATGTTCCTTCCTCTCACCTCTCTCTTCTCTCACCTCTCTCCTCTCACCTCTCTGGCACACGACCCCCCCAAAGTGCCTATACTATACAGGTCGGCAATCACATAAATAGCGTTGAGGAGGCCGCATGTCCTTCCTCTACTGCCTCTCACTCTTCCCCTCTCCTTCACTCTGCGCCTCTTTCCCCTTTTTCTAGTCCCCGTAACAATGCCTCTACCAAAGACACCTGAGGGGAAGGGGGCCCCTGGTGATTGCTGCTACACGCCGTCGAGGTCCTCCTGTGCTCCTCCTGCAGTACTGATCACTGGGATGTGGGACTGGTGAGGGCCCATACTGGTGAGGCCCCATACTGGTGAGGGGCCATACTGGTGAGGGCCCATACTGGTGAGGGCCCATACTGGTGAGGGCCCATACTGGTGAGGGCCCACTAGGAGGCACAGCTTCCGCTCGCGTACTGTGCCGGCTCACTCACTACCATAGATGACCTGTGCATGATTTATATAGTTCCTTTACTATTGCATAGGGAAATAACACAACATGAGACCAGGAGGCATGGCAGGATGTGCAACATAGCGCCGCTCAAAGGCAGAGCTGTTGTTAGTTGACAGAGAGAATTGTCAACATCAAAGGCTCCCTCTACACAGAAGGGGCATAACTGGCCTCTTACAGTGTTCAAAACTCCATAAACACCTTCAAAGGATACCTGATCAACCAGGCTGTGATTCATACATCAGGCTGCGAGCAGCAGCGTCGAACAGTCTGGTTGACCAGTCCATCAACCAGAAAGCATGGTCATAAGCCGGGCCCCAGGACAATTGATCCTAGGAATAATCAAAAGATAACCGCAAGGTATTCCGAACTTATATAATGAAATTTATATAAGGAATTTACACCAAGTCTTTCACACTCTCCTGAGAGCTTCGTCAAGGTCCGAGTGTGTGATTAGGACCAGACTTACATCTCTACGTCTAATAAAATTAGTCCAATCAAATTGATTAGACGTTCAGATGTTAAGTCTGGTCCTAATTACACACTCAGACCTTGACAAAGCACACAGGAGAGTGTGAAAGACTTGGTGTAAATTCCTTACATAAATTTCACAAATGCACAAGTGTGGATTTTTATCCTATGAATAATGCGAGTGTGTTAATCCCTGGAAACACAAACCGAAACTGTCTCTATTTTCCGCTTGTTACAACTTGTAATAAAGTTGTTACATCTTGGCTTAATGTGTTTATGACGTATTAGAACGTTGTTACAACTTGCTATATTGGTTGTTATAACTGGTTAGGTGGTGTTAAAACTTGTTCCAACGTTGTACCAACGTCGTAGTTTCGGTGTGTGTTTGGCGGGATAATATCTGTGCTCGCCGGTGCTCTATTCCGCGCCCCCCCCCCTTGTAATAAGCCTATTGGAATATCGTCCAGCGCTATTGTGGGTTCCAAGCCAACACCCTACAATCCCTGATCGCGTCTTTAAACCTCGGAAAGTATTTTTACCAGACGACAAGAAATAGTTTAGTTAGTGGTGAACGTTTTCTATGGTGTAATAAAGAAAACGTAGTGCTTTGCCTTTATTTCGTGGTAAACACTTGTATTTTGGAGGTTACTTAAGACGAATGAAATATTGTTAAGAAACATCTGGTATATAATCATTATATGTAGTTTAATATACATTTCTGAACCTAGTTTTATGACATTGTAATAATATATATATATATATATATATATATATATATATATATATATATATATATATATATTATTACAAAATTACCGCGAGTGTTAATAGAGCTTACTGACCAACCAGCATGTATACTTTAGTCCTGGACAAATGTATATTCGCAGTGTATGTATACACCGACCATATGTATACACAGATATGTATACACCTCTCGGTGTATACATATCCCTTGAATTACCTTGTCTCACGCCTGAGTTTATCATTATTATTATTGGTAATGGTATTAGTCGTTATTATAATTATATAATTATAATTATATTATAATTGTTATAATTATATAATATAATTAGTCGTTATTAGTCAATATTATAATTTGTAGTGACTGTGGTAGTGAATATTATTGTCCAAGACCTTAACGCGTACAGTGAACATTACTATTTACCTGAATGTCACTGTACCCCTAGTGGCCTCGACGGGGACATGAAGCCGGTGGCTTGTCAAAGGTTCTCCCCCCCCCACACACACACTGTTCCTGAGGAGTTTTTTGCAACTACAGTTTGAAAAACTGAAGTAAATAAAGTGTTGTCGTTTATTTCTGTGCCACACTGTAGCCAGTGTGGCGACACACACGTCTGTTCTGCACCTTATTGCCCCGGATATTAATGTGTGTTGTGTTGATAACTGAACCACAGTGTACCACAGTGTACCACAGTGTACCGTCCATTTAGTCCTCTCAATATCCCTGCCACTCTACCCACTCCAATATTCCCCTTTTTTTTTTTTTTTTTTTTTTTTTTTTTTTTTTTTTTGGAGTAAAGAGGAAGGAGAGGCATAGGTGAAGGGAAGTATAGAAGTGGGAAATACAGTGAGAGGTATGAAAGCAGGCGGGCTGTCCGCCTTGCTGACACGATGTGTGGGTGTTGGCAGCTAAGCTAAGCTGGCTCCCTCTTGTCAGGGAGCTGTGAGTGTGTGAGAGGTTCTTCACATGTGTTTCACCATATATGGATGTCCATAGATGAATGCTGTGAAGCATTCATATATACACACTCCGATGCTTCCACACACGTTATTCTGTTTAATGCTCTTTATTTTATTATTATTATTTATCGAGTTGTCATACATATTATTTATCGTGTTGTTCATACATACACATATATGAACTGTTCATATATATACATATATAACTCATCTTGGGATTATATACTGTGGGGCGGGGTTTTCGTCCAGAGAATCGAGGCTCCTGGGCCACCAGCTGTGGGAGCGGGGCGTCTCATCTTGGAGTAATCTTTCAAACATTGGGTCCTCTAACATTTCGATGGTGTTCCATACCCTGATGGCTTGGTGCTGCAGTCTGATGTTTAGTGGCTGTATGTTCAGGAGTTCGTGGAGCTCCTGGATTGTCTGATCATATGGTGGACGGTGTTTTGCTGCTCTCCTTAGCGCCTTATTTTGTACTGCTTGCAGTTTCTGCATATTAGTTTTCTTTATGGTGTGTAGTGGTACTGGGGGATATTCTAGATGCGGCCGAACTAGAGCCTTATATAGGTGGATCTGAATGTTAGTACTGAGGCTTCGGAATCTTCTCAGTTTTCCTAATGCTGCTTTGGCTTTGTTTAGTCGGTCCCTTACATGAATTTGTATCCCTGTTCTATTTATCATAAGTCCCAGTATTCTGCCTACCTCCGCATATTGGATGGGCTGGTTATCAAGGATGATGGGGTCAGGGTTTCTTTTCGCAATGTGTATTATTTGGAACTTTTGTTTGTTGGTGCTAATTTTCCATTGCTTCTCAAAGTTGTTTGAGAAGCAATGGAAAATTAGCACCAACAAACAAAAGTTCCAAATAATACACATTATTTATATAATAATACACAATATTCCCCACCTCCCAACTCTTCTCGGCACCCCCTTTCCTCCCCACCACTCCCCCCCCCACCCCACCCCAACCCCCACCTCCACCCCCACCCCCACCTCTACCCCCCCTGCCCTCTCCTAACTTTATAGGAGGTTCTCAGTTTGTTTACTTTGCTCAGCTGATCGAGCTTGAGTTGTCAGTTCGGAAAATTTTTGTTTAAAACGTCTTGATATGACAAATAGGAATTTATTTTTTTCCATATTTCAGTTTCCACGTTGGAGTGGTTTAGTTGTGAGACTTTGTCGTGTAATCTGTTATGTCGCCGAAAATATCTGAATCTTCTTAGTTGAAAGGGTCGAGTTGCCAAGCAGAAATGTTGTAGCTTGGATTTTGCTTTAGTTAAGGAGCCGGTCGGCCGAGCGGACAGCACATTGGACTTGTGATCCTGTGGTCCTGGGTTCGATCCCAGGCGCCGGCGAGAAATGGGCAAAGTTTCTTTCACCCTATGCCCCTGTTACCTTGCAGTAAAATAGGTACCTGGGAGTTAGTCACCTGTCACGGGCTGCTTCCTGGGGGTGGAGGCCTGGTCGAAGACCGGGCCGCGGGGACACTAAAGCCCCGAAATCATCTCAAGATAACCAAGGAAAGTGGCGCTGCATTTGGCAGTGTTTGGGCTCTAGGCTGAATATTTCCTGGTGTGTTTACCTTGTGGCTGGTGACTGTGCCCAACAGGCTCCACAATTGTCTCTGGTGTCATAATGTTGCACGCACGCACGCACGCACGCACACCTGGCCAGGTAAAGCTGGCCAATTAACTCAGCCACGCTAAACATTGTTGGGTTGAAATATCCATCCTGCCGCCCATTGACCCACGTTCAAAATTGTATTTTTCCAGGTTACGTACCTCGTGCGCGAGTGTACGCGCGTATTTTGGCACACGCGCATGCACACACGTACACACACGTGTACATAAACACACACATACAAAGTTTGAGTAGTTTCAAGGCGTTATACAACAAAGAGTACTGGGAAGACGGGACACCACGAGCATAGCTCTCATCCTGTAACTACACTTAGGTAATTACATCGTGAGAAATGTCACTCCATTAATCTAAGAACGTTCGGAATGCGGAGCAAGGAGCTTAGCTCGACCCTGGAAGCACATCTAGGTGAGTACACACACACTATAGAGGCATCTGTGCCCAACCATTAAGCTTAATTATATTACAGATCCAGTGTGTGTGTGGGAACTCAATGGATAAAAATGGCCTCTTATATTTGTGGCGGGGTGCGAGGCGCCTCCATTGAGAGGGGAGATCTGATTGGCTCCTTCCAGTGGCTCCTTAGAGGTAGAGAAGGTAAGGGAAAAAGGCAGGGGAAAGGGTAGGAAGGGAAGGGGATGGCAGAGAGGATGAATTATAAAAAAGAGGAAAGGGTGGATAGAAGGGTAAGGGAGAGCAAATGGTGGAAGAACTCTTCCATTCTTTTCCTCTATTATTTTAACCTTCATATTTTCTCTCGATACTAGTTGTGCTTGAGAGGGTTGAGCTTCGGCTCTTTGGTCCCGCCTCTCACCTGTCAACCGGTGTACAGGTTCCTGAGCCTATTGGGCTCTATCATATCTACATTTGAAACTGTGTATGGAGTCAGTCTCCACCACATCACTGCCTAATGCATTCCATCTGTTAACTATGACACTGAAAAAAGTTCTAAATGATCTGTGACTCATTTGGGTACTACATTTCCACTCGTGTTCCCTCGTTCGTGTTCAGCAGCCATGGCAACAGTAGCAACAGCCATGGCAAGAGTAGCAACAGCCATAGCAACAGTAACAACAGCCATAGCAACAGTAACAACAGCTATAGCAACAGTAGCAGCAGCCATAGCAACAGTAGCAACAACCATAGCAACAGTAACAACAGCTATAGCAACAGTAGCAGCAGCCATAGCAACAGTAGCAACAACCATAGCAACAGTAACAACAGCTATAGCAACAGTAGCAGCAGCCATAGCAACAGTAACAACAGCTATAGCAACAGTAGCAGCAGCCATAGCAACAGTAGCAACAGCCATGGCAACAGTAGCAGCAGCCATAGCAACAGTAACAACAGCCATGGCAACAGTAGCAACAGCCATAGCAACAGTAACAACAGCCATGGCAACAGTAACAACAGCCATGGCAACAGTAACAACAGCCATAGCAACAGTAGCAGCAGCCATAGCAACAGTAACAACAGCCATGGCAACAGTAACAACAGCCATGGCAACAGTAACAACAGCCATAGCAACAGTAGCAGCAGCCATAGCAACAGTAACAACAGCCATAGCAACAGTAACAACAGCCATAGCAACAGTAGCAGCAGCCATAGCAACAGTAGCAACAGCCATGGCAACAGTAACAACAGCCATAGCAACAGTAGCAGCAGCCATAGCAACAGTAGCAACAGCCATAGCAACAGTAGCAGCAGCCATAGCAACAGTAACAACAGCCATAGCAACAGTAGCAACAACCATAGCAACAGTAACAACAGCTATAGCAACAGTAGCAGCAGCCATAGCAACAGTAGCAACAACCATAGCAACAGTAACAACAGCTATAGCAACAGTAGCAGCAGCCATAGCAACAGTAGCAACAGCCACGGCAACAGTAGCAACAAAAGAAGTGGGATAGATTACAAAGCGAAGGAGCGAGACTTGAGGAAGAATGAAGCAAGAACGACGCGTCATCCATCAGTGTTGGCTCTCACCCGCCTGGGAGTCCTGGCCAGGGGAGGAGGAGCAGGAGGTTCCAGGTGGGGGAAGAGCAGCAGGAGCAGCAGCAGCAGCAGCAGCAGGGGGCAGCAGCATGAGCAGCAGCAGGAGGCAGCAGCAGGAGCAGCAGCAGGAGGCAGCAGCAGGAGCAGCAGCAGGAGGCAGCAGCAGGAGGCAGCAGCAGGAGCAGCAGCAGGAGGCAGCAGCAGGAGGCAGCAGCAGGAGCAGCAGCAGGAGGCAGCAGCAGGAGCAGCAGCAGGAGCAGCAGCAGGAGGCAGCAGCAGGGAGAGCAGCAGCAGCAGGAGGCAGCAGCAGGAGCAGGAGGCAGCAGCAGGAGCAGGAGGCAGCAGCAGGAGCAGGAGGCAGCAGCAGCAGCAGGAGGCAGCAGCAGGGAGAGGAGCAGTAGCAGGAGGCAGCAGCAGGAGGAGCAGCAGCAGCAGGAGCAGCAGCAGGAGGCAGCAGCAGGAGCAGCAGCAGGAGGACCCAGCAGGGAGAGGAGCAGCAGCAGGAGGCAGCAGCAGGAGCAGCAGCAGGAGGACCCAGCAGGGAGAGGAGCAGCAGCAGGAGGCAGCAGCAGGAGGACCCAGCAGGGAGAGGAGCAGCAGCAGGAGGCAGCAGCAGGAGCAGCAGCAGGAGGACCCAGCAGGAGGAGCAGCAGCAGCAGGAGGCAGCAGCAGGAGCAGCAGCAGGAGGCAGCAGCAGGAGCAGCAGCAGGAGGACCCAGCAGGGAGAGGAGCAGCAGCAGGAGCAGCAGCAGGAGGACCCAGCAGGGAGAGGAGCAGCAGCAGGAGGCAGCAGCAGAAGCAGCAGCAGGAGGACCCAGCAGGGAGAGGAGCAGCAGCAGGAGGCAGCAGCAGGAGGACCCAGCAGGAGGAGCAGCAGCAGCAGGAGGCAGCAGCAGCAGCAGCAGCAGGAGGCAGCAGCAGGAGCAGCAGCAGGAGGACCCAGCAGGGAGAGGAGCAGCAGCAGGAGGCAGGAGCAGCAGCAGGAGGACCTAGCAGGGAGAGGAGCAGCAGCAGGAGGCAGCAGCAGGAGCAGCAGCAGGAGGACCCAGCAGGGAGAGGAGCAGCAGCAGGAGGCAGCAGCAGGAGCAGCAGCAGGAGGACCCAGCAGGGAGAGGAGTAGCAGCAGGAGCAGCAGCAGGAGGACCCAGCAGGGAGAGGAGCAGCAGCAGGAGGCAGCAGCAGGAGGACCCAGCAGGGAGAGGAGCAGTAGCAGGAGGCAGCAGCAGGAGGCACCAGGAGGCAGCAGGAGCAGCAGCAGCAGCAGGAGCAGCAGCAGCAGCAGGAGGGTGCAGCAGGAGCAGCAGCAGGAGGCACCAGGAGGCAGCAGGAGCAGCAGCAGCAGCAGCAGGAGGCAGCAGCAGGAGGCACCAGGAGGCAGCAGGAGCAGCAGCAGCAGCAGGAGGCAGCAGCAGCAGGCAGCAGCAGGAGCAGCAGCAGCAGGAGGCACCAGGAGGCAGCAGGAGCAGCAGCAGCAGCAGCAGGAGGCAGCAGCAGCAGCAGGAGGCAGCAGCAGGAGCAGCAGCAGCAGCAGGAGGCAGCAGCAGCAGCAGCAGGAGGCAACAGCAGGAGGCAGCAGCAGGAGCAGCAGCAGCAGCAGCTGGAGGCAGCAGCAGGAGGCAGCAGCAGCAGCAGGAGGCAGCAGCAGGAGCAGCAGCAGCAGCAGCAGCAGGAGGCAGCAGCAGGAGCAGCAGCAGGAGGCAGCAGCAGCAGCAGCAGGAGCAGCAGCAGCAGCAGGAGGCAGCAGCAGCAGCAGGAGGCAGCAGCAGGAGCAGCAGCAGCAGCAGCAGCAGGAGCCAGCAGCAGGAGCAGCAGCAGCAGCAGCAGCTGGAGGCAGCAGCAGGAGGCAGCAGCAGGAGGCAGCAGCAGGAGCAGCAGCAGCAGCAGGAGGCAGCAGCAGGAGCAGCAGCAGCAGCAGGAGGCAGCAGCAGGAGCAGCAGCAGCAGCAACAGCAGCAGCAGGAGCAGGAGGCAGCAGGAGCAGCAGCAGCAGGAGGAGGCAGCAGCAGGAGCAGCAGCAGCAGGAGGCAGCAGCAGGAGCAGCAGCAGCAGCAGGAGGCAGCAGCAGGAGCAGCAGCAGCAGGAGGCAGCAGGAGGCAGCAGCAGGAGGCAGCAGCAGGAGGCAGCAGCAGGAGCAGCAGCAGCAGCAGCAGCTGGAGGCAGCAGCAGGAGGCAGCAGCAGCAGCAGCAGGAGGCAGCAGCAGGAGCAGCAGCAGCAGCAGCAGGAGGCAGCAGCAGGAGCAGCAGCAGCAGCAGGAGCAGCAGCAGCAGCAGGAGGCAGCAGCAGCAGCAGCAGCAGGAGGCAGCAGCAGCAGCAGGAGGCAGCAGCAGGAGCAGCAGCAGCAGCAGCAGGAGGCAGCAGCAGGAGCAGCAGCAGCAGCAGCAGCTGGAGGCAGCAGCAGGAGGCAGCAGCAGCAGCAGGAGGCAGCAGCAGGAGCAGCAGCAGCAGCAGGAGGCAGCAGCAGCAGCAGCAGCAGCAGGAGCAGGAGGCAGCAGGAGCAGCAGCAGCAGCAGGAGGCAGCAGCAGGAGCAGCAGCAGCAGCAGGAGGCAGCAGCAGGAGCAGCAGCAGCAGCAGGAGGCAGCAGCAGGAGCAGCAGCAGCAGCAGGAGGCAGCAGCAGCAGCAGCAGCAGCAGGAGCAGGAGGCAGCAGGAGCAGCAGCAGCAGCAGGAGCAGCAACAGCAGCAGGAGCAGCAACAGCAGCAGGAGGCAGCAGCAGGAGCAGCAGCAGCAGCAGGAGGCAGCAGCAGGAGCAGCAGCAGGAAGATAATACAGAACAGGTTAAGTGGGACAAGATAATGATAGAGTGAGTGGTGAAGCGAGTGTGACCAACATTAGTGAGCTAATCTTCCTAGTGCTCTTATGGTCTATAACTTTCCCCATGAATATAACAGTTGCTATAATATCTTATATAATGACTATTCCACCCATCCTACTGTTTGGACAGTAACTATGTCGACCATCGTACACACTAAGACATATTTGACAGAAGAATTTGGTAATATTCACTTCATAGTCAGAAAAAAATAAAGCTAAAAACCAAATTTAAATATTCCTAGGCCTAATATATCACATATGTACTATATTAGGCCTCAGTAATTAGACCTAGGAAGGTTAGGTTAAGTTTTCTTTGCAACATCAATAAAAAACTTTTCCAATTTATACTAATTAAATTGTACCGATTTCTACATTCTCTTTACGTCAATATATGTACAGTGGTTCAGGTAGTTAGTATGTTTACTACCTAAACACGAGGATATAGGTTGTAGTATTAATAAAACAGGCTTTACTAGTATGATTAAAAAATGCATCAATATTTAAGTACGTTCAAAGTTATATCTTACATTGTTTGAAAATTCTGAAAAGGAAAAAAATGTTTTGTGGAAAAGTGACACTGCTAATTGAAACATGACTTTTTTCGAGTAAAGTAATTTAGCTTGCAATTAAACCATTCAAATGAATTGTTTAAAAAGGGTAATTTCTATGTATTTAAATGTTTAAAGGGTTCCCCTCTGTTGTTATAATTATTCTCTCTCTCTCTCTCTCTCTCTCTCTCTCTCTCTCTCTCTCTCTCTCTCTCTCTCTCTCTCTCTCTCTCTCTCTCTCTCTCTCTCTCTCTCTCTCTCTCTCTCTCACTCAACCCTAACGGACTCTTCATAATTAATGAACAAAATATAATACATTGCAGTTTGTTGGAAAGAGTGGGTGAGGTGTGTTATCCCTCCCCCCCCCCCCTCCACTCCCCCCCCCCCTCCACTCCCCCCCACTCTCTCCCCCCCCCCCCAGCAGGCGACACCCCAACCCCCCCCACTACGACTTGCATATAACACCCAATTACATAAAAATTATAATAGAATTTTTTTGATAATTTTGTGGCCATCACTGCATAATATTTTACAATATACAAAGTCAAAGACAAATCATAATAATAATTCCAGGTTCATATAATATGATATTGCAAGATTTGTTGGAGGGGAGGGGAGGGGAGGTGGGTGGGCGGGGGGGGGGGGGGAGGGGATAGGAGGGGAGGGGAGGTTGGGGGGGGGGGAAAGGGGGTTAGTGTTGGCACAAAGTCACATGACACTTTGTTTTGTCAGTCCGGACCCGGACATGTTTGGCACGTACCCAGACGTAGTGCCAGTACAGGACTACAGTAAGGTCTGTCTATATACACTGAGAAGCAAGCTACACCTCTTCATGTCTGCGGCTCGAGTTAGTCTGTGTAGTTTCATTATAAACAATAATAATAATAATTTAGGAGAAAATCCATAGGAGCTGTGATGAGGATTCGAACCTATGTGCAGGGTGTTACGAGACGCACAGTCTCATTATCTCACTGATATACATCACGGTATGTACTGTCATACCTCTCTGTGTATTGTGTAATAGTAATAAAGTTATCTGTATATGTCAAAAAGCTTAAATTTAAATTACTATACCAAATGTGCAGGCGATGAGTCACAATAACGTGGCTGAAGTATGTTGACAAGACCACACACAAGGGAAGTGAAGGGAATGGTCGACTTGAGAATGGTCCAGGACGGACCGAAACGTCGTCGTCGTCCCTTCACTTTCTAGTGTGTGGTTTGGTCAATATACCAAATGTGTTTTGTACCAAATATAACTTTTTTCAAGATTATTCCTACTAACATTAATTAAAAATCTCATTAGCGTTGCTTTCTATATCCTGGTTTAGGGACTCGGGTCAAAAAGTTTTAATTAGCATAATTAGTGTTGAAATGACATTACTATTTTGGGAAGACTTGCATTAGTCTTATTGCATCTTCAGGACCCTTCTTGAGGTTATCTTGAGGTTATCTTGAGATGATTTCGGAGCTTTAGTGTCCCCGCGGCCCGGTCCTCGACCAGACTCCACCCCCAGGAAGCAGCCCGTGACAGCTGACTAACACCCAGGTACCTATTTTACTGCTAGGTAACAGGGACATAGGGTGAAAGAAACTCTGCGCATTGTTTCTCGCCGGCGCCTGGGATCGAACCCAGGACCACAGGATCACAAGTCCAGCGTGCTGTCCGCTCGGCCGACCGGCTCCCATCGTAGACCATTAAGTAATTCCATTTTTTTTATTAAATCAATGATGTCTTGTCTTAAGTCCGCGCTCGTTTAGGAAGATAACGACTCACAATAACGTGGCTGAAGTATGTTGACCAGACCACACACTAGAAATTGAAGGGACGACGACGACGTTTCGGTCCGTCCTGGACCATTCTCAAGTCGATTGTGATCGTCCTGGACCATTCTCAAGTCACAATCAACTTGAGAATGGTCCAGGACGGACCGAAACGTCGTCGTCCCTTCAATTTCTAGTGTGTGGTCTGGTCAACATAACGAGACTCAGTTACATTTATACACATGTTCTACTTTTGCAAGTGAGAGGCAGTTTTTTTTATTATTATTATTTTCTACCACAGACGTGGCCACACATTTACAATGCTAACCAACATGTATATACATTTTCTTCTGGCTAGTGTATTCCCCGGTATCGTCCAGGAGGCCAAATGTATAGTGATAACACGATATCCTGGCGGCGGGATGCTTGCCCTGCTATCTTCCGCAAGCCAACAAAAGGCTTTGTTTTGGCCAAGATCCTTATCAGTAGATAACAAAGGTTAAGATGAGACAGATTGGGTCGGTAATTTTAGGCAATGTCATATCCAAATACAATTATCAAAAGTGTTTGTTTTCGGTTTAAGAAAGCTCGCGGAGCACCTTATTCTCTCCCTTCTGGTGGACCAAAGGTACTTAGTGTCTCCTTGAGGGCGTCTCACACTCCTATAACACCTTGGGCCAAGATGCTCAGCTGATCCAGACATTAAACAAACATGTGCTCACAGGAGAGAGAGAGAGAGAGAGGAGGGGAGTGAGGGAGAAAGAATGAGGGGAGGGAGGGAGAGAGAGGGGGAGAGAGGAGGGGAGTGAGGGAGAGAGAATGAGGGGAGGGAGGGAGAGAGAGGGGGAGGGGTAAGCCAGCAGGGAAGTGAGTTGTGAAGGTAACCGTTGACACAACAAGAGGGAAGTGCACTGCTGCTCCTGCTAATTGGTCCCCGCCCACCAACTGTTCCTCTAGTATTGTCTCCTCACTTGTGGCACCTCTCTTCTTCCTCCCTACACCCTTCCTCCCTACACCCTTCCTCCCTACACCCTTCCTCCCTACACCCTTCCTCCCTGCACCCTTCCTCCCTGCACCCTTCCTCCCTACACCCGTCCTCCCTACACCCTTCCTCCCTACACCCTTCCTCCCTGCACCCTTCCTCCCTCCACCCTTCCTCCCTACACCCTTCCTCCCTACTCCCTTCCTCCCTACACCCTTCCTCCCTACACCCTTCCTCCCTACACCCGTCCTCCCTACACCCGTCCTCCCTACACCCTTCCTACACCCGTCCTCCCTACACCCTTCCTCCCTACACCCTTCCTCCCTACACCCGTCCTCCCTACACCCGTCCTCCCTACACCCTTCCTCCCTACACCCGTCCTCCCTACACCCGTCCTCCCTACACCCGTCCTCCCTACACCCTTCCTCCCTGCACCCTTCCTCCCTACACCCTTCCTCCCTACACCCGTCCTCCCTACACCCGTCCTCCCTACACCCGTCCTCCCTACACCCGTCCTCCCTACACCCTTCCTCCCTACACCCTTCCTCCCTACACCCGTCCTCCCTACACCCGTCCTCCCTACACCCTTCCTCCCTACACCCGTCCTCCCTACACCCTTCCTCCCTACACCCGTCCTCCCTACACCCGTCCTCCCTACACCCGTCCTCCCTACACCCGTCCTCCCTACACCCGTCCTCCCTACACCCTTCCTACACCCGTCCTCCCTACACCCTTCCTCCCTACACCCTTCCTCCCTACACCCGTCCTCCCTACACCCGTCCTCCCTACACCCTTCCTCCCTACACCCGTCCTCCCTACACCCGTCCTCCCTACACCCTTCCTACACCCGTCCTCCCTACACCCTTCCTCCCTACACCCTTCCTCCCTACACCCGTCCTCCCTACACCCGTCCTCCCTACACCCTTCCTCCCTACACCCGTCCTCCCTACACCCGTCCTCCCTACACCCGTCCTCCCTACACCCTTCCTCCCTGCACCCTTCCTCCCTACACCCTTCCTCCCTACACCCGTCCTCCCTACACCCGTCCTCCCTACACCCGTCCTCCCTACACCCGTCCTCCCTACACCCTTCCTCCCTACACCCTTCCTCCCTACACCCTTCCTCCCTACACCCGTCCTCCCTACACCCGTCCTCCCTACACCCTTCCTACACCCGTCCTCCCTACACCCTTCCTCCCTACACCCTTCCTCCCTACACCCGTCCTCCCTACACCCGTCCTCCCTACACCCTTCCTCCCTACACCCGTCCTCCCTACACCCGTCCTCCCTACACCCGTCCTCCCTACACCCTTCCTCCCTGCACCCTTCCTCCCTACACCCTTCCTCCCTACACCCGTCCTCCCTACACCCGTCCTCCCTACACCCGTCCTCCCTACACCCGTCCTCCCTACACCCTTCCTCCCTACACCCTTCCTCCCTACACCCGTCCTCCCTACACCCGTCCTCCCTACACCCGTCCTCCCTACACCCTTCCTCACCAAGGTTCACCAAGGCAGAACTCTATATTCAAGGGTCCAGGACTGTTCAACACCCATGCTATACACAAGGGCATAACTAGCCGATATCTCACCAAGTTCAAAAGAGAACTCCATGTACACCTCTAAAGAATACCTTATCATCTAAGCTCTCATGCATACAGCCGCGTTCAACGGGCTGGTTGACCAGATAAACCAAGTGACCTGGTCAAGATAAGAATGGGCGTGGGAGGGCGTAGGGAGGCCGTTTGGGAGACGGCTGGGTGGGTGTAGACTGATCCGGGACTCATCATTTTTACACTGCATAAAGAACCAGAGTTATGAAGTGTAAATGTACATACGGTACTCCTCGTAGATGTTTAACTTCGCCTTATGACTTACGTCAGAGAGTCAGTCAGATAATTCCTCATGCCAGGCCGCAAGAAAACTAATATTTGCGCACCGCGCAGAGGGGCACCAGTCGCCCATGTGGGGGGGGGGGGGCAGGGGGAACCAGTCGTCTATGTGAGGGGGGCTGGGGGGGCGGGGATGCTCTGGGGTGCATACTTGATGAGATCTTCTCTCACTTCCGGCTGGATGCTGCCGCTCAACTTATTGCTCCAGGTCTTAACAATTGGGCTTTATCGTGTTAATTACTGAATCGTTTACTTATTTCCAACATTTAAAATATATTTAGGAACATGTGTCTGGACCAATGATGGTCGACGGTAAAGCTTGTGTTTATCTGTGCTTCTGTTTACTAGCATGTTGAATAACAGTGTTGCCGCTGCGTTGACATGCAACAGGTAACTTTAACAACCTAACTACCGCTAAACAACCCCAGACAGTTGCTGTCGTCTAATAAACCATAACAGCCTCTTCCCTGGAAACACAAACCGAAACTGTCTCTATTTTTCGCTTGTTACAATTTGTAATAAAGTTGTTACATCTTGGCTTAACGTGTTTATGACGTATTAGAACGTTGTTACAACTTGCTATATTGGTTGTTATAACTGGTTAGGAGGTGTTAAAACTTGTTCGAACGTTGTACCAACGTCGTAGTTTCGGTGTGTGTTTGGCGGGTTAACAGTAGCAAACTTCCGGCCGCTAACAGAGGCCCGAGTAAGCCTAACTACGGTCTAGAAAATAAAACAGCCAATAATAATAATGTTCAAAATATCTCGTCGATCACTGTAAATGTTTAACAACCCATTATCAACCAATTAGGTCTCCTAACAGCCTTGTTGCCTCCGTTTAGAAACCAAAAACACCCCTATCCTATTCACGTGCCCTTAACAGCTCTCTTCGGTTATTTAGAGAAAGTATTAATTGACCTAGACTCGTGAGATTGGCCAAGTGGGTAATTAGAACCTGTGGCGGCTGATTAATGATGGTGTTTAGCCGCTGAGCAAGAGTTAGATGGTCGAACAACCTGACACACAACCACCAATTAAGGAGTAACACTGAAATAGTAAGATGAAGAGAGATGTAATGCGCGTATAGCAATAGGCAGAGTTTTAGTATACAATAGCGTCTAAATTGTGAAGCTGGAATGTAATAGATTCAACAGAAGGTTGAGACAGAGAAATGAAAGAGATAGAAAAGCTGAAATACGAGAAAAAGGGAAAGACTGAAGATAAGGAAGGTCTCGTACGTCCGTACGTACGTATGAGGGTCTCGCTTCATGCAGGTCGGCGTTCAATCCCCGACCGTCCAAGTGGTTGGACACCATTCCTTCATCCCGTCCAACCCCAATTCCTTATCCTGATCCCTTCCAAGTGCTATATAGTCGCAATGGCTTGGCGCTTTCCCTGATAATTGACCCTCCAGGTGCTGGTACTGAGGGCAGTGTTGAGCTAATTTCGCAACCCGTTCTCGCACTTGCTTACAGTCAATATTAGCTTATTTAATACGTGCATATGTGACATACTAATTGATTGTAAATATTCCAACAGTAACATACACCCTCAACTCTACCAGAAGAAATGTTGCCAATAAGTAATTCGCAACGTCTCAAAGGCGCTAATTATAAAACTTGTGAACCGGTTAAAAACTCCCTGCCGGTTATAAATTATTTTAACACATTGTTCTAACGTTATCGATGGTTCACTATGGCGTTATCGAGGGTTCACTATGGCGTTATCGAGGGTTCACTATGGCGTTATCGAGGGTTCACTATGGTGTTATCGAGGGTTCACTATGGCGTTATCGAGGGTTCACTATGGCGTTATCGAGGGTTCACTATGGCGTTATCGAGGGTTCACTATGGCGTTATCGATGGTTCACTATGGCGTTATCGAGGGTTCACTATGGCGTTATCGAGGGTTCACTATGGCGTTATCGAGGGTTCACTGGCGTTATCGAGGGTTCACTATGGCGTTATCGAGGGTTCACTATGGCGTTATCGAGGGTTCACTATGGCGTTATCGAGGGTTCACTATGGCGTTATCGAGGGTTCACTATGGCGTTATCGAGGGTTCACTATGGCGTTATCGAAGGTTCATTATGGCGTTATCGATGGTTCACTATGGCGTTATCGAGGGTTCACTATGGCGTTATCGATGGTTCACTATGGCGTTATCGAGGGTTCACTATGGCGTTATCGAGGGTTCACTATGGCGTTATCGATGGTTCACTATGGCGTTATCGAGGGTTCACTATGGCGTTATCGAGGGTTCACTATGGCGTTATCGAGGGTTCACTATGGCGGTGAACTATAAGTGAACATCTCACCATACTCTCCAAGAACATTGCAACATTTTATGGCAAAATTATCAACAATCTCATCAATTATGGTTATTTAACATAAGAGTCCTACAATATTTCAGGTGCACAATTATCCTACAAAATATAGTTAAAAAATATTAAAGTAAATTGTCTTTAATATTGTCGGGTTGATGCTATCAAGGCTGGTAATTATGCTGAGAGATGGAACAGTAGATGGTGGTGGTTGTGGTGGACATATCCGGCCGTGGCAGGCAGCAGCGGTGGCAGGCTGGCCGAGGCAGGCAGCAGCTGTGGCAGGCTGGCCGGGGCAGGCAGCAGCTGTGGCAGGCTGGCCGGGGCAGGCAGCAGCTGTGGCAGGCTGGCCGAGGCAGGCAGCAGCTGTGGCAGGCTGGCCGAGGCAGGCAGCAGCTGTGGCAGGCAGCAGCTGTGGCAGGCTGGCCGAGGCAGGCAGCAGCTGTGGCAGGCTGGCCGGGGCAGGCAGCAGCTGTGACAGGCTGGCCGAGGCACGCAGCAGCTGTGACAGGCTGGCCGAGGCACGCAGCAGCTGTGACAGGCTGGCCGGGGCAGGCAGCAGTTGTGACAGGCTGGCCGGGGGCAGGCAGCAGCGGTGGCAGGCTGGCCGAGGCAGGCAGCAGCTGTGGCAGGCTGGCCGAGGCAGGCAGCAGCTGTGGCAGGCTGGCCGGGGCAGGCAGCAGCTATGACAGGCTGGCCGAGGCACGCAGCAGCTGTGACAGGCTGGCCGGGGCAGGCAGCAGCGGGGGCAGGCTGGCCGAGGCAGGCAGCAGCTGTGGCAGGCTGGCCGAGGCAGGCAGCAGCTGTGGCAGGCTGGCCGGGGCAGGCAGCAGCTGTGGCAGGCTGGCCGGGGCAGGCAGCAGCTGTGACAGGCTGGCCGAGGCACGCAGCAGCTGTGACAGGCTGGCCGGGGCAGGCAGCAGCTGTGGCAGGCTGGCCGGGGCAGGCAGCAGCTGTGGCAGGCTGGCCGGGGCAGGCAGCAGCTGTGGCAGGCTGGCCGGGGCAGGCAGCAGCTGTGGCAGGCTGGCCGGGGCAGGCAGCAGCTGTGGCAGGCTGGCCGGGGCAGGCAGCAGCTGTGGCAGGCTGGCCGGGGCAGGCAGCAGCTGTGACAGGCTGGCCGAGGCACGCAACAGCTGTGACAGGCTGGCCGGGGCAGGCAGCAGCTGTGGCAGGCTGGCCGGGGCAGGCAGCAGCTGTGGCAGGCTGGCCGGGGCAGGCTGGCCGGGGCAGGCAGCAGCTGTGACAGACTGGCCGAGGCACGCAGCAGCTGTGACAGGCTGGCCGGGACAGGCAGCAGCTGTGGCAGGCTGGCCGGGGCAGGCAGCAGCTGTGGCAGGCTGGCCGGGGCAGGCAGCAGCTATGACAGGCTGGCCGAGGCAGGCAGCAGCTGTGACAGGCTGGCCGGGGCAGGCAGCAGCTATGACAGGCTGGCCGAGGCAGGCAGCAGCTGTGACAGGCTGGCCGAGGCAGGCAGCAGCTGTGGCAGGCTGGCCGAGGCAGGCAGCAGCTGTGGCAGGCTGGCCGAGGCAGGCAGCAGCTGTGACAGGCTGGCCGGGGCAGGCAGCAGCTATGACAGGCTGGCCGAGGCAGGCAGCAGCTGTGACAGGCTGGCCGAGGCAGGCAGCAGCGGTGGCAGGCTGGCCGGGGCAGGCAGCAGCTGTGACAGGGTGGCCAACGAGGGCAGGCATGTTAATTGCTGGCAGATTACAAGATAAAACGTCGTCTGACTCTAATTGCCCGGGGGGGGGGGATGGTGGGATGGGTGTCGTTACCGGAGTGTGCGGCCAGCAGGAGGTGCGCTGTACCTCACTAATCTGAGAGCAAACTTGGGCTCGTTCTGCGGATTTCAAGTTAGTTGATGTCCCGCGAGGAGACGTTGTAGGAGTCACCTGAGGGATATAATCACCTCCAGTTCACCTGTGTCAACACGGGAGACATCTCCCGTCCACGAGGCTCACCATAGCCCGTGCTTCTTGCCCCGCTCCTGTGCCAGGTAAGTTACGGGCTCACCATAGCCCGTGCTTCTTGCCCCGCTCCTGTGCCAGGTAAGTTACGGGCTCACCATAGCCCGTGCTTCTTGCCCCGCTCCTGTGCCAGGTAAGTTACGGGCTCACCATAGCCCGTGCTTCTTGCCCCGCTCCTGTGCCAGGTAAGTTACGGGCTCACCATAGCCCGTGCTTCTTGCCCCGCTCCTGTGCCAGGTAAGTTACGGGCTCACCATAGCCCGTGCTTCTTGCCCCGCTCCTGTGCCAGGTAAGTTACGGGCTCACCATAGCCCGTGCTTCTTGCCCCGCTCCTGTGCCAGGTAAGTTACGGGCTCACCATAGCCCGTGCTTCTTGCCCCGCTCCTGTGCCAGGTAAGTTACGGGCTCACCATAGCCCGTGCTACTTGCCCCGCTCCTGTGCCAGGTAAGTTACGGGCTCACCATTGCCCGTGCTACTTGCCCCGCTCCTGTGCCAGGTAAGTTACGGGCTCACCATTGCCCGTGCTACTTGCCCCGCTCCTGTGCCAGGTAAGTTACGGGCTCACCATAGCCCGTGCTTCTTGCCCCGCTCCTGTGCCAGGTAAGTTACGGGCTCACCATAGCCCGTGCTACTTGCCCCGCTCCTGTGCCAGGTAAGTTACGGGCTCACCATAGCCCGTGCTACTTGCCCCGCTCCTGTGCCAGGTAAGTTACGGGCTCACCATAGCCCGTGCTACTTGGAACTTGTTCCGAGTAGCTTAATCTATAACAACAACAACAACCTGTGTCAAGACAGGTGTTGCGTAAACTCCCCTATTTGAGTTCCTGGGGCCAGATTCACGAAGCAGTTACGAACGTGTACATCTTTCCTCAATCTTTGATGGCTTTGGTTACATTTATTAAACAGTTTACAAGCATGAAAACTTGCCAATCAACTGTTGTTATTGTTATAAACAGCCTCCTGGTGCTTCGGAGTTCATTAACTGTTTAATAATTGTAAACAAAGCCGCCAAAGACTGAGGAAAGATGGACAGATTCGTAAGTGCTTGCGTAAGTGCTTTCGTGAATCTGGCCCCTGAAAGATAACGCTAGTGTCCAGACTCGTATTTAATGCTTCGTTATTATCTGTGTTATCTTCTGTTATCACCACCCATTATGGCTTTTTGAGTATTCTAAGATAGTGTATATTGTTATACATGTATATGTGTTACTATGTTACTCAAGTCTGTTTTAATCATATTTTATTTTTTGAGACAATAGGAACAGTATTATATACCACGTGTGTGTGTCTGTGCGCGTGTGTGTGTGTGCGTGTGTGTGTGTGTGTGCGTGTGTGTGCGTGTGTGTGTGTGTGCGTGTGTGTGCGTGTGTGTGTGTGCGTGTGTGTGTGTGTGTGTGTGTGTTCACCTAGTTGTGTTTTTGCGGGAGTTGAGCTTTGGCTCTTTGGTCCCGCCTCTCAACTTTTTTTTTTTTTTTTTTTTTTTAGATATATACAAGAGTTGTTACATTCTTGTACAGCCACTAGTACGCGTAGCGTTTCGGGCAAGTCACTGGAATACGATCCCCTGCCGCGAAGAATCGTGAATCAACTGGTGTACAGGTTCCTGAGCCTACTGGGCTCTATCATATCTACATTTGAAACTGTGTATGGAGTCAGCCTCCACCACATCACTGCCTAATGCATTCCACCTGTTAACTACTCTGACACTGAAAAAGTTCTTTCTAACGTCTCTGTGGCTCATGTGGGTACTCAGCTTCCACCTGTGTCCCCTTGTTCGCGTCCCGCCAGTGTTGAACGCGAACAAGGGGTCACAGGACGACCCGACACAAGGCGGGGCATTCATCTTGGTGGTATTTCCGGGTCGTGATGAAGGTTGTTGCTCCGGGTTACGTAGTGAAGGAGGCGGGCAAGGCTTACCCTGCCCCCTCACCCCCCCTGGCTTACCCTGCCCCTTCACCCCCCTGGCTTACCCTGCCCCTTCACCCCCCTGGCTTACCCTGCCCCCTCACCCCCCCTGGCTTACCCTGCCCCTTCACCCCCTGGCTTACCCTGCCCCTTCACCCCCTGGCTTACCCTGCCCCTTCCCCCCCCCCTGGCTTACCCTGCCCCTTCATCTGCGCTCACTACCACTCATAGTTTAATTACTGATCGTGTTACAGCTGCTAATGGTACTACAGCTGTCTCAGTTGCTACTGTCTGTTGATACTGCCTCTGTTGGTACTGCCTCTGTTGGTACTGCCTCTGTTGATACTGCCTCTGTTGGTACTGCCTCTGTTGGTACTGCCTCTGTTGGTACTGCCTTTGTTGCTACTGCCTCTGTTGCTACTGCCTCTGTTGCTACTGCCTCTGTTGCTACTGCCTCTGTTGCTACTGCCTCTGTTGCTACTGCCTCTGTTGCTACTGCCTCTGTTGCTACTGCCTCTGTTGCTACTGCCTCTGTTGCTACTGCCTCTGTTGGTACTGCCTCTGTTGCTACTGCCTCTGTTGCTACTGCCTCTGTTGCTGGAGTTACTGTTGCTGCTGCCACCATCACTACCACTGTTGCCTCTATCACGCCATACCTATCAGTCCCTCCCGTGCCTCCTCCTCCCTCTCTACCCCTACTTACATACCCATCATTACACGGTGGGGCCCCTGAAGGCTCTGGACACATGGTGGAGGCTCTGGACACATGGTGGAGGCTCTGGACACATGGTGGAGGCTCTGGAAACATGGTGGAGGCTCTGGACACATGGTGGAGCTCTGGACACATGATGGTGGCTCTGGACACATGGTGAAGGCTCTGGACACATGGTGGAGGCTCTGGACACGTGGTGGAGGCTCTGGACACATGGTGGAGGCTCTGGACACATGGTGGAGGCTCTGGACACATGGTGGAGGCTCTGGACACATGGTGGAGGCTCTGGACACATGGTGGAGGCTCTGGACACATGGTGGAGGCTCTGGACACATGGTGGAGGCTCTGGACACATGGTGGAGACTCTGGACACATGGTGGAGGCTCTGGACACATGGTGGAGGCTCTGGAAACATGGTGGAGGCTCTGGACACATGGTGGAGGCTCTGGACAAATGTTGGAGGCTCTGGACACATGGTGGAGGCTCTGGACACATAGTGGAGACTCTGGACACATGGTGGAGGGGGGGGGGGGGTGATCCTGGTCACATAAAATGTTCTAACTATCGACGGGATAATTAATGTTGAGACGGAATTATCGCGGATTTAGACGGAGGCTGGTAGAGGAGAGGCCTATGGGTCCTGACAGACGAAAGTGGGTGTAGACGGGTGCTGAACGTGGGTGTAGACGGGTGCTGAACGTGGGTGTAGACGGGTGCTGGACGTGGGTGTAGACGGGTGCTGGACGTGGGTGTAGACGGGTGCTGGACGTGGGTGTAGACGGGTGCTGGACGTGGGTGTAGACGGGTGCTGAACGTGGGTGTAGACGGGTGCTGAACGTGGGTGTAGACGGGTGCTGAACGTGGGTGTAGACGGGTGCTGAACGTGGGTGTAGACGGGTGCTGGACGTGGGTGTAGACGGGTGCTGAACGTGAGAGAGTCAAGGACAGGTGGGTGAGGGTCCACTGACAGGTGGGTATTACCGAAGACATCAGCCCAGAAGCCGAACTGGACGAGACGGATTGGGAGGAACTTGACGTAGTGGGAGGAGGAGGAGGAGGAGGAGGAGGAGGAGGAGGAGGAGGAGGAGGAGGAGGAGGAGGAGGAGGGGAAGATAGTGGTCAGGTAAATTTACCGTGGGAACCACCCCCCTCCACCCCCCCCCCCCCCTCTCCCCTACAACACCCACCACAACCACCACACACCCGCCCCCCTGCAACCACGGAGATGGGAAGGGAAGGGAATTATCAGGGTGAAAATGCCAAGCCATTACGACTATGTAGCACTGTGAAAGGGGTCAGGATAAGGATTTGGGATGGGACGGGGGAAAGGAATGGTGCCCAACCACTTGGACGGTCGGGGATTGAACGCCGCCCTGCATGAAGCGAGACCATCGCTCTACCGTCCAGCCCAAGTGGTTTTGGACCATGGTGATGGGAGAACATGCAGCAAGTCTCCCAGGGTTATGTAATGTTGTACCCGCTGTGGAACACGCGGCTCTCACCTCTACACATCAAAGGTCCGACTCAGGAGTGGGGAACACGCTGCACCAGGCTTCGATAAATAGAACAGGGATACAAATTCATGTAAGGGATCGACTAAACAAAGCCAAAGCAGCCTTAGGAAAACTGAGAAGATTCCGAAGCCTCAGTACTAACATTCAGATCCACCTATATAAGGCTCTAGTTCGGCCGCTTCACCCGTGTGAATGGGTAATAGACTTGGGTCTTCCAGAAGAGAGGAAATATCAACATTATCAAGAACTGTCCGACAGATCACTGGAACATTATCTTAACACAGTGGAGGGTTGCAAGTTCAGCAAGATCACCTCTGATATGTAACAACACACACGAGCCTTATCACATTGGTCGTAATATTAATGAAGTCAACACATGGGTCATACTCATCCACACTAAAGCCCCGAAATCATCTCAAGATAACCTCAAGATATACCCGACACGGCCTAATATGTGACCTCTCACACCAGGACGCTTTAAGGGGTTTACAACCGTGAAATTTGTAGTGGTATTGTCTGACCACAAGGGAAGGGGGGGGTGCGAACCTTGGCCACTCACCTAACTTACGAAGGCAGAGGCCACTTCGCCCAAGCTATCGTCAATATTCCGCTGTTTTAAATACCATATTGCACCTAAAAAAAAATCGCTGTGGTCAATACCTTCAAAACTGTTCGAAGCATTTGGGCAAGTCCAGAAATCAATAGTTACGTAGGAAATGATCACTCTTCAAATGCGTCCCTATTGTGTACTCGAACCTGGGGCCAATATTACCACTCGCTACACCTCTCGCTTTCTCTCTCCATTCCTGCTGCTTTCCAGGGTGTTGAGATGAGTGTGTTGAAAGTGTTGTCAGCAGACACCCTCAACACAGACAGTCTTCCCTATCCTGTCCAGTGTACTGCTTACACCCGTCCCTATCCAGCCGTCTTATCTATGGAGACAGTGAGAGAGAGAGAGAGAGAGAGAGAGAGAGAGAGAGAGGGGCAGATTTACTGGTCCTGGGCGTGCTTGGCTGAGACAGATGGGCGGGCCACATAATCAAATAGGGCTGAGGGAGATGGGGAGAATAACAGGGAAAAATTGAGGGAGATATCTAGGGAGCATAGTGGGTAAGGGGTGTCTGGGGAGCATAGGGGGTAAGGGGTGTCTGGGGAGCATAGTGGGTAAGGGGGTGTCTGGGGAGCATAGTGGGTAAGGGGTGTCTGGGGAGCATAGTGGGTAAGGGGTGTCTGGGGAGCATAGTGGGTAAGGGGTGTCTGGGGAGCATAGAGGGTAAGGGGTGTCTGGGGAGCATAGTGGGTAAGGGGTGTCTGGGGAGCATAGTGGGTAAGGGGGTGTCTGGGGAGCACAGAGGGGAGGTGAGACATGACACAGAAAGGATGACTGAGTGATTGAGATTGAATAAAATATCTTACAAATTCCTTTAAATAAACACCTAATTATGAAAGAAAATAAAACCCTATAAATACAGGAAGATAAGATGTTGTCAAACACGTAGTCAGTGTCAGGTGGAGACCAGCGTGTTCGGATAAGGGTCTGCTCTGGCCGGATAAGGGTCTGCTCTGGCCGGATAAGGGTCTGCTCTGGCCGGATAAGGGAATAATATGGCCGGGGCCGGATAGGTAATGTCACCCCAGCGGATGAGAGAGCTTATGATGCACGTCCTCGGTGGCTCCCTCTCTCCCACGGTGTCTCCCTGTCCCAGGGTGTCTCCCTGTCACCCAGGGTGTCTCCCTGTCACCCAGGGTGTCTCCCTGTCTCCCACGGTGTCTGCCTGTCACCCAGGGTGTCTCCCTGTCTCCCAGGGTGTCTTCCTGTCACCCAGGGTGTCTACCTGTCACCCAGGGTGTCTTCCTGTCACCCAGGGTGTCTGCCTGTCACCCAGGGTGTCTCCCTGTCACCCAGGGTGTCTTCCTGTTCCCCAGGGTGTCTCCCTGTCACCCAGGGTGTCTTCCTGTCCCCCAGGGTGTCTTCCTGTCACCCAGGGTGTCTGCCTGTCACCCAGGGTGTCTCCCTGTCCCCAGCCTGGGGCGCTGACACAAGTGTCCGCTAAGGGACCCACAACAGCTTATAGAGCTGAGAGCTCACTCTCCCAACATTGCTGCTAAAACAAAACCACAACAGTTTAAGTAACCAAATGGAAGTCGCACACTCGGAGAGAACGCTGAGGACAAGCACCAAACACTCCAGCAACAAACACTCCAGCAACAAACACTCCAGCAACAAACACTCCAGCAACAAACACTCCAGCAACAAACACTCCAGCAACAAACACTCCAGCAACAAACACTCCAGCGACAAACACTCCAGCGACAAACACTCCAGCAACAATCACTCCAGCAACAAACACTCCAGCAACAAACACTCCAGCACCAAACACTCCAGCAACAAACACTCCAGCAACAATCACTCCAGCAACAAACACTCCAGCAACAAACACTCCAGCACCAAACACTCCAGCAACAAACACTCCAGCAACAAACACTCCAGCAACAAACACTCCAGCAACAAACACTCCAGCAACAAACACTCCAGCACCAAACACTCCAGCAACAAACACTCCAGCAACAAACACTCCAGCAACAAACACTCCAGCACTAAACACTCCAGCAACAAACACTCCAGCACCAAACACTCCAGCAACAAACACTCCAGCAACAAACACTCCAGCACCAAACACTCCAGCAACAAACACTCCAGCAACAAACACTCCAGCAACAAACACTCCAGCAACAAACACTCCAGCAACAAACACTCCAGCAACAAACACTCCAGCACCAAACACTCCAGCAACAAACACTCCAGCACCAAACACTCCAGCAACAAACACTCCAGCAACAAACACTCCAGCACCAAACACTCCAGCAACAAACACTCCAGCAACAAACACTCCAGCAACAAACACTCCAGCAACAAACACTCCAGCAACAAACACTCCAGCAACAAACACTCCAGCAACAAACACTCCAGCACCAAACACTCCAGCAACAAACACTCCAGCAACAAACACTCCAGCAACAAACACTCCAGCACCAAACACTCCAGCAACAAACACTCCAGCACCAAACACTCCAGCACTAAACACTCCAGCAACAAACACTCCAGCAACAAACACTCCAGCACCAAACACTCCAGCACCAAACACTCCAGCACTAAACACTCCAGCAACAAACACTCCAGCACCAAGCACTCCAGCACTAAACACTCCAGCAACAAACACTCCAGCAACAAACACTCCAGCAACAAACACTCCAGCACTAAACACTCCAGCAACAAACACTCCAGCAACAAACACTCCAGCAACAAACACTCCAGCACCAAACACTCCAGCAACAAACACTCCAGCAACAAACACTCCAGCAACAAACACTCCAGCAACAAACACTCCAGCAACAAACACTCCAGCAACAAACACTCCAGCACCAAACACTCCAGCCACAATCACTCCAGCAACAAACACTCCAGCAACAAACACTCCAGCAACAAACACTCCAGCACCAAACACTCCAGCAACAAACACTCCAGCACTAAACACTCCAGCAACAAACACTCCAGCACTAAACACTCCTGCAACAAACACTCCAGCAACAAACACTCCAGCAACAAACACTCCAGCAACAAACACTCCAGCACTAAACACTCCAGCAACAAACACTCCAGCAACAAACACTCCAGCACCAAACACTCCAGCACCAAACACTCCAGCACTAAACACTCCAGCAACAAACACTCCAGCAACAAACACTCCAGCACTAAACACTCCAGCAACAAACACTCCAGCAACAAACACTCCAGCAACAAACACTCCAGCACCAAACACTCCAGCAACAAACACTCCAGCACTAAACACTCCAGCAACAAACACTCCAGCAACAAACACTCCAGCAACAAACACTCCAGCAACAAACACTCCAGCACTAAACACTCCAGCAACAAACACTCCAGCACCAAACACTCCAGCAACAAACACTCCAACACCAAACACTCCAGCAACAAACACTCCAGCACCAAACACTCCAGCAACAAACACTACAGCACCAAACACTCCAGCACTAAACACTCCAGCAACAAACACTCCAGCAACAAACACTCCAGCAACAAACACTCCAGCAACAAACACTCCAGCAACAAACACTCCAGCACTAAACACTCCAGCAACAAACACTCCAGCAACAAACACTCCAGCACCAAACACTCCAGTAACAAACACTCCAGCAACAAACACTCCAGCAACAAACACTCCAGCAACAAACACTCCAGCAACAAATACTCCAGCAACAAACACTCCAGCAACAAACACTCCAGCACTAAACACTCCAGCAACAAACACTCCAGCAACAAACACTCCAGCACCAAACACTCCAGCAACAAACACTCCAGCAACAAACACTCCAGCAACAAACACTCCAGCACCAAACACTCTAGCACTAAACACTCCAGCAACAAACACTCCAGCAACAAACACTCCAGCAACAAACACTCCAGCAACAATCACTCCAGCAACAAACACTCCAGCAACAAACACTCCAGCAACAATCACTCCAGCAACAAACACTCCAGCAACAAACACTCCAGCAACAAACACTCCAGCAACAAACACTCCAGCAACAAACACTCCAGCAACAATCACTCCAGCAACAAACACTCCAGCAACAAACACTCCAGCAACAATCACTCCAGCAACAAACACTCCAGCAACAAACACTCCAGCAACAAACACTCCAGCAACAAACACTCCAGCAACAATCACTCCAGCACCAAACACTCCAGCAACAAACACTCCAGCAACAAACACTCCAGCGACAAACACTCCAGCAACAAACACTCCAGCAACAAACACTCCAGCAACAATCACTCCAGCAACAAACACTCCAGCAACAAACACTCCAGCAACAATCACTCCAGCAACAAACACTCCAGCAACAAACACTCCAGCAACAAACACTCCAGCAACAAACACTCCAGCAACAATCACTCCAGCACCAAACACTCCAGCAACAAACACTCCAGCAACAAACACTCCAGCACCAAACACTCCAGCAACAAACACTCCAGCAACAAACACTCCAGCAAGAAACACTCCAGCAACAATCACTCCAGCAACAAACACTCCAGCAACAATCACTCCAGCACCAAACACTCCAGCAACAAACACTCCAGCAACAAACACTCCAGCACCAAACACTCCAGCAACAAACACTCCAGCAACAAACACTCCAGCAAGAAACACTCCAGCAACAATCACTCCAGCACCAAACACTCCAGCAACAAACACTCCAGCAACAAACACTCGAGATTCAAGATGGATGTTATAAATGTGTCCTTGTAACGTGACGCTCCCAGTGTTGTGTTCTTGTAACGTGACGCTCCCAGTGTTGTGTTCTTGTAACGTGACGCTCCCAGTGTTGAGTCCTTGTAACGTGACGCTCCCAGTGTTGTGTTCTTGTAACGTGACGCTCCCAGTGTTGAGTCCTTGTAACGTGACGCTCCCAGTGTTGTGTCCTTGTAACGTGACGCTCCCAGTGTTGAGTCCTTGTAACGTGACGCTCCCAGTGTTGTGTTCTTGTAACGTGACGCTCCCAGTGTTGAGTCCTTGTAACGTGACGCTCCCAGTGTTGTGTCCTTGTAACGTGACGCTCCCAGTGTTGTGTTCTTGTAACGTGACGCTCCCAGTGTTGTGTCCTTGTAACGTGACGCTCCCAGTGTTGAGTCCTTGTAACGTGACGCTCCCAGTGTTGTGTCCTTGTAACGTGACGCTCCCAGTGTTGAGTCCTTGTAACGTGACGCTCCCAGTGTTGAGTCCTTGTAACGTGACGCTCCCAGTGTTGTGTCCTTGTAACGTGACGCTCCCAGTGTTGTGTCCTTGTAACGTGACGCTCCCAGTGTTGTGTCCTTGTAACGTGACGCTCCCAGTGTTGTGCCCTTGTAACGTGACGCTCCCAGTGTTGTGCCCTTGTAACGTGACGCTCCCAGTGTTGTGTCCTTGTAACGTGACGCTCCCAGTGTTGTGTCCTTGTAACGTGACGCTCCCAGTGTTGTGTCCTTGTAACGTGACGCTCCCAGTGTTGTGCCCTTGTAACGTGACGCTCCCAGTGTTGTGCCCTTGTAACGTGACGCTCCCAGTGTTGTGCACAGGAAGGATTTCTTGGTCTGCGTAATGTGGGGTGGTAACCTTGGCGACAGTGTAGTGGCTGGGTGTTGGTGGGGTGAGTGGGAGGGACATGGGAAGGACGGGGAGAGGGAGGGGATAGTGGGAGGGGAGAGGGAGAGGGAGAGGGAATAAAGGGAGTGGGAGGGACAGAGGGAAGGGAATAAAGGGAGTGGGAGGGACAGAGGGAAGGGAATAAAGGGAGTGGGAGGGACAGAGGGAAGGGAATAAAGGGAGTGGGAGGGAGGGAAAGGGAAGGGATAACAGCAGGACTAACGTGACCTTGTCTGTTCTGAAATGTATTTTTTTTAACCTGGGAATCTTTTTGTTTTATGTAGATAGTCTCGGTGTTTCGCAAGTGGTTCCTTCCCCCACCCCTCCCCCTCCACCCACACGCACGCACGCACGCACGCACGCACGCACACACACACACACACACACACACACAGGAACCTGTAAACCTATTATTAGGTAAGTAAATTAGGTAGGAACCTGTTGATTGACGGTTGAGAGACGGGACCAAAGAGCCAGAGCTCAACCTTCGCAAGCACAACTAGTCGAGTACACACATACCTCGCATTCGTTCTACAGGAAAGGTACAGACAGAGACGTAAGTAAAGATGGGGAATGAGAAATTGAAATTGAAATAAGTTTATTGAGGTAAAATACACACAAAGGGATGAGGTAGCTCAAGCTATTCTCACCCCGTTCAGTACATCGTGTTAATACATACATAGACACACATCACAAACAATAAACATATTACCAAACATTCTGAGAGATAAACATATACATTTCCTCCTTCACAAGTAGTATAGAAGGGAAAGATATATATGGAAATTTCTGACAAAAAAGGATAAAGATGAACATAGCCGATATCACAAGGAAATGGATAAAGAAAAAGTAGAGAAAGAGGAATGTTAGAGAGAGGGAAGGAAGAGGTGTGAGGGAGAGGGAAGGGAGTGTGCAGAGGGACAGGAGAGGGGGTGGGGTGGGGAAGAGAGAGGAAAAAGTCAATGTTGGTACCTGGAGAGTAAGTTACCTGTCTGCCTGGAGGGTCCTTCTGCGCCTCCAGCCGGGTCGGGGCCAGACTAGTCCTCTGGTCTGGAATGTTCTGCCAGTATCACCGTCCAGTGTTCCAGTTTGAGTTGTTCCGTAGAGCCCAGTGTTCCAGTTTGAGGTGTTCCACAGAGCCCAGTGTTCCAGTTTGAGTTGTTCCGTAGAACCCAGTGTTCCAGTTTCAGTTGTTCCGTAGAGTCCAGTGTTCCAGTTTGAGGTGTTCCGTAGAGCTCAGTGTTCCAGTCTGACAATGTCACAGAGCGACCACACTTTCTTGCGTTTAATGGTCCGTGATTTTCATTGTCAGTATGTGTTGCCTGGAATGTTCCAGGGGTTCCAGAGCTGGAGCCTGGAATATTCCAGTGGTTCCAGAGCTGGAGCCTGGAATGTTCCAGTGGTTCCAGAGCTGGAGCCTGGAATATTCCAGTGGTTCCAGAGCTGGAGCCTGGAATGTTCCAGGGATTCCAGAGCTGGAGCCTGGAATGTTCCAGTGGTTCCAGAGCTGGAGCCTGGAATGTTCCAGGGATTCCAGAGCTGGAGCCTGGAATGTTCCAGTGGTTCCAGAGCTGGAGCCTGGAATGTTCCAGGGGTTCCAGAGCTGGAGCCTGGAATATTCCAGGGGTTCCAGAGCTGGAGCCTGGAATGTTCCAGCGATATATTCCAGGAAAAACTATAACTTTCAACAACCATCTTCTCCAAAGAAGAGAGTTTGAGCCAGTAACTTCTGGATGTCTGCTGCTCCATAAAACATCTCCTCTACCAACTTAAGGACGGTCAAAGGGTCGTGGCCGGAACGTTTATGAGTCTGGGGCCAACTTGCAGGAAACATTTATTCAGTCCAGCGAAGGTAAAACCCAACGTTTGGAAAGTGTAGGTCAGTTTGGCGGGAGTCTCCTGACTGGCGCCCTCAGCCCTGACCGTCCTCAGCCCTGACCGTCCTCAGCCCTGACCGTCCTCAGCCCTGACCGTCCTCAACCCTGACCGTCCTCAGCCCTGACCGTCCTCAGCCCTGACCGTCCTCAGCCCTGACCGTCCTCAGCCCTGACCGTCCTCAGCCCTGACCGTCCTCAGCCCTGACCGTCCTCAGCCCTGACCGTCCTCAGCCCTGACCGTCCTCAACCCTGACCGTCCTCAGCCCTGACCGTCCTCAGCCCTGACCGTCCTCAGCCCTGACCGTCCTCAGCCCTGACCGTCCTCAGCCCTGACCGTCCTCAACCCTGACCGTCCTCAGCCCTGACCGTCCTCAGCCCTGACCGTCCTCAGCCCTGACCGTCCTCAGCCCTGACCGTCCTCAGCCCTGACCGACCTCAGCCCTGACCGTCCTCAGCCCTGACCGTCCTCAGCCCTGACCGTCCTCAGCCCTGACCGTCCTCGGGCCCTGACCGTCCTCGGGCCCTGACCGTCCTCAGCCCTGACCGTCCTCAGCCCTGACCGTCCTCAGCCCTGACCGTCCTCAGCCCTGACCGTCCTCAGCCCTGACCGTCCTCGGGCCCTGACCGTCCTCGGGCCCTGATGTAATGACCCTGATTGTAATACCTCGCCTTGTATCTATCTCGACCGCGCACTCCGCTACTACCACTGAGCTAACCGTGCAATCTCCGCTCTTTCTATGGTAATAACAGATGCTATACCGATCATATAAGATGTTAACACTCGGGCCGTCATACGAAGACGTAAACCAGTACACAGAGGAAGGAGAGAGAGAGGCAGAGCGAGAGGAGAGAGAGAGGAGAGCGAGAACGAGAGCAAGGGAGGGAGAACGAGAGCGAGTGAGGGCGAGGGAGAGTGAGACACTAGTGAGGGAGAGTGAGACAGAAAGATAGAGATAATCGTAGTCACAACCTATCGTATGAGTTACCGAGTGACGCTGCCACCACCCTGAGTTACCGGACAGGGGACCGGAGTGAGAGTCGTAGGTCTTGCAGATGGAGTAACCTACCAGGACAGGTGTAGGGGACAATTGAACGGTACAAGGATCCTGGCCTGACACTCGAATAATCCTGACCACTTGGGAACTATAGTGTACACAAGAATAAGGCGGGACACACCAACACTAACACCTCAACACGGAAGACGAACGGGGGGAGGAGTACTGAATAATTAAGAGCACTAGGTCACTAGGGCAAAGGGGACGGTAAGCCCAATATCACTAAAGCAAGGAACCATTAATACACATTGAATAACACTTAATATCTGACTTTATTAGAAATAATTAAATAAGACACTCCCTAACTATATTCCCTACTAGAGGCCAAGGGTACTGAATGAGGTGCTTTAGTACAAGAGAGCCGTACTTACTCGTATGTTGTTCCACAGTTTTCCTGGAGATGATGTTCTTTCCCAGAGTCCACACACACCTCCCTACTGGGCTGTGCCCACTCAACTGACTCCTCCTGATCTACTGCTCCTCAGCTGAACATGAGGGTTTTGCATTTGTTGTTTAGGGGTTAATCCCTGAAGATTACCATGACGGCATCAATTCTGACCTCTTTGTGATTCGATGACCGTTGACCTGACTCTATGGCTAACTTATACAGAGGTGTAACTTTTACATTGTCTGCCGCCGCCTGACTGGCGCCTGTGGGTTGTTCATCCTCCACGTGGCCTGTTCATGCTGTTATGATGTTCATGTACTATGTACTGCTCTCTTGTTACATATCCCCCAATGTCCCGGTTTAAGAAAAACCGTGGGCGAGGAACTCGAACATGGCTTTTCTTATCCCAGACCATAAAGGAACTAGCACATGCCTCGAAAAAAAAATAGCTACCCTATCTAAATATATACATTTCACAGTCGAGAAATATTTATAAAGACTCTCAACAATAACAGTTACCATGGTAACTCAAAATCCAGGCTGACCATACCTGCATGGCAGCCCATCAATCCTCTCAGATGACCAATCAACATTTGAAAAAAATAACACAATTTATGATGACCAATTAAATTTATATTGGAACCATCTTTCCGCTGGTTCCCCAGTTCACCAGAGTCTACACAAAAATTTTCGTTCATAACTTATTTTCTCTGTAACGGTGAACTCCAAGTTTTCTGAACTTAAAAAAATTACATATATATTGTATATACAAATTAACAAAGTCTTTATTCCCGACGAGTCCGTTGTCCCGATGTTGTTGACTCGCCCATTGCTGTATTCTTGCTGTAGTTCTGCAACGATGCGTCGTGTTCTTCACCAACGATGTTCTTCAGCTGGCCTCAGTTGTTGTGAGAAGAGATCCACTCCCCTCCTGACTAGAGTCTTCCACTGATCTAGTCCACAATCTGCAGTACATCCGCGCTGCTGGTCCCTACTTCCGGGTCGTCGACGAGGCGATGACGTCGGTGTTGACAGCGATGATTGACTTGCTGTCCGGTCACAGGGGGAACTCTGGCGTACCTGGGTTCCATCCTCTTGTAAGATGTTGTCGCCTGCTGAACGTCTGCTGGCGATGTTCTGCCTGCCGCATACATGTTGCCTTCCTGGGAGTACTGAGACGTTGACACCAGACGAGGTCTTGCTTGATGAGTGAACAGCTCCAGTTCGTTGAGGCGGGGTGGGCGTGGCGGCAGAACCCTCGGGTCCCGGCTCCAGCTCTTGGGTTCCATCCACTTACAGGTGTTTCTTCTGCTACGTCGTACTAGGCCTTTACGACTTTCTTCGTTATCCCATCATGCACATGATTGTAGGCCCAAGATGCAAATCGTGCATCCGCGTTGGCGTATCATGCACACTCTAGAGGGAACGTGCTGTTCTTACGTAGCCACCAAGTTTCACATCTTGTTTCTCGGCGCATCAGAAACCTCAGGAGTGGGCAAGACCTTGTGTAATCCCGCAACCGTTGCCCAATCCACTCCGTTGTTCTTGGCTGTTCATTTCCGGTCACCGGTGTTCTGTATAGCAAGGCAGGTGACCTCATTAATGTCTCGTCTGATATGTTGAATCAGTCCTCCAGATGACAGCTAGTGTTGGCAGTTCCATAACCACATTAAGTGACGAGGTGTTGGCTGTGACCTTGACTTGTAGCCGCCCCCACCATGGCAGGTACCACTAACAAGGGTGGGGGGGGGGGGAGGGATGGAGGGGGTGATGTAGTGTGACCCGTCCTGTCCCTCGGGAACTAAACCTGGTTCCCGCCAGACAATAGCGGTGACATGCTACTCTGGCCTCAGTTGTAGAGATGGGATATGGCCGACAGTGTGGAAATGTGAGCAGACCTGGGAAAAGAAACATTCATAACTCATATCTGGTGGAGACCTGGATCTGCCCTGGAGGTTTTAAGAAAGATAACTCCTCCAGGGTAGGTAAAGGTACGTCACTCTTGACTAAGCACCTACAGTACAATTCTTTGCCTCTACCTATAACTCAGATGACAGCTTAACTCAGTTACTGTGCGCTCATGTGCGCGCGAGATCTGGTGACCATAGGGTGACCAGGCCTAACTTGGCTACTAAGTAAGGATGATAGGATGTCATCATCCTCCTCCGATTGAGCATCAGGAATAACCATTCCCTCCCCTCTCTCGGGAATTGGAATTGCTGAAGGTAATTCCAGTTCTTCCCTTGCTACATAAAGTTTCAATTTATTTATATGGATGGTTCTTTCAACCTGGTCTTCAAATATACCCTTAATTATGAAATTTACTGGGCCTAGTTTCTTAATAACTCTATAAGGGCCTCGCCATCTAGCTGCTAACTTCCTACTCTGATTGGCGGGCGCTGACTCATTCAACCGCATCACTAGGCTTCCCTCTTTCACTCTTAATGGTTGTACCTGCTTATCATAATAATGGGCATACCGTGTCCTTGCTTTCTTTGATGCTTCAGCTGCTATCCTCCACGCATTCTTCATCTTGGTGAGGATTTCTGAAGGATAATCCTCTCCATAACTTATAGTATGTCTGTTAAGCAGACCTGACGCAAAATTACACGAGTGTCCAGTAAACAGCAAGAGTGGTTGAGTATTTATTGACTGGTGCACTGCGGTGTTTAGTGCAAACTGAACAAAGGGCAACTGTTCATCCCAAGTGGCCGGGTCATTCTCTGCTAAAATGGCAAGCATATCCTTCACCGTTCTATTAGTTCGTTCCACCATGCCGTTCGTCTGGGGATGGTATGCTGTTGTTAGCGCAGTTGTTGTTTCTAATAGTTTACATACTTCCTGAAATAAACTACCAATAAACTCCTGTCCCCTGTCAGATACTAGAACTTTAGGCGGACCGAACACAGTAACAAACCTAGCTAAAAATGCATCTGCCACTGTTTGGGGGTCTTTCCTGGGAAGGGCTACTAGAGTGGTATACCTGGACAGATGGTCCACTAGAACTAGCGCATATCTGTTGCCTGAATTGCTACTATGTAAATCAATTAAATCAGCCCCCACCCGATCCAAGGGTTCTGTTATCTCTGAGAATTCCTGGAGTGGGGCTTGTACTTTAGGAGTACCTTTGCGTCGTTGACAGTTCCCACATGACCTGACGTACTTAATTACATGTGATAATAACCCTGGGAAATAAAATAATGACTTGGCCTTTGTGTAAGTTTTGTACACTCCCGGGTGACCTGCAATCTTTGACGCATGCGCAAGTTTTAATGCCGAAGGCTTTAATGCGTCAGGGATAACTAGCTGAAACAACGCCCTGTCTTTCTGGGCATTTACATGGTACAACACTCCTTCTTTGAGTGCAAAGTCATTTAAAGAGGTACTTTGTTTTCTCGCAGGATATTTCCCTCCTTCCAGATGTTCAATAATTTCCTTCCATCGCTGTTCCTTCATCTGAAGTTCTCTCATTTTATCGCTCGCAATCGTTTCAATGTTTACATTCATATTGACGGTGGCAATGTTCCTACTTAGCGCATCAGGAACAACATGAGATGGACCAGGCTTATACAATATCTGAAACGAGTGTGCTGACAGTTCGTGACCCCACCTTGTCATTCTCGGGCAACGTGTCTTTTTCTTAAAAATGTGGGTCAATGCTCGATGATCAGTATAAATTATGAAGTGACGCTGAAACAAATAAGGCTCAAAATACCTTACACTCTCTACTACAGCTAAAGCTTCCTTGTCAGTGGCTGAGTACCTTACTTCCGGTCCTTTCACTTTCCTACTAAAGTAAGCTACCGGGTGCGGGTTGTTCTCCGAGTCACGCTGTATTAAACAGCCACCTATGGCAATACCGCTAGCATCAGTGTGGACTTCCCAATCTTTCTCAAAGTTAGGAATTGCTAAAACTGGAGTAGTACTCAATTGTAATTTTAACTTCTCAAAAGCCTCATCATGCTCTCGGGTCCATACAAACTTAACATTTTTCTTAGTGAGATTCGTCAGTGAAGCTGACGTTCTCGCAAAACCTTCTATGTGTCGACGGAAATACCCAGCTGCACCCAGAAATCTTCTCACGTCCTTTGCTGTCTTTGGTGTTGGCATTTCAGCAATAGCGCGACAAGAGTCCGGGTCAGGGCGTATTCCATCTGTGCTTACCTGAAAACCCAGAAACTTGAATTTCTGAGCCGCCAGGGTACACTTTTGGGCGTTCAATTTGAACCCCGCCTTGTTCAACAGCGACAAGGTCTCTGTCAAATCATGGAGGTGTTCGTCAAAAGTTCTAGAGTACACTACAACATCATCAAGGTACGCCAATGAGTGCCTACCGAGAACAGGGCTTAGAATATAATTTATCGCCCTCTGAAAAGATGAAGGAGCTGTTTTTAATCCAAATGGCATACGCTTGAAATGGTAAGTCCGCACACCATCCGAAAATGCTGTTTTTTCTCTGTCTTGCTTTGCAACTGGTATGGCCCAATACGCTGACTTTGCGTCAAGTGTCGAGAAGTACTTAGCTGTGCCAAACTGGTCTATGATTTCCTGAATGAGAGGCAGAGGATAAGCGTCCGCTGTTGTCACTTCGTTCACTTTACGGTAATCTACACAGAACCTGTAACTACCATCAGGTTTGCGTACTAGCACTACTGGGGAAAGCCACGGTGACGTGCTCTCTTCTATAACGCCCTGTCTCATCATCTTTCTACACTCATCTCTAATAAGTTGTTTCGCCTGCTCTGGGAGTCTCCATTGACGTGTTTGGGCCGGAGGATTATCACCTGTTGGAATGGTGTGTTCGACTTGAGGCAGGTAGCCTATTTCCTCATCCTCGGTCGCAAATAACCTAGGAAATTTACGGAGGACTTCCCGTACCTGTTTACGTTCAGCAGGTGACATATGAGTCAAATCTAGAGCAGTTATTAATTTGTCCACCATTTCCTTATCTTGAGGAGATAACGGGGTTTCTTTACCGATCTTACTGTGTGACTCCTCGTCTCTTACGTTCAATGCGCTACATTGCGCTGGTACAGTCGATGTTCGTGTGGTATCTGACTCTATTATTTCTTTTAAATTTACCACAATTCCTCGTGTCAGACTATCGCCCACCCTAAAGCGATAAGGTTTGTGAGAGAGGTTGACCACTGGTATTATCGCACCTTTGTCATGTACAGATACCAGAGTATATGGTATCATCAACTTATCAATTCTGCCAGCTACCTGAAGGGTACTTCCGGGTTGAATGTTTCTTCCTACGGCGACTTTAATAAACTTAAATGACCGTGGTGGACATACTTGTCTGTGTACAGCATGTAGTCTACATGTTTTCTTGTCAGGGTCTTGAAGAGACTTGAACAATTGTTTAGGAAGGTTTACATATTTAGGTGCTCGTTGAATTGAAGCAATCATGGGAGGGTGATCAGTTAACTTTACTGGGAAAGACACAGATCCCAACTGTAGCCTACTGTGTCTTGCTCCCTTCTCCGATGTCAAAGAATATGTAAATCGTCTCAAAAAATCCATGCCTAACAATATATCACCAGGGAATGTTACATTATCCACCACAGTACACTCATGGATACAAGGTTTATCTTTTTCAATGTTAAAAGTTAAAATACATTTTCCCAGAACGTCAAAGTGTTGACCATTGACAGCTGTTAATTGTGCACCCCCTTCCTTAAGGCGCACCTGACTGAAGGTCCTAAATGAGTCCATCTTAATGATGGTTACCTGACTACCAGTGTCCAGGAATGCAGTCAACCTCTTCCCGCACACCCTCACTTCAAAAGTGGGCCGCCCTTCCTCCTTGGGGGCCTTATCTCATATTTCCTCATTACTATTGGGGCAGTCATCTCGTTTGTGGCCTCGTCCGCCACAACTCCAACACCTGGGGTCATAGGTGTAGTACCAGTGAGGAGGCGGACCTGCTCTATGGTGCCCTCCCCTCTGGTTGCTAGAAGAGTTACCTACACTCTCCTTAACACGATGCGAATTGTTCGTATCTACCGCTTGGACATAAGAGGATTGTCTAGTTTCAGTTGTATCCTTACACTGCCCCTGAATGTTTTGTAAGTCCGTAGCGTACTCTATTAAACTATAGTAATCCATCGTTACACTTGCAGCCGAAACGTGAGCTCCAAGTGTCCCGGGGATTGACATACACAACAGTTGTTTAGCCTTCTGACTAATTCTCAGGTCATCGTATCCTAATTCATGCCTCAAGTCACGCACTCTACGCAATATGCCAGTTCCAAAGTCTTTGAGAGTTTCGTTTGAGCCTCGTTTTAAACTAGCTAAATACCTATTAGCTGTTTCCTCTGTTATTTTCTCTTTATATCGTCTCTTAATTGCTAACACAAACTCTGGCCATGTTTGCAAATATTGAAACTCTTGGTCCTGCATTATTGAACCATTAGGGTCTATACACGCTCCTGCTGCTAAATTAATTTTTACCCAGTCATCCTGGGCAGCTGACAAACATGAACCTACTTGCCCTAGCCAGTCGTCTATTTTCCGGTTACGTTCCACTATATTTGTTGGTAATTCTTTGCAAATTAGTTTGGGTAACACTGGTCTAGGCAATGAGAATGATGACAATGGGGGCTGACGCATACCATGAGACGCAGGGGGCATGGAGTGTAGATGTTGGCAATGGTTAGGGAAGGGTTGGTAATGGGGAGGGAAGGGTTGGTGTAAGGTAGAGTTATAGTGATGGTCAGGTGGGGGGGAGGGTTGGGTGGGGTGGTGGTGTGAGGTAGGGGATTCTAGGGGTTGGTTCTGGGCAAGGCATGAGATGGTAGAAGAGGGTTTGGTCGTCTGACCAGGGTTGGGGTTGCGAGGGGGGAGAGGTGGGGTGGTATTGGTGGGGACAGTCACCTGACCGGACCCTTGGGTGGACCCCTGGGTAGGCGTATGTAAGCGCCCTGCCGTAAGGTTCACATATAGGGGTTCAGAGAGGCGCTTCCTAATTTCTGAGGATGGGTAAGGTGGGAGGGGGTGTGGTTGGGGAGGAGTATGTGGGGAAGGTGCAGGCCGCCGCGCCCCTGGGGTGTTGGGTTGGGAGGTCGGTCTGGGAGGAAGTGGGGGAGGGGTGATGTCATTAGGCTGCAGAGTATCAGGGGTGGACAAAGGACGGCTACCCAGCATGTGACCTGATGTGACCCCATCACCTGCACCTTGTGGATCGTCACCTGACTCTCGAACCGTGCTATCCACTTGGACAGCCTGTCTCGGCTGTATTGCTAGAAGGTTCTGTTGGCTAAGCCCTCCCTGACTCCTTAAAGCCCTATCTGAACTCATGATGCCAATAAACTACGTCTGAACGACTAGTTCACCGGACTAGCGCTGACCCAAAAATGTTGAAAAAAAAAAAAAAAATCTTTGGAACTAACAATGATTCACTGAGAACAAGACAAAAACTCACAACGTCGTTATAACTAGCCCCTTTACTTAACAAGGGTGGTAATTTCAATGTCACTTCTAAAACAAAACAAAAACGTAATTACTTTTCAATCTGCCTGCTCTTATGACAGATAATAATCGATATTACTTTCACCGCGTTGAGACAACTTCTCCTACGCGATACCAATACACAATTTCCCACGCACTATTCATTAACAATAATTCACTGATAGAAACTATTTGTACTTCCTATCGGGAAACTGTAATTACTGCTCGTATGAGCTTAACTAATAGTTACTCCTACTCCTTAAACCTACAGCCACATCACGTGACCCAGAGTGTTTTCCTAGCTTCTTCGCCGGTCAACAACTCAAAACTGTTGCCACTCCTGTGACCAGACTTCAAACGCCAGGCGTCCCTAGACGTGAGTCAACTGACACACTAGTCCACACTAGCATGCTGTACAATACCAGTACAACTGACACACTAGTCCACACTAGCATGCTGTACAATACCAGTACAACTGACACACTAGTCCACACTAGCATGCTGTACAATACCAGTACACCTCAGATTATCGCGTTCAATTGGAGTAAATCAGTCAATCGCGATAATTTGAACAGAAACACCGCTTAAAACTACTTAATAGCTACACCGAACGGCACAAGACGCGTGAGACTGAGCACTGTAAAACAATGTTCACCACCGCTAAGCCACCATTGTAATGACCCTGATTGTAATACCTCGCCTTGTATCTATCTCGACCGCGCACTCCGCTACTACCACTGAGCTAACCGTGCAATCTCCGCTCTTTCTATGGTAATAACAGATGCTATACCGATCATATAAGATGTTAACACTCGGGCCGTCATACGAAGACGTAAACCAGTACACAGAGGAAGGAGAGAGAGAGGCAGAGCGAGAGGAGAGAGAGAGGAGAGCGAGAACGAGAGCAAGGGAGGGAGAACGAGAGCGAGTGAGGGCGAGGGAGAGTGAGACACTAGTGAGGGAGAGTGAGACAGAAAGATAGAGATAATCGTAGTCACAACCTATCGTATGAGTTACCGAGTGACGCTGCCACCACCCTGAGTTACCGGACAGGGGACCGGAGTGAGAGTCGTAGGTCTTGCAGATGGAGTAACCTACCAGGACAGGTGTAGGGGACAATTGAACGGTACAAGGATCCTGGCCTGACACTCGAATAATCCTGACCACTTGGGAACTATAGTGTACACAAGAATAAGGCGGGACACACCAACACTAACACCTCAACACGGAAGACGAACGGGGGGAGGAGTACTGAATAATTAAGAGCACTAGGTCACTAGGGCAAAGGGGACGGTAAGCCCAATATCACTAAAGCAAGGAACCATTAATACACATTGAATAACACTTAATATCTGACTTTATTAGAAATAATTAAATAAGACACTCCCTAACTATATTCCCTACTAGAGGCCAAGGGTACTGAATGAGGTGCTTTAGTACAAGAGAGCCGTACTTACTCGTATGTTGTTCCACAGTTTTCCTGGAGATGATGTTCTTTCCCAGAGTCCACACACACCTCCCTACTGGGCTGTGCCCACTCAACTGACTCCTCCTGATCTACTGCTCCTCAGCTGAACATGAGGGTTTTGCATTTGTTGTTTAGGGGTTAATCCCTGAAGATTACCATGACGGCATCAATTCTGACCTCTTTGTGATTCGATGACCGTTGACCTGACTCTATGGCTAACTTATACAGAGGTGTAACTTTTACATTGTCTGCCGCCGCCTGACTGGCGCCTGTGGGTTGTTCATCCTCCACGTGGCCTGTTCATGCTGTTATGATGTTCATGTACTATGTACTGCTCTCTTGTTACACTGATCGTCCTCGGCCCTGACCGTCCTCAGCCCTGACCGTCCTCAGCCCTGACCGTCCTCGGGCCCTGACCGTCCTCGGCCCTGACCGTCCTCGGCCCTGACCGTCCTCAGTCCTGACCGTCCTCAGCCCTGACCGTCCTCAGCCCTGACCGTCCTCAACCCTGACCGTTCTCAGCCCTGACCGTCCTCAGCCCTGACCGTCCTCGGGCCCTGACCGTCCTCAGCCCTGACCGTCCTCAGCCCTGACCGTCCTCAGCCCTGACCGTCCTCAGCCCAGACCGTCCTCAGCCCTGACCGTCCTCAGCCCTGACCGTCCTCAGTCCTGACCATCCTCAACCCTGACCGTCCTCAGCCCTGACCGTCCTCAGCCCTGACCGTCCTCAGCCCTGACCGTCCTCGGGCCCTGACTGTCCTCAGCCCTGAACGTCCTAAGCCCTGACCGTCCTCAGCCCTGACCGTCCTCGGGCCCTGACCGTCCTCGGGCCCTGACCGTCCTCAGCCCTGACCGTCCTCAGCCCTGACCGTCCTCAGCCCTGACCGTCCTCAGCCCTGACCGTCCTCAACCCTGACCGTCCTCAGCCCTGACCGTCCTCAGCCCTGACCGTCCTCGGGCCCTGACCGTCCTCAGCCCTGACCGTCCTCAGCCCTGACCGTCCTCAGCCCTGACCGTCCTCAGCCCAGACCGTCCTCAGCCCTGACCGTCCTCAGCCCTGACCGTCCTCAGCCCAGACCGTCCTCAGCCCAGACCGTCCTCAACCCTGACCGTCCTCAGCCCTGACCGTCCTCAGCCCTGACCGTCCTCGGGCCCTGACCGTCCTCAGCCCTGACCGTCCTCAGCCCTGACCGTCCTCGGGCCCTGACCGTCCTCAGCCCTGACCGTCCTCAGGCCCTGACCGTCCTCGGGCCCTGACCGTCCTCAGCCCTGACCGTCCTCAGCCCTGACCGTCCTCGGGCCCTGACCGTCCTCAGCCCTGACCGTCCTCGGGCCCTGACCGTCCTCAGCCCTGACCGTCCTCGGGCCCTGACCGTCCTCGGGCCCTGACCGTCCTCAGCCCTGACCGTCCTCAGCCCTGACCGTCCTCAGCCCTGACCGTCCTCGGGCCCTGACCGTCCTCAGCCCTGACCGTCCTCAGCCCTGACCGTCCTCAGCCCTGACCGTCCTCGGGCCCTGACCGTCCTCAGCCCTGACCGTCCTCAGCCCTGACCGTCCTCAGCCCTGACCGTCCTCAGCCCTGACCGTCCTCAGTCCTGACCGTCCTCAGCCCTGACCGTCCTCAGCCCTGACCGTCCTCAGCCGTGACCGTCCTCGGGCCCTGACCGTCCTCGGGCCCTGACCGTCCTCGGGCCCTGACCGTCCTCGGGCCCTGACCGTCCTCGGGCCCTGACCGTCCTCAGCCCTGACCGTCCTCGGGCCCTGACCGTCCTCAGCCCTGACCGTCCTCGGGCCCTGACCGTCCTCGGGCCCTGACCGTCCTCGGGCCCTGACCGTCCTCGGGCCCTGACCGTCCTCGGGCCTGGGTAAAAAACCTCCACACTTCTTTTTTTTTTATTAATACATGAGGTACATCTGCATTAGTGCAGCTGCCCTAGACTATATGAAGTGGAGTACAGTGTGTCAAAAAGAAGCTAACTAGATGATGCTAAAAAATCCCCATCACACAGGATGGTTAGTCATACAGAGGCATGTGATAAGCGGTCTGCACTGGCAGACTCCGGATGCATTTTGAGAATATCAACACCACAAGATTGAATAAGGTAGCAGTGGTAATACAAGTCCCCATCTCGCAGGATGGTTAGTCATACAGGGCCATGTGTTTAATAGCCTGCACTGGCAAATTTTGGGTATACTGTGAGGATATCTTCAAGAATACGAGAGTGAATAAAGTAATTGCAAAGCTCCAGGTACCTCATGCCAACTGGTCTGAAAGGTCTAATAACTGGGCATTCAGTGATGTAGTGCGGTAGATCATGCCGTAGTTCCTGCTCACAGAGTTTGCAACTGGAGTGCTCAGGATTGGGAGACCCGTCACCTGCAGCCACCTGCCACAGGTAACGGTAACCCAACCTGATCCTTGCAACCACTGTGTCGCACAGTCTAGTGGACGTTTTGTGCTGTCCATAGATGTAGGTTTCAGATCTGAACAAATCATAGCTTTTTATACTAGTACTTTCAGGTCGTTGGGAGTCAGTAAGTTCTTTCCTATCAGATCTGAATGTTTGGATCAATACAGTTTTGACAGCAGAGATGGGGATACCTAGATCTAATTCAACTTCATACTTGTTACACGCTAATTTGGCTGCAATGTCTGTCTCATTATGATGGGTTATATTTATGTGTGAAGGTATCCATACAAAGGAGATTCGAGACCCTTTACTCTGTGCATCAATTAGGTCATTTATAATTGGGAGTATGAGGTTCTTGCTGTCGATCTTCCAAGAGAAGTTTTCGATTGCTTGAAGAGCAGACTTTGAATCGCAGAATATTATTCCTCCTCCAATGTTTTTTAATGTGCTGGTTGCTAAATGAAGAATACGAGAGTGAATAAAGTAATTGCAAATTCTATGGATTCGAAACCGACCATTTCACTTCCACCAACATCTTTGCGTACCCTTGGATACCTATTCCCTCACCTATACCACGAGCTTCTACCTTTGTAAACAGTCCTTCGTGGGGAACAGTATCACAACCTTTGCTATAATCAAAGGTTACAATATCACAACTTTTTCTATTCTCAATTGCCTCAAATATGCTGGAAAATACGAGAACATAGTTGTCAAACCTGCACGGCGGCCTCCAGTAAAGTCATCTTGGGAATGTTTATTAATCTATGCTATTTAAGATGTATACAAATTTATTGTGAATGTCGATTTAAGCGTTTTCTCAAAATAGACGTTAAGCTAACAGGTCGATAATTAGCCACACGTGACTCGGTTATGGTGACACAGATAGTGACTGAAGTATGGTGATACAGATAAGTGACTGAGATACAGTGGCACTGATAGTGACTGAGATATAGTGACAGAGATAGTGACTATGGTGAACGGGTTGTGATATCTATCAAAGTTACCCCCCAGGCTGTGTGCGCCCGTGGGAGGGGAGGTAGTCACCTCTCACCTTACATAGTGAATCATATAACCTTTTAATTATCCACCTGTATCACTGAATTAATATTGCCTTTTCCTCCCTTACAGGTAAGCTACCAGCGGCTCCCTTGCTCCCCTATTCTACTACCACTATTCTCAATTTCCTGTCAGAGAACCTCCACCCGCACCATCCTCTTTGGTTATATATTTCTGTCTTTCACTCTTTCTCTCCCTCTCCCTCCCTCCATCTCTCATCTCCTTCCTTCAGCCTCACATTCTGTCCCTCCATCCTACTGGACGTCACTCGCCGCGGCCGCGTGAGTATTACGTTGCAGAACATAATTGTGCAAATTTTTTGAAAGTTAAGATTGTGGTTTTGGTAGAAGTGGCTTGTTAACGGAGGCGTTGTGGTGGGTCTTGCTTGATGCTACTGACGAGACACACACACGCACACACACACACACACGCACACACACACACACACACACACACACACACACACACACACACACACACACACACACACACACACACACACACACACACACACCAGGAGTACCAGGGGGAAGAGGCAAGGGACCAGCAGCGGGAACTTGACCCAACAAAAGGCTTCAGTCTTGACAGGATATCACCATGGATCCTAGAAAAATGTGCCGAGAGCCTGTGGAACCTCTTGCCACGATCTCCACTACGTCACTGAAGACACGGAGGCGCCGGCCTCACTAGCCGCAGCCACGCACATGAGTCACCAATAAAGAGAAAGGGAATAGAGGAACCACTCAACAGAAGAGTGGTGTTCTTAACAAGCGCATCATGCAGAGTGGTGGAGACTAGTGAGGAAGGTCCGGAGCACAGGGAGAGATGTGACTTAACACGGGGTCAGGAAAGTCGTGTGTGTCACTAACCTCTACTGAGTAAACAACATCTTCTGGGTAAAGCATATTCCCCTCTCCTCTCTCTGTCTGTCTCTCTGTCTGTCTGTCTCTCTCTCTCTCTCTCTCTCTCTCTCTCTCTCTCTCTCTCTCTCTCTCTCTCTCTCTCTCTCTCTCTCTCTCTCTCTCTCTCTCTCTCTCTCTGTCTCTCTCTCTCGCCCTCCTCTCCCACAAGTACACCCCTTGTCAGCACAGAGATAATTAAGTCAGAAGCCACTGGAGCGAATTATATTGTTTCAAAATTGAAGCGATTACCTGTAATATCAGCAGAGGAAACATCCCGGACATGTTGTCAGGATTAGTATGTTGTTGTCAGGATGTTGTATTAGTATGTATATCCTTGTATGCGAGATTCATATTCACGTGTACTTTCCTAACTGTATATACATGCCAGCTTCGCATATGCCGCTGATGTTACACTGTTAATGTGCACCTCTTGTGACAGGCCTGGTGTTGTTTATTCTTTCAAATCTCTCTCCTGTTTTTACACAACACTTGTCTATCCTTCTGTACCCTCTCATCTTTGAATTATCCTTCAGGTCTCTCCAGTATTGCTCCCAATCTCATAACCTTACAGTTATGTACACTGAAGTCAAGTAGCCATTTTTTCAGACCATATATGTCGTTTGTCCAGGTTCACCTGAAGCGTTCAGAAATCGATTTTGGTTCTAATCAGTTTGTTAAATTTTGTTTCGTCCGAAAATATTAACATGAAAGATCCAACTTCCTCAATTAGGTATCGGGACACAACGTGAACAAAACAGGTCTTACTGCTGATCAACGAGGCTCTTGTTGGTCTCATTAGTTATATTTAAATTCTCACTGTTACTCGCTGCGTCATGTCACATATATAGATTTTCTTACACACGTTTATATATGTTTAAAGTTGTGATTGTTTGTTTCCGAAGTTTGTGTGTGTGTGTGTGGCTCATTGTCAAAGGTTCTCCCGCCCTCGTGGAACATAAGCCACACCATCCTTCTGTCTCCCTTTGTTCATTGCTTTCATATATAAACCTCTGGTAGGTTTGTCAAGAGTAGGTTTCACAAACCTACTCAAATGTTTGAGTAGGTCAAACCTACTCAACTATAATATACAATGTCTGTCTGAAACAGGAGACTTCAAGTTCCAGCTGTGTCTGGGTACAAGTGACAGGATGAACAACCCAGCGGGATTTCTTCCTATTGGGGAGTAGTGTACGTGCTGCTATGGTGGTGTGTCCACTCACAGGATGAGTGGCGCTGCCCAATACTGTCACTATGGCGGTGTGTCCACTCACAGGATGAGTGGCGCTGCCCAATACTGTCACTATGGCGGTATGTCCACTCACAGGATGAGTGGCGCTGCCCAATACTGTCACTATGGCGGTGTGTCCACTCACAGGATGAGTGACGCTGCCCAATACTGTCACTATGGCGGTGTGTCCACTCACAGGATGAGTGACGCTGCCCAATAAACTCGCCCCTCAGGGCAAAATTAAAACCAAAAAATTGAATAAGGAACATAGTTGGAAACTCGAAACTCAAATGGCGTCAGAAATGTCTGAAAAATATTAAGTGTAACGTAAAGTTGTAAATAAGTGGAATGACTCTGATAAACATGATACGCAACATAATATGAAACACACTTGATACACTGCTAATGGCTTAAGAGGCGGGTTCAAGAGCTGCTTGACCTTGTAAGCTTATCAAGGTGAGTATATGTAGGCAAGTACAGACATAAACACTGACTCATTCACTCCATCTCCCACTACGTGAGCTCAACTCAGAAAGTCACATTATCTGATCCAGGCATCATGTCACCACTCTTCTCACATTACCAGACTTCATGTCTAACAACGTGAGCCTCCACACAGGCCTCGCATTACCGTGTGGGGGGGGGGGGAGGCGGCGCGGCCAGGGCGGGTGTTAATAGCAGAAGAGTTCCTGCTACATCTAGCAGCAGGTGTTGTTGGTGGTACCTCTTGCCCTGCTTGTGGTAGTTGTGAATACCTGTAATACCTGATATGGTCGGGTGTTGGTGTTGGCGATATGATCCAACTCATATCCAACTCATATGATCCAACTCATATATGGATGTATTCTTACATGTGATCCACCGCTGGCTTCCTGACCAGCTGCTCCGCTGTGGGTTGGTAATGTCTTACATGTGATCCACCGCTGGCTTCCTGACCAGCTGCTCCGCTGTGGGTTGGTAATGTCTTACATGTGATCCACCGCTGGCTTCCTGACCAGCTGCTCCGCTGTGGGTTGGTAATGTCTTACATCTGATCCACCGCTGGCTTCCTGACCAGCTGCTCCGCTCTGGGTTGGTAATGCAAATCTTCTCCTGTTCGAGTTTCAATCTTTTCGTCAACACCTGATTGTGTTGGGATAGTTGTAAGAGAGTACCCAGTTATCTGGGGTGACGTCTACAGCTTCCGTCTACAGTTTAGACCTATTGTCTTGTGTATGACCCTCTGTCCTGCGTGACAGTGAATACCAGCATTATCCTCACTTTAATAAGAATTAATTGAAATCCTCAGATTAGGCAAAGAGTCCCCTTGTCGTGGTGAAGATAATGTGGGCACCGTGGACAGTCCGTGGCACCCCTGCCCACTCATTCAATATACTGTATATATAGTATATAGGTATAGTATACTAGTATATTTTGGTAGCAGTCTTTCCTGTAGACATATATTATTAAATATGACCGAAAAAGTAAGATTAATAATTCTAACACGAATTTTCTCAATCTTTCGTACATTACGCTTCACTGTTGGAGGTAAATCAAAAATCACTTCTCCAAAATTCATTTTTATTTCTAGTCTGACGCGACACGGGCGCGTTTCGTAAAACTTATTACATTTTCAAAGACTTCACAAATACACAACTGATTAGAACTTACGTATCTCTGATTTTATATCTACATTTGAGTGAGGTGGGAGGGGTGATGTGGCATTAACACAAGACAGAACAAGAGGGGATATTAATAGGGTATTAAAAGTATCAACACAAGACAGAACAGAAACAATGGGTATTGAATAGAAGTGTTTGTAGAAAGCCTATTGGTCCATATTTCTTGATGCTTCTATATTGGAGCGGAGTCTTGAGGTGGGTAGAATATAGTTGTGCAATAATTGGCTGTTGATTGCTGGTGTTGACTTCTTGATGTGTAGTGCCTCGCAAACGTCAAGCCGCCTGCTATCGCTGTATCTATCGATGATTTCTGTGTTGTTTACTAGGATTTCTAGAAATCCTAGTTTACTAGGTTGTTTACTAGGATTTCTAGAAATCCTAGTAAACAACACAGAAATCATCGATAGATACAGCGATAGCAGGCGGCTTGACGTTTGCGAGGCACTACACATCAAGAAGTCAACACCAGCAATCAACAGCCAATTATTGCACAACTATATTCTACCCACCTCAAGACTCCGCTCCAATATAGAAGCATCAAGAAATATGGACCAATAGGCTTTCTACAAACACTTCTATTCAATACCCATTGTTTCTGTTCTGTCTTGTGTTGATACTTTTAATACCCTATTAATATCCCCTCTTGTTCTGTCTTGTGTTAATGCCACATCACCCCTCCCACCTCACTCAAATGTAGATATAAAATCAGAGATACGTAAGTTCTAATCAGTTGTGTATTTGTGAAGTCTTTGAAAATGTAATAAGTTTTACGAAACGCGCCCGTGTCGCGTCAGACTAGAAATAAAAATGAATTTTGGAGAAGTGATTTTTGATTTACCTCCAACAGTGAAGCGTAATGTACGAAAGATTGAGAAAATTCGTGTTAGAATTATTAATCTTACTTTTTCGGTCATATTTAATAATATAGGTATAGTATACCTATATACTATATAGGTCTTCGCTTCAATATACACAAGATGCTCCAACTATTTGCCAGAAAGCGCTGCGCGTTTTATAATGGGGCTGCTTCCTAAAACGGCGCGGAATTCATATACATAATTTTCTTTATACATGCATACATGTCAACTTGTATACATGCATACATTTTAATTAACATGTTTGGAGATTATCTTATATTCATACATTGGGAATTAATTAAATATAAATATAAATTTAAAATTCCCAAGAAGCTTACCACCGTTTTCAATTTTTATTCATGGAATAATAATGAACTTTTTGAGAGTAATTATAAAATGACTTTATTTTATTGTTGTGTTGGAAAGTTGGTAACTTGAGTACTCTCTTGGGTACTCTCCTGGGTACCTCCTGGTGGTACTCTCCTGGTGGTACTCTCCTGGTGGTACTCTCCTGGTGGTACTCTCCTGGTGGCACTCTCCTGGTGGTACTCTCCTGGGTACCTCCTGGTGGTACTCTCCTGGTGGTACTCTCCTGGTGGTACTCTCCTGGTGGTACTCTCCTGGTGGTACTCTCCTGGTGGTACTCTCCTGGGTACCTCCTGGTGGTACTCTCCTGGTGGTACTCTCCTGGTGGTACTCTCCTGGCAGTACTCTCCTGGTGGTACTCTCCTGGTGGTACTCTCCTGGGTACCTCCTGGTGGTACTCTCCTGGTGGTACTCTCCTGGTGGCACTCTCCTGGCAGTACTCTCCTGGTGGTACTCTCCTGGTGATACTCTCCTGGTGGTACTCTCCTGGTGGTACTCTCCTGGTGGTACTCTCCTGGTGGTACTCTCCTGGTGGTACTCTCCTGGTGGTACTCTCCTGGGTACCTCCTGGTGGTACTCTCCTGGTGGTACTCTCCTGGTGGTACTCTCCTGGTGGTACTCTCCTGGTGGTACTCTACTGGTGGTACTCTACTGGTGTACTCTCCTGGTGGTACTCTCCTGGTGGTACTCTCCTGGTGGTACTCTCCTGGTGGTACTCTCCTGGGTACCTCCTGGGATCCTTTGTCTTAAATCGAAGTATTTTAACTCGTCCGTCTAGAGTCTGGAAGTAACTGGAACTCCTATGGAGGTCTTGGCCCTTAACAGCCTCCTGAAGAGTGTCTCTCAAGGTGTTAAACTCTTCTAAGACACTTGAAATCATCTTATCTCTTTCAGCGAAATCACATTCCTGTTGTAGCCTTTTCAAACAGCAGCGAAGGTTCTTCACTCCTAAGAAATTAGTGTAGTTAAATTTATCAGTTCTTTCAATGCTCGTAAATTTATATTTCAGTTCTTTTGCAATAAATAAAATAGATCTTCCAGGTTTTTCAAGGCCCTCAAAGATCTTCCACGACATAACAATTCATCTTCCAGTTGTTCCAAGATATAGAAATCCTCATTTTGCCATTCAAAAACAACTAGATCGCCTTTCCAGTCCTCTCTCGCCTCAAGAAGTGTTTTTTCCTCTCTGGAAATTCGGAACAATTGAATTCACTGCTTCCAGACGTCTCCCAGAGCAACTGGATCCCCTCCAGGGCGTCTCGCCGGAGCGCAGCCTGCGCCTCACACTTCGGGATCCAGAGACAACCACATTCACCTTCAAATTCAAATAATAATTCTTGATATCTGCAGACCTTACACCTGTACATGGAACTGTCGTTCCTGTACACGGGGACCTTTACCACAGCTGACACTGTCAAAATATCGACCTTTAACCGCATGAAGACAATTTCCCGATGGAAATATTGACACCTTTAATTTCCCCACTCACTGAGCGACACTTACACTGCTTGCACTGCTGCCGCGGTAAAATAACAACGTGCTGGAGTGAACGATATGGGAGGAAATGTAGAATAGAACCAGTGAAGAGTAGAGGTGCCATAGGCACAATCAGAGAACACTGAACATCAGAGGTCGACGGTAGCCTTTCGGCAGGTACAAGAAATATTGGAACAAAACTGGAAGTCTTCAAGAAAAATCTGAAAATTTTGCAAGAAGTGCCGGACCAACTAGGCTTTAGAGGATACGTGGGGCCTGCGGGCCGCTCCAGACAACAGCCTGTTGGACCAGGCTCTCACAAGTGAAGCCTAGGCCCCTGGCCGGGCTTGGGGAGTAGAACTCCCAGAACCCCACCCAGGTATAGTCCAGGTTCATGCCTGTAAGTTAGTCACCAGGTCTGCTTCTCTTCCCGATGTGTGTGTGTGTGTGTGTGGTGTGGGAAAAAAACATAGTAGTAACAGTTGATTGATAGTTGAGAGGCTGGCCGAAAGAGCAGAGCTCAACCCCCGCAAGCACAACTAGGAGATTACACACACACACACACACACACACACACACTCTTATCGTAATAATCCTGGGAGTCCATTAAGGAGGGAGTGAGGTGATGGCTGGAGGCTGGCCACGCCAACTTAACATCTTCCGTAAGGACCTAAAAACTCCCTTAATGTAGGAACTCTTTAACAAGTTCGTGAATAATAAAAATATGTCATTAATGAAGATAGAAGTGTTTTATGAGAGTTGCTATTCACGTCTTGGGTAATTCAATCCCGTTCTCCCTCTTCCTCTCTATTTCCCTTTCTTCTTTCTTCCTTCCTTCCATCCCCTTCCTCTCTGCCTTCCTCCTACTCTTTTAAAGTAGGGGCAAGGCATAGTGGCACTACTCTCTCTTTTGTCTCATGTTCTTGATCTCTATTTTCTTAGACTACTCCTTTTTTTCTGTGTTGGAAGATGTAAGACCTAGCGGACAGCTCGATGCCGGAGTCAGACAACACTTACCTTACTTACCCTACCCTTCGCCGCTCCCTACGATTAAGGGTGTTAGGTCAATCGTAGAGTGAGGCGTCCCCACACTTATGAATGTCTAGATTTCTCCTCGTAAGCTATTTACGGGCTCACTATAGCCCGTGCTACATGGACATTTGGGTGTACTTCTGAAGACGTCTCATTACTGACATGTGACGTCGAACAATCCCAATGGAAAGATAGTGATTGATTAACAAGGAGTCAAGACTTCATACTCCTTCTGAAGATGTATTAATATACGAAAGTACTTAAAGAAATTCCTGTTTCAATTTTCCTCCGTGGTCTGACAACGTCACATTTTTAATCACGTGTTTATTTTCGTGATATACACACACACACACATATATATATATATATATATATATATATATATATATATATATATATATATATATATATATATATATATATATATATATTATATATATTATATATATCATATATATTATATATATCATATATATATTATATATATATATATATATATATATATATATATATATATATATATATATATATATATATATATATAGCATTTTTCTTAAAAATATCAGGAACAAAGGAATTAAAATTTAAACCTAAACCAGTAAAGGTTGGTTTCCTAAAAACATTAGTGTTGAACCCATTGAGGTTATTCACTTTTACATCAAGAAACGACAATGAATTATCAACTTCACACTCTGCAGTAAACCGTATATTACTATGTTGTGCATTAAGATACTCTCTAAATTTCTCAATATGACACTGGTCCCTAAACAACAAAAAAGTGTCATCTACATATCTCCTGTACAAGACTGGTTTAAAGGCCGAAGGACAATTATCAAGCCAATTTATTTCATGAAAATTCAAAAAAGCATTAGCCAGTGCAGGACCTAAAGGAGACCCCATTGCTACTCCATCAATTTGTTTATAATAAATATTATTAAACATAAAGATGGAGTCTTTAACTGCTATTTCTAACAGCCGTCTGAATATTTTACTACAAAAACAGACACTAAGTTAGTGTCAGCAAATAATTGACTTACACAGATATCAATGGTTTCTAACAGAGGAATATTAGTAAAAAGTGATTCAACATCGAAACTGGCCATTATAGTTGGGAACTCAAAATTTAAAGAGGAAAGTTCTTTTACAAAATCTTGAGAATTTCTCACAGTAAATTCATTATGCGTTAATGGTTCTAATAATGGAACCAGAAACTTAGCCAGTTTATAATTAAAAGTGCCAATCGCTGATAAAATAGGACGAATCGGTATACCTGTTTTATGAACTTTAGGTAACCCATATAAGATGCCAGGCTTAGAGCCAGTTGCAAGTAATTTAGTATAATCGAAAAGAGAGTCTTTCAAACTTCTTAAAACTCTATTCAGTTTATCCTCGCATTTCAAAATATACGAGAATGGGTCTATATCAACCAACGTAAATTTAGAGGGGTCTTCTAACAACCTTTCCACCTTATTAACATACTCTAACTTGTCCAAAACCACTATACCCCTACCTTTATCTGGCCTGGTAATGCAAATACTCCTATCGTTCTTTAAGCCATTAATACACTCCAATTTCCTTTTGTCAAAAGGAGGGAATGTAGATCTATATTTACCAAAGTCGTTAAAGACTTCATGTGCTAATTTCAATTTTTCAAAGAGAGTTCTGTCTCCCATTGAGAAAGAACTTCTCTCTCTAGGGTTAGACTTTGGGTTGACGTGTAAAAAACCTAAATTTGTTAATCATTTTTTAGGTTTTGAGCGGTTATGCAACACATTGAAAACTTGTACCCTAAGGACTGGTACAAATTATAGTTGGACCAATATCATCAGTACTGTTTCCTCCTTAGCACATGAAGTCTTTAACGACTTTGGTAAATATAGATCTACATTCCCTCCTTTTGACAAAAGGAAATTGGAGTGTATTAATGGCTTAAAGAACGATAGGAGTATTTGCATTACCAGGCCAGATAAAGGTAGGGGTATAGTGGTTTTGGACAAGTTAGAGTATGTTAATAAGGTGGAAAGGTTGTTAGAAGACCCCTCTAAATTTACGTTGGTTGATATAGACCCATTCTCGTATATTTTGAAATGCGAGGATAAACTGAATAGAGTTTTAAGAAGTTTGAAAGACTCTCTTTTCGATTATACTAAATTACTTGCAACTGGCTCTAAGCCTGGCATCTTATATGGGTTACCTAAAGTTCATAAAACAGGTATACCGATTCGTCCTATTTTATCAGCGATTGGCACTTTTAATTATAAACTGGCTAAGTTTCTGGTTCCATTATTAGAACCATTAACGCATAATGAATTTACTGTGAGAAATTCTCAAGATTTTGTAAAAGAACTTTCCTCTTTAAATTTTGAGTTCCCAACTATAATGGCCAGTTTCGATGTTGAATCACTTTTTACTAATATTCCTCTGTTAGAAACCATTGATATCTGTGTAAGTCAATTATTTGCTGACACTAACTTAGTGTCTGTTTTTGTAGTAAAATATTCAGACGGCTGTTAGAAATAGCAGTTAAAGACTCCATCTTTATGTTTAATAATATTTATTATAAACAAATTGATGGAGTAGCAATGGGGTCTCCTTTAGGTCCTGCACTGGCTAATGCTTTTTTGAATTTTCATGAAATAAATTGGCTTGATAATTGTCCTTCGGCCTTTAAACCAGTCTTGTACAGGAGATATGTAGATGACACTTTTTTGTTGTTTAGGGACCAGTGTCATATTGAGAAATTTAGAGAGTATCTTAATGCACAACATAGTAATATACGGTTTACTGCAGAGTGTGAAGTTGATAATTCATTGTCGTTTCTTGATGTAAAAGTGAATAACCTCAATGGGTTCAACACTAATGTTTTTAGGAAACCAACCTTTACTGGTTTAGGTTTAAATTTTAATTCCTTTGATCCTGATATTTTTAAGAAAAATGCTATTAACACTCTACTGAATAGGGCCTTTGTTTTATATATATATATATATATATATATATATATATATATATATATATATATATATATATATATATATATATATATATATATATATATAATGTGGTCCGACAATGTCAGACCACGGAGGAAAAATTAAACAGGAATTTCCTTAAGTACTTTCGTATATTAATACATCTTCAGAAGGAGTCAAGGACTCCTTCTGAAGATGTATTAATATACGAAAGTACTTAAGGAAATTCCTGTTTCATTTTTCCTCCGTGGTCTGACATTGTCACATTTTTAATCACGTGTTTATTTTCGTGATATACACACACACATATATATATATATATATATATATATATATATATGTGTGTGTGTGTATATCAATGTACATGATATGCAAGGGTCTGTGCAAGATAGTGATACTGGAAGAGGTGGTGGCGTGATAAGGTTGGCCTGGAACTTGTGATGTGTGACGTCTGTGTTGCAGGTGAGGGAGTGCGTGAGGTGTTGGAGCAGAGGTCTCCAGGTCCTCTTTGATCTTGGCTCACGTCTCAGTGAGCTGTGTTGACGGGTTTACAGGTTATCGACGCTTGTCTGTCTACTGCCCCGTGTGAGGGCAGACGTGGGCTCATGTTTAATTCCACCTGTATTATGTTTTCAGGACTGTTATCTGTTATCTTTCTTTTCAGGACTGTTATCTGTTATCTTTCTTTTCAGGACTGTTATCTGTTATCTTTGTTATTTCCCCTTGATATACAATAATACATCAGCTGCCTGCTGATGTATTATTGCGTTATCTGGAGCCTTATTGTTGTTGTCAATCTATGCTCTATGTACGTCTATATACCTGACGTAGTGTTCGTGACGTAACCTGTGTATATTCCGCCGGAGTAACCTAACTAGACGTAATGTGTTTGTAATCATCTCGAGTGCTCCTGACGTAACCTATGTTTTGGTCCTGTGAAAGCATCACTTGCTCCTAGCTCTATATTTAGCTGTGAATTGTTGTGTTGGCCGAGAATGTGAGCCTTGTTGGGCGGCTGAGGTAGCCTAGACTAGCTGGGAGCCTGGTATTACATGCTCATAACTACACATGCTTTATGTAAAGCTGGTGGTGGGAGTGCTTGCCTGACAGTAACCAGCGAAGGCAGGTCTGACGTCCCTCCTGGTAGCCTTCTTGGACCCGTTGTGTTATAAAGGAACTTCCCCGACGCTTGAATTCTTGGTCGAATCCGACCCCTATCGTTGTGGCTGGAGGTGGCTTCCACACCTTCCTCTTTCAGTGCATTCCACTTGTATTTACTTATATATATTCGATATATTTGTATTTTCATCGTCACCGTACGTCTCGAGTCCCGCTGTAGGGGTGACGACCCTGGAAACACAAACCGAAATTGTCTCTATTTTCCGCTTGCTACAACTTGTAATAAAGTTGTTACATCTTGGCTTAACGTGTTTATGACGTGTTAGAACGTTGTTATAACTTGCTATATTGGTTGTTATAACTACTTAGGTGTTAAAACTTGATCGAACGTTGTACCAACGTCGTAGTTTCGGTGTGTGTTTGGCGGGAGTAGTGTTAAGTCTTAGTGTGTTGATGGTGAGGGTAATGGTGATACCATGATGGTGTGTGATGGTGCTACTGGTGACCACAGTGGTGAACGAGGTCTTGGTGATAATGATGGCGGTAAACGAAATAATGAGGGCAGTGATGATGAAAATAATGATGACAATGGTGAAAATAATGAAGGTGATGATTGTTAGATATGATAATTGATGCGGTCGGAGTCTTTCACCCGAACAGGACGGGTCTCCTCATCTTGTTATAGATTCAGTTACTCGGAACAAGTTGAAAAGTAGCACGGGCTATGGTGAGCCCGTAGTGGACTTACACGGGAGCGGTGCTGTGTGTGTTTGTGTGTGTGTATGTGTGTACTCACCTAGTTGTACTCACCTAGTTGTGCTTGCGGGGGTTGAGCTCTGGCTCTTTGGTCCCGCCTCTCAACCGTCAATCAACAGGTGTACAGGTTCCTGAGCCTATTGGGCTCTATCATATCTACACTTGAAACTGTGTATGGAGTCAGCCTCCACCACATTGCTTCCTAATGCATTCCATTTGTCAACCACTCTCACACTAAAAAAGTTCTTTCTAATATCTCTGTGGCTCATTTGGGCACTCAGTTTCCACCTGTGTCCCCTAGTGCGTGTGCCCCTTGTGTTAAATAGCCTATCTTTATCAACCCTATGTATATGTGTGTACTCACCTATATGTACTCACCTATATGTGCTTGCAGGATCGAGCATTGACTCTTGGATCCCGCCTTTCTTGCTATCGGTTGTTTACAGCAATGACTCCTGTCCCATTTCCCTATCATACCTAGTTTTAAAAGTATGAATAGTATTTGCTTCCACAACCTGTTCCCCAAGTGCATTCCATTTTTCTACTACTCTCACGCTAAAAGAAAACTTCCTAACATCTCTGTGACTCATCTGAGTTTCCAGTTTCCACCCATGTCCCCTCGTTCTGTTATTATTACGTGTGAACATTTGATCTATTTCCACTTTGTCAATTCCCCTGAGTATTTTATATGTCCCTATCATATCTCCTCTCTCCCTTCTTTTCTCTAGTGTCGTAAGGTTCAGTTCCTTCAGCCGCTCTTCATATCCCATCCCTCGTAGCTCTGGGACAAGCCTCGTCACAAACCTCTGAACCTTCTCCAGTTTCTTTATGTGTTTCTTCAGGTGGGGTCTCCATGATGGCGCGGCATACTCTAAGACGGGTCTCACGTAGGCAGTGTAAAGCGCCCTAAAAGCTTCCTCATTTAGGTTTCTGAATGAAGTTCTAATTTTCGCCAGTGTAGAGTACGCTGCTGTCGTTATCCTATTTATATGTGCCTCAGGAGTTAGATTAGGTGTCACATCCACTCCCAGGTCTCTTTCTCGAATCGTTACAGGTAGGCTGTTCCCCTTCATTGTGTACTGTCCCTTTGGTCTCCTGTCACCTGATCCCATTTCCATAACTTTACATTTACTGGTGTTAAACTCCAGTAGCCATTTCTCTGACCATCTCTGCAGCCTGTTTAAGTCCTCTTGGAGGATCCTACAATCCTCGTCTGTCACAACTCTTCTCATTAATTTTGCGTCATCTGCAAACATTGACATGTATGACTCTACTCCTGTAAACATATCATTTACGTAAATTAGAAAGAGGATTGGTCCCAGCACCGATCCTTGAGGTACTCCACTTGTTACTGTTCGCCAGTCCGACTTTTCGCCCCTTACCATTACCCTCTGGCTCCTTCCTGTTAGGTAGTTCTTCACCCATACTAGGGCCTTTCCGCTTACTCCTGCCTGCCTCTCAAGTTTGTATAGCAGTCTCATGTGCGGTACCGTATCAAAGGCCTTTTGGCAGTCAAGAAATATGCAGTCTGCCCAGCCTTCTCTGTCCTGCCTTATCCTTGTTACTTTATCATAGAATTCTAAAAGGTTTGTTAGGCATGATTTCCCTGTCCAGAACCCATGTTGGTGCTTGTTTACAAACCCAATGCTCTCCAGGTGCTCAACAAGTCTTAGCCTAATTATTCTTTCAAGTATTTTGCAGGGGATGCTTGTCAGTGATACGGGTCTGTAGTTAAGTGCCTCCTCCCTATCCCCCTTTTTGAAAATCGGTACGACATTTGCCTTCTTCCAGCAACTGGGCAATTCTCCCGACATAAGTGACTCATTGAAGATCATTGCCAGAGGCACGCTGAGAGCCTGCGCTGCCTCTTTAAGTATGTGTGTGTGTGTGTGTGTGTGTGTGTGTGTGTGTGTGTGTGTGTGTGTGTGTGTGTGTAATTACCTAAGTGTAATTACCTAAGTGTAGTTACAGGATGAGAGCTACGCTCGTGGTGTCCCGTCTTCCCACCCACACGTGTGTGTGTGTGTGTGTGTGTGTGTGTGTGTGTGTGTGTGTGTGTGTGTGTGTGTGTGTGTGTGTGTGTGTGTGTGTGTGTGTGTGGTCTCCTCATGCCTCAACACTGATCATAATTTGTAAATCGGATCTCCCATTTAAGACTCCACCTGACTACATAATCACCTCCCATAACCGCCGCTCCAAGTGCGTCTCTCACCTGGTCTGTTGATCCGTCTGTGAGACACCAGAAGCTCTTAGATCCTCCGTTAGTTTCTTCACTCATCTATGTACTGACGTATTGCAAATAATAGTTTGGTTTATTTCCCCTTGAAAAGCTATTATCTTCAACGACTCCTTCAGTGCTTATATAACGTCAGTGCTGTCAAACACTTGCCCAAGTATAGATATGATAGAGCCCAGTAGGCACAGGAACCTGTACACCAGTTGATTGATAGTTGAGAGGCGGGACCAAAGAGCCAGAGCTCAACCCCCGCAAACACAACTAGGTTGGTACACATACACACACACAGACGGAAAATGTCTGTAAATGGCCAAGTAATCGAACTGCGCAAAAGACAGGATGGATACACGGAAAACAGCGAGGAGGGTTGCCACCTACTGATGGAAAAGTTCCAGGCCATCAAGATGGAGGCTGAACTGCCCTAGGACACAGCGAGGCAGGCACCACCACACACATGAGACACAGCACTACCACACACACATGTGACACAGCGACACCACCGCACACGTGTGATATAGCGACACCACACACACATGAGACACAGAGATGCTCCCGTAAAAGCTATAACAAGAGGAGCTGCGGCCGACCACAGCTGTATTCACAGACCAGATTTAGGCATGGATTAAAAAAACAAAACTACAGCTCTAGGGACCCGCCTTACTCTGATATTTATCACTGAACAATTGAGAACTGCCAGAGGTACGGTAACAACCAGTGTGACGTGTCCACAAATAACGACCCGTGAACTACTGACTGGGAACAATTGTTCAGTGCCAGGTACTTAAGAAACTCCAGGAACCTTAATAACTAGCTCTAAATAAGTAACGAGCTCTTAACTCTAAATGAGTTCAAGGAGGAAAAAGTCATACCAAACAATCCTGTTGCAGAAGTTACGACAAGATGACGGCAGAACAACAGTATTTTCTTGAGGTTATCTTGAGATGATTTCGGGGCTTTAGTGTCCCCGAGAGGTTATCTTGAGATGATTTCGGGGCTTTAGTGTCCCCGAGAGGTTATCTTGAGATGATTTCGGGGCTTTTTAGTGTCCCCGAGAGGTTATCTTGAGATGATTTCGGGGCTTTTTAGTGTCCCCGAGAGGTTATCTTGAGATGATTTCGGGGCTTTTTAGTGTCCCCGAGAGGTTATCTTGAGATGATTTCGGGGCTTTTTAGTGTCCCCGAGAGGTTATCTTGAGATGATTTCGGGGCTTTTTAGTGTCCCCGAGAGGTTATCTTGAGATGATTTCGGGGCTTTTTAGTGTCCCCGCGGCCCGGTCCTCGACCAGGCCTCCACCCCCAGGAAGCAGCCCGTGACAGCTGACTAACACCCAGGTACCTATTTTACTGCTAGGTAACAGGGGCATAGGGTTAAAGAAACTCTGCCCATTGTTTCTCGCCGGCACTAGGGATCGAACCCAGGACCACAGGATCACAAGGCCAGCGTGCTGTCCGCTCGGCCGACCGGCTCCCCAGTAGAGGGAAGAGTGGGTGGACTGCTTCTTCCTTGACTGCCAGGATACACTCGACACCATCCAAACTGGAGATTATCATAAATACTTGAGAAAAAGGTCGAGCAGCTCAAGATGTACTTGGATAGGGAAGGAATTTCTCTCAGATTGAAAACAAAGGGAGAGAAATCAGAGCGGAATGGGTAGTAGGGGATGCCGTAGGGGTTAGTGCTAGTCCCTAGCCTGTTTATTTTATAACTACATACCAGTGTCACTCACATGTAGCTCCTGCAAACTATTCGAAAGAATAACAAGAATAAAATGAGTAAAACAAATAATGATGGGTAAGTCTCCGTGGTGTAGTGGTAAGACACTCGCCTGGCGTTCCGCGAGCGCTATGTCATGGGTTCGTATCCTGGCCGGGGAGGATTTACTGGGCGCAATTCCTTAACTGTAGCCTCTGTTTAACGCAACAGTAAAATGTGTACTTGGATGAAAAAACGATTCTTCGCGGCAGGGGATCGTATTCCAGGGACCATAGGATTAAGGACTTGCCCGAAACGCTACGCGTACTAGTGGCTGTACAAGAATGTAACAACTCTTGTATATATCTCAAAAAAAAGGTATGTAAACAAGCACCCACATGGCTCTAGGGAAGGGAAGTCATGCCTAAAGAGCCTACTGGAGTTATCATGAAGTAATGACACTAAGACAAGAAGGATATGGATGAACAGATTTCGTATTTCTGGATTTCCAAAATGTTTTAATTCATGTCGACACACTGAGGAGATCACGACACAAGCTGTACAGGCAGGGGGGTGGGGGGAGAGAGTGAGGGAGGGAGTTATCAGGGGAAAGCGCCGAGCCATTACGACTATATAGCACTGGGAAGGGGTCAGGATAAGGATTTGGGATGGGACGGGGGGGGGGTAAGGAATGTTGCCCAACCACTTGGACGGTCGGGTATTGAACGCCGACCTGCAGGAAGCGAGACCGTCGCTCTACCTAACAGACAGGTGTCAGAGTCACTGTGACGGGGAGGAGCTGTAGTGACGAAGGAACATTGAGGAGTCCCTCAAGGCCCGGTGCTGGGACCCATACTGTTCCTCATTTATGTTAATGACCTAACTATAGAGATTGAGTTTGGTGGGTTGATGTTCGCAGACAGTGAGACATGAATGTGAGAGCCCAGACAGATGAGGATTGTAATAAGTGGCTACTAGACGTCAACACCAGCAAACACAAGGTGATGAAAATAGCAAGAGGAGACATGAGACCAGATGGACTACACAGTGATGGGAAACTATATCCGTGTAACGACTTGAAAAAAGAGGTGTTGAAGTATCATCAAGTTCAAGTATGTTTATTTAGACAAGAAAGAAATACATCTCAAAGGGATAGAGTAGCTAAGGCTATTTCTACCCCCCCTCTAGTGTCATCAAGGGTGACGCGGGTGGCAGTGTGTATAGCAGCATACCTTCAGCAGCATACTCTACTCTGGCCAGTCACAACATCATTCAGGAGCTTAAAGGAGGCATTCAGAGTGCTAGGCGCGCCTGTGTGACACCAGGGACGCCTGTGTGACACCAGGGACGCCTGTGTGACACCAGGGACGCCTGTGTGACACCAGGGACGCCTGTGTGACACCAGGGACGCCTGTGTGACACCAGGGACGCCTGTGTGACACCAGGAACGCCTGTGTGACACCAGGCACGCCTGTGTGACACCAGGGACGCCTGTGTGACACCAGGGACGCCTGTGTGACACCAGGGACGCCTGTGTGACACCAGGCACGCCTGTGTGACACCAGGGACGCCTGTGTGACACCAGGGACGCCTGTGTGACACCAGGGACGCCTGTGTGACACCAGGGACGCCTGTGTGACACCAGGGACGCCTGTGTGACACCAGGGACGCCTGTGTGACACCAGGGACGCCTGTGTGACACCAGGGACGCCTGTGTGACACCAGGGACGCCTGTGTGACACCAGGGACGCCTGTGTGACACCAGGGACGCCTGTGTGACACCAGGGACGCCTGTGTGACACCAGGCACGCCTGTGTGACACCAGGCACGCCTGTGAGACACCAGGGACGCCTGTGTGACACCAGGGACGCCTGTGTGACACCAGGGACGCCTGTGTGACACCAGGCACGCCTGTGTGACACCAGGGACGCCTGTGTGACACCAGGGACGCCTGTGTGACACCAGGGACGACTGTGTGACACCAGGGACGCCTGTGTGACACCAGGCACGCCTGTGTGACACCAGGGACGCCTGTGTGACACCAGGAACGCCTGTGTGACACCAGGAACGCCTGTGTGACACCAGGCACGCCTGTGTGACACCAGGGACGCCTGTGTGACACCAGGGACGCCTGTGTGACACCAGGCACGCCTGTGTGACACCAGGCACGCCTGTGTGACGCCAGGGATGCCTGTGTGACACCAGGCACGCCTGTGTGACACCAGGCACGCCTGTGTGACACCAGGGACGCCTGTGTGACACCAGGCTTACACTATACCACCCCATCCTCCAGCTCACAACGAAAATAAGCATAAGGAAACTTGAAACGATAAAGAGGGGTAATAACGAGGGTGTTCCCGGAGTTGCTTGGGATGGGTGGGAAGAAAAGTGAAAGAATGAAACCTGACATTAGTAGAAACGAGGGAGAGAGAGAGAGAGAGAGAGAGAGAGAGAGAGAGAGAGAGAGAGAGAGAGAGAGAGAGAGAGAGAGAGATTTACATTATAGACGTGACAAATAATAGGCGTATTGTTAACGGAAAAAAAAGGTGTTGAGAGTTAATTCAAGAAGATAAGCGAGAAAACGTACACTCAAGTACAGGCTGGGAGTAAAATTAAATTTAAATTAAATTTTACCCCGAGGGGCGAGTTTATTGGGCAGCGGCACTCATCCTGTGAGTGGACACACCGCCATAGTGACAGTATTGGGCAGCGGCACTCATCCTGTGAGTGGACACACCGCCATAGTGACAGTATTGGGCAGCGGCACTCATCCTGTGAGTGGACACACCGCCATAGTGACAGTATTGGGCAGCGGCACTCATCCTGTGAGTGGACACACCGCCATAGTGACAGTATTGGGCAGCGGCACTCATCTTGTGAGTGGACACACCGCCATAGTGACAGTATTGGGCAGCGGCACTCATCTTGTGAGTGGACACACCGCCATAGTGACAGTATTGGGCAGCGGCACTCATCCTGTGAGTGGACACACCGCCATAGTGACAGTATTGGGCAGCGGCACTCATCTTGTGAGTGGACACACCGCCATAGTGACAGTATTGGGCAGCGTCACTCATCTTGTGAGTGGACACACCGCCATAGTGACAGTATTGGGCAGCGCCACTCATCTTGTGAGTGGACACACCGCCATAGTGACAGTATTGGGCAGCGTCACTCATCTTGTGAGTGGACACACCGCCATAGTGACAGTATTGGGCAGCGGCACTCATCTTGTGAGTGGACACACCGCCATAGTGACAGTATTGGGCAGCGTCACTCATCCTGTGAGTGGACACACCGCCATAGTGACAGTATTGGGCAGCGGCACTCATCCTGTGAGTGGACACACCGCCATAGTGACAGTATTGGGCAGCGGCACTCATCTTGTGAGTGGACACACCGTCATAGTGACAGTATTGGGCAGCGTCACTCATCCTGTGAGTGGACACGCCGCCATAGTGACAGTATTGGGCAGCGGCACTCATCCTGTGAGTGGACACACCGCCATAGTGACAGTATTGGGCAGCGGCACTCATCTTGTGAGTGGACACACCGCCATAGTGACAGTATTGGGCAGCGTCACTCATCTTGTGAGTGGACACACCGCCATAGTGACAGTATTGGGCAGCGGCACTCATCTTGTGAGTGGACACACCGCCATAGTGACAGTATTGGGCAGCGTCACTCATCTTGTGAGTGGACACACCGCCATAGTGACAGTATTGGGCAGCGGCACTCATCTTGTGAGTGGACACACCGCCATAGTGACAGTATTGGGCAGCGGCACTCATCTTGTGAGTGGACACACCGCCATAGTGACAGTATTGGGCAGCGCCACTCATCCTGTGAGTGGACACACCGCCATAGTGACAGTATTGGGCAGCGCCACTCATCCTGTGAGTGGACACACCGCCATAGTGACAGTATTGGGCAGCGGCACTCATCTTGTGAGTGGACACACCGTCATAGTGACAGTATTGGGCAGCGCCACTCATCCTGTGAGTGGACACACCGCCATAGTGACAGTATTGGGCAGCGCCACTCATCTTGTGAGTGGACACACCGCCATAGTGACAGTATTGGGCAGCGCCACTCATCCTGTGAGTGGACACACCGCCATAGTGACAGTATTGGGCAGCGCCACTCATCCTGTGAGTGGACACACCGCCATAGTGACAGTATTGGGCAGCGGCACTCATCTTGTGAGTGGACACACCGTCATAGTGACAGTATTGGGCAGCGCCACTCATCCTGTGAGTGGACACACCGCCATAGTGACAGTATTGGGCAGCGCCACTCATCCTGTGAGTGGACACACCGCCATAGTGACAGTATTGGGCAGCGGCACTCATCCTGTGAGTGGACACACCGCCATAGTGACAGTATTGGGCAGCGCCACTCATCCTGTGAGTGGACACACCGCCATAGTGACAGTATTGGGCAGCGTCACTCATCCTGTGAGTGGACACACCGCCATAGTGACAGTATTGGGCAGCGCCACTCATCCTGTGAGTGGACACACCGCCATAGTGACAGTATTGGGCAGCGGCACTCATCTTGTGAGTGGACACACCGCCATAGTGACAGTATTGGGCAGCGTCACTCATCTTGTGAGTGGACACACCGCCATAGTGACAGTATTGGGCAGCGGCACTCATCTTGTGAGTGGACACACCGCCATAGTGACAGTATTGGGCAGCGCCACTCATCTTGTGAGTGGACACACCGCCATAGCAGCATGTACAACACTCCCCAATAGGAAGAAAACCCGCTGGGTTGTTCATCCTATCACTAGGTGCAGCACACAGTTAAACGTTAAGAGAAGCAGTCCAAGAACTGATGTTCACGGCCCGCAAGCACAAGTCGGTGAGGACAAGCCGGTGAGGACAAGCCAGTCAGCAGACACAGGAGAGCACAAGCGGGTGAGGACAAGCCAGTCAGCAGACACAGGAGAGCACAAGCCGGTGAGGACAAGCCAGTCAGCAGACACAGGAGAGCACAAGCGGGTGAGGACAAGCCAGTCAGCAGACACAGGAGAGCACAAGCCGGTGAGGACAAGCCAGTCAGCAGACACAGGAGAGCACAAGCGGGTGAGGACAAGCCAGTCAGCAGACACAGGAGAGCACAAGCGGGTGAGGACAAGCCAGTCAGCAGACACAGGAGAGCACAAGCCGGTGAGGACAAGCCAGGCAGCAGACACAGGAGAGCACAAGCAGGTGAGGACAAGCCAGTCAGCAGACACAGGAGAGCACAAGCGGGTGAGGACAAGCCAGTCAGCAGACACAGGAGAGCACAAGCGGGTGAGGACAAGCCAGTCAGCAGACACAGGAGAGCACAAGCGGGTGAGGACAAGCCAGTCAGCAGACACAGGAGAGCACAAGCGGGTGAGGACAAGCCAGTCAGAAGACACAGGAGAGCACAAGCCGGTGAGGACAAGCCGGTCAGCACAGGAGAGCACAAGCCGGTGAGGACAAGCCAGTCAGCAGACACAGGAGAGCACAAGCCGGTGAGGACAAGCCAGTTAGCAGACACAGGAGAGCACAAGCCGGTGAGGACAAGCCAGTCAGCAGACACAGGAGAGCACAAGCCGGTGAGGACAAGCCAGTCAGCAGACACAGGAGAGCACAAGCCGGTGAGGACAAGCCAGTCAGCAGACACAGGAGAGCACAAGCGGGTGAGGACAAGCCAGTCAGCAGACACAGGAGAGCACAAGCGGGTGAGGACAAGCCAGTCAGCAGACACAGGAGAGCACAAGCGGGTGAGGACAAGCCAGTCAGCAGACACAGGAGAGCACAAGCGGGTGAGGACAAGCCAGTCAGCAGACACAGGAGAGCACAAGCCGGTGAGGACAAGCCAGTCAGCAGACACAGGAGAGCACAAGCGGGTGAGGACAAGCCAGTCAGCAGACACAGGAGAGCACAAGCGGGTGAGGACAAGCCAGTCAGCAGACACAGGAGAGCACAAGCGGGTGAGGACAAGCCAGTCAGCAGACACAGGAGAGCACAAGCCGGTGAGGACAAGCCAGTCAGCAGACACAGGAGAGCACAAGCCGGTGAGGACAAGCCAGTCAGCAGACACAGGAGAGCACAAGCAGGTGAGGACAAGCCAGTCAGCAGACACAGGAGAGCACAAGCGGGTGAGGACAAGCCAGTCAGCAGACACAGGAGAGCACAAGCCGGTGAGGACAAGCCAGTCAGCAGACACAGGAGAGCACAAGCGGGTGAGGACAAGCCAGTCAGCAGACACAGGAGAGCACAAGCGGGTGAGGACAAGCCAGTCAGCAGACACAGGAGAGCACAAGCGGGTGAGGACAAGCCAGTCAGCAGACACAGGAGAGCACAAGCGGGTGAGGACAAGCCAGTCAGCAGACACAGGAGAGCACAAGCAGGTGAGGACAAGCCAGTCAGCAGACACAGGAGAGCACAAGCGGGTGAGGACAAGCCAGTCAGCAGACACAGGAGAGCACAAGCGGGTGAGGACAAGCCAGTCAGCAGACACAGGAGAGCACAAGCGGGTGAGGACAAGCCAGTCAGCAGACACAGGAGAGCGCAAGCGGGTGAGGACACAGCTCATAACTACCGCCCCACTGGACGCAGCTAACAAATGTTCTCTGGTGTCAGTTTTATGGAAATTTTCCTTCTATTACCAAGAGCTTCAAGTAACCTGAGAGGGGCTACCCTGAGAGAGAGAGACAGAGGTAGACAGACAGACAGACAGACAGACAGACAGACAGACAGACAGACAGACAGACAGACAGACACACAGACAGGTGTACAGGCATAAAGACATACAGGAGTCGCATCTCTAACCCGTCTCCTTCCGTCACACTTCCTTTCCATCTTCCCTTTCCGTCACATCCCGTAATATACTAATGTGAGCCCTGGAGAGTTAGAACCTGTTCTCCTCGGCCCCTGGGGTCACCCCTGGGGTCACCCTGGCTCTTCTCAGTTCCCCTCGGCTCCTGGGGACACCCTGGCTCTCCTCAATAGTCCTCGGCTCCTGGGGTCACCCTGGCTCTTCTCAGTTCCTCTCGGCCCCTGGGGTCACCCCTGGGGTCACCCTGGCTCTTCTCAGTTCCCCTCGGCTCCTGGGGTCACCCCTGGGGTCACCCTGGCTCTTCTCAGTTCCCCTCGGCTCCTGGGGTCACCCCTAGGGTCACCCTGGCTCTTCTCCGTTCCCCTCGGCTCCTGGGGTCACCCTGGCTCTTCTAAGTTCCCTCGGCCCCTGGGGTCACCCCTGGGGTCACCCCTGGGGTCACCTTCGCGGCGATGACGGACACATCAGCTCATGTTGGGTCTTACACGCGAAAAAACTCAGTGGAAATTGGCCCTCGAAAATGACTAAGATAATGGGATCATTCGCGGGACAAAAACCTAAATTACGAGAACTCTTTTGAATTCTTTTTTTATGTGAGTCCAAGAGGAAGAGAGGAAGAGAGAGGGAGGGGGAGAGGGAAAGAGAGAGGGAGGGGGAAAGGGAAAGGAAGAAAGAGAGGGAAGAGAGATTATCACTGTTTCAGGCGGCAGATGAGCATATATAACTAGTATGTTCACTTCAGTAATGTTATGTCCAACATGTTTAACAACATCTGCGATGTTAAATCTCATTGGTAGTCTTATACTTGGTTTGTAAGTATGTACTGTCAGGTACTGTTCCTGTGGTCAGGCATTTCTCAACAATGCTGACATATCATCACTTGGAACCTTAAACTTGTTTCCCAAGCATCGCGGTATGCTAGCCTAATGCGATGTCACTTCTGTTCTCTACTGCTCCTTTACATCAAAATAATTGGCTTATAGTTGGTTGGATTTTTGTACCGACCACAAGCTGCTGCATTGTGGTCACTTCCTCTTCTGCATTGCTATAATTATCGTCTTAATCTGTGCTAGGCTTTGTGGTATGTAAATGTTTACATTCCTCTTCTAAGCTGCAAGTTTTACAGGTTCATCTGCAATGTCATTTCCTGGTGTTCCTACATGACTTAGCACCTAGTTCATTTGTATTCAACGACCTTGACGTTTGAGTGTTTGCATTAACGCTATATGAGATACTCACCTAATTGTACTCACCTAATTGTGCTTACGGGGGTTGAGCTTTGGCTCTTTGGTCCCGCCTCTCAACTGTCAATCAACTGGTGAGCAGATGTGGTCAGATGGGTGTTGAAGAAGAGAGGTGTTGTGTGGTGTTGAGTGCTGTGTTGATTCAATGATGAGTTAATCCAAAGGAAAAGGTGCTGATGGAAGGGGAAGGTGTTGATCTGGGGGCAGCTCTCACTTAGAATTACCCGTTTTAAGATATATGGGGCCAGATTCACGAAGCAGTTACGCAAGCACTTATGAACCTGTACATCTTTCCTCAATCTTTGGCGGCTTTGTTTACAATTATTAAACAGTTAATGAGCTCCGAAGCACCAGGAGGCTGTTTATAACAATAACAACAGGTGATTGGCAAGTTTTCATGCTTGTAAACTGTTTAATAAATGCAACCAAAGCCATCAAAGATTGAGGAAGGAAAGATGTACAGGTTCATAAGTGCTTGCGTAACTGTTTCGTGAATCTGGCTTATGGTACCCAAGCTATCTGGTGTCATTAATATAGGTGTATATATAGCATCTTGGTACATGTAAATCTCCAGGACCATCTGGGTGCACCGCAGCATCAGTATAAGCATCATTCTCCAGCGATATATATCAACAGGAAACATTTTAAGAGAGCTTGAGTGGGCGGCCGCCTGACAGCTCTGCCACACGCCCTCCGCCACAAAAACTAGTTCCTCGGCTAAAAATGGGGAAGTTGTAATTTGTCAACATCATGGGACGAAACCCATTCATTTTCTCTCATTTTTTGGTTGCGAGTTATTATTGTAATCTTGTGTTGATGTTCAGTGGATAACGCTGGTTAAGGGAGATATACAAGCTGAAGAAAGAGGCGTAAGTGTACATGGTTGTGATTGATGAGTTGTGGCCCATCAGGTTGTGGCCCTCAGGTTGTGGCCCTCAGGTTGTGGCCCTCAGGTTGTGGCCCTCAGGTTGTGGCCCTCAGGTTGTGGCCCATCAGGTTGTGGCCCTCAGGTTGTGGCCCATCAGGTTGTGGCCCATCAGGTTGTGGCCCTCAGGTTGTGGCCCATCAGGTTGTGGCCCATCAGGTTGTGGCCCATCAGGTTGTGGCCCATCAGGTTGTGGCCCTCAGGTTGTGGCCCTCAGGTTGTGGCCCATCAGGTTGTGGCCCATCAGGTTGTGGCCCATCAGGTTGTGGCCCATCAGGTTGTGGCCATCAGGTTGTGGCCCATCAGGTTGTGGCCCTCAGGTTGTGGCCCATCAGGTTGTGGCCCTCAGGTTGTGGCCCATCAGGTTGTGGCCATCAGGTTGTGGCCCATCAGGTTGTGGCCCATCAGGTTGTGGCCCATCAGGTTGTGGCCCATCAGGTTGTGGCCCTCAGGTTGTGGCCCATCAGGTTGTGGCCCTCAGGTTGTGGCCCTCAGGTTGTGGCCCTCAGGTTGTGGCCATCAGGTTGTGGCCCATCAGGTTGTGGCCCCTCAGGTTGTGGCCCTCAGGTTGTGGCCATCAGGTTGTGGCCCCTCAGGTTGTGGCCCATCAGGTTGTGGCCCTCAGGTTGTGGCCCATCAGGTTGTGGCCCATCAGGTTGTGGCCCATCAGGTTGTGGCCCATCAGGTTGTGGCCCTCAGGTTGTGGCCCATCAGGTTGTGGCCCATCAGGTTGTGGCCCATCAGGTTGTGGCCCATCAGGTTGTGGCCCATCAGGTTGTGGCCATCAGGTTGTGGCCCATCAGGTTGTGGCCCATCAGGTTGTGGCCCTCAGGTTGTGGCCCATCAGGTTGTGGCCCTCAGGTTGTGGCCCATCAGGTTGTGGCCCATCAGGTTGTGGCCCTCAGGTTGTGGCCCATCAGGTTGTGGCCCATCAGGTTGTGGCCCTCAGGTTGTGGCCCATCAGGTTGTGGCCCATCAGGTTGTGGCCATCAGGTTGTGGCCCATCAGGTTGTGGCCCATCAGGTTGTGGCCATCAGGTTGTGGCCATCAGGTTGTGGCCCATCAGGTTGTGGCCATCAGGTTGTGGCCCTCAGGTTGTGGCCCATCAGGTTGTGGCCCATCAGGTTGTGGCCATCAGGTTGTGGCCCATCAGGTTGTGGCCCATCAGGTTGTGGCCCATCAGGTTGTGGCCCTCAGGTTGTGGCCCATCAGGTTGTGGCCCTCAGGTTGTGGCCCATCAGGTTGTGGCCCTCAGGTTGTGGCCCATCAGGTTGTGGCCCATCAGGTTGTGGCCCATCAGGTTGTGGCCCTCAGGTTGTGGCCCATCAGGTTGTGGCCCTCAGGTTGTGGCCCATCAGGTTGTGGCCCTCAGGTTGTGGCCCATCAGGTTGTGGCCATCAGGTTGTGGCCATCAGGTTGTGGCCCATCAGGTTGTGGCCATCAGGTTGTGGCCCTCAGGTTGTGGCCCATCAGGTTGTGGCCCATCAGGTTGTGGCCATCAGGTTGTGGCCCATCAGGTTGTGGCCCATCAGGTTGTGGCCCATCAGGTTGTGGCCCTCAGGTTGTGGCCCATCAGGTTGTGGCCCATCAGGTTGTGGCCCTCAGGTTGTGGCCCATCAGGTTGTGGCCCATCAGGTTGTGGCCATCAGGTTGTGGCCCATCAGGTTGTGGCCCATCAGGTTGTGGCCATCAGGTTGTGGCCATCAGGTTGTGGCCCATCAGGTTGTGGCCATCAGGTTGTGGCCCATCAGGTTGTGGCCCATCAGGTTGTGGCCCATCAGGTTGTGGCCATCAGGTTGTGGCCCATCAGGTTGTGGCCCATCAGGTTGTGGCCCATCAGGTTGTGGCCATCAGGTTGTGGCCCATCAGGTTGTGGCCATCAGGTTGTGGCCCTCAGGTTGTGGGGTCATCGTTGATGTCATCTCCCAGATAGTCAGCCGCACTCTTACGTCGCTCTCCTTATTGGGCGTTTGTAACTGCCGGGTCTTTAAATCTCTTGTTTAATGTTCCGGTGTTTTCCCTCTCTTAGTCAAGCATAACTGGAATATCTGGGGCCAGGTTCACGAAGCAGTTACGCAAGCACTTACGAACCCTGGAGTTTGTGGTGAAGTTTGGAGGCGAGGAGAGCGTCGTGCGACCTCTAAACTGTTCTCTCTTGTTATCCAGTTTGTTTCTTACTCTCTCAGAGGGATTATTTGTAGTGTTGATATTTAGTATTTTCTATCATAGACCGGTAGAGCGACAGTCTCGCTTCATGCAGGTCGGCGTTCAATTCCCGACCGTCCAAGAGGTTGGGGGACCATTCCTTCCCTCCGTCCCATCCCAAACCCTTATCCTGACCCCTTCCAAGTGCTATATAGTCGTAATGGCTTGGCGCCTTTCCCCTGATAGTTCAACTCAATTCCATATCCTAGACTCGACGGTTCCAACAAGCCCGTTGTTAAGACAGGACCATTAGACCACGGTAGACTTTCACGCGGCTCATTGGCTCATATGAGACAAGTTCCTATTATCCTCCAGTCACAACTTGCGCTTGAAACAATCAAATTGGCTATTGGTAATTGGACGGTAATGATTGACATGAGTTTGTTGTGCAATGCAATAACTCTTATTGTTGATCTATCTGATTGTTATGATCTTTGTGTGTGTGTGTATTCACCTGGTTGTATTCACCTGGTTGTATTCACCTGGTTGTATTCACCTAGTTGTATTCACCTGGTTGTATTCACCTGGTTGTATTCACCTAGTTGTATTCACCTGGTTGTATTCACCTAGTTGTATTCACCTAGTTGTATTCACCTGGTTGTATTCACCTGGTTGTATTCACCTAGTTGTATTCACCTGGTTGTATTCACCTGGTTGTATTCACCTGGTTGTATTCACCTGGTTGTATTCACCTGGTTGTATTCACCTAGTTGTATTCACCTAGTTGTGTTTGCGGGGTTGTGCTCTGCTCTTTCGGCCCGCCTCTTAACTGTCAATCAATCAACTGTTACTAACTACTAATTTTTTCACGCACACACCCCCAGGAAGCAGCTCCGTAACAGCTGTCTTACTCCCAGGTACCTATTTACTGCTAGGTAACAAGGGGCATAGTGTGAAAGAAACTCTGCCCATTGTTTCTCACCGGCGCCAGGGATCGAACCCGGGACCACAGGATCACAAGTCCAGCGTGCTGTCCGCTCAGCCCCAAGGGAGCTGGCTTAAGGCTGCACTTCCTCGTACCCCGCTTTAAGGGCGGAGCACAATTACTGTATCATGTAATTACCGCCGTGTCCCCGCCCTAAACCTTGTGACGTCACTGATTATAAACTCGGCCGCCCACGCTGTAGTCAAGGTCGTCCTGTTTACACCTGGTGAGGCGGCGGCTTGTCAATACTGCCAGTGGACCACAATGTGGAGTTGACTTTAAACTCTGGCAACCTTTTATAGGGAAGACAAGGTTATGTGGTCGTCAGGCGCCAGTGATCTACATGACGGTGATCAACACTGCTGTGATGGTGGGCACTGGCCATCACTGAACGCCGCTCCCTCTTATATTACACGTAGTTTGAGTATCATGTTAAAAATAGGCCTTATATTGTGAAGGCCTCAGAATATATCTTTGGTGTATCTGTACACCTGTGTGGGGGCTCCTACATGTACACCTGTGTGGCCCACCTACATGTACACCTGTGTGAGGCCACCTACCTGTACACCTGTGTGGACCCACCTACCTGTACACCTGTGGGCCCACCTACCTGTACACCTGTGGGCCCACCTACCTGTACACCTGTGAGGGCCCACCTACCTGTACACCTGTGTGGCCACCTACATGTACACCTGTGTGGCCACCTACATGTACACCTGTGTGGCCACCTACATGTACTCCTGTGTGGCCACCTACATGTACACCTGTGTGGCCACCTACATGTACACCTGTGTGGCCACCTACATGTACACCTGTGTGGCCACCTACATGTACACCTGTGTGGCCACCTACATGTACACCTGTGTGGCCACCTACCTGTACACCTGTGTGGCCCACCTACATGTACACCTGTGTGGCCCACCTACCTGTACACCTGTGTGGCCACCTACCTGTACACCTGTGTGGCCCACCTACCTGTACACCTGTGTGGCCCACCTACCTGTACACCTGTGTGGCCCACCTACCTGTACACCTGTGTGGCCCACCTACCTGTACACCTGTGGGCCCACCTACCTGTACACCTGTGTGGCCCACCTACCTGTACACCTGTGTGGCCCACCTACCTGTACACCTGTGTGGCCCACCTACCTGTACACCTGTGGGCCCACCTACCTGTTCACCTGTGTGGCCCACCTACCTGTACACCTGTGGGCCCACCTACCTGTACACCTGTGTGGCCCACCTGCCTGTACACCTGTGGGCCAACCTACCTGTACACCTGTGTGGCCACCTACATGTACACCTGTGGGGCCACCTACATGTACACCTGTGTGGCCCACCTACCTGTACACCTGTGTGGCCACCTACATGTACACCTGTGGGGCCACCTACATGTACACCTGTGTGGCCCACCTACCTGTACACCTGTGTGGCCCACCTACCTGTACACCTGTGTGGCCCACCTACCTGTACACCTGTGGGCCCACCTACCTGTACACCTGTGTGGCCCACCTACATGTACACCTGTGTGGCCCACCTACCTGTACACCTGTGTGGCCCACCTACATGTACACCTGTGTGGCCACCTACATGTACACCTGTGTGGCCCACCTACCTGTACACCTGTGTGGCCACCTACATGTACACCTGTGTGGCCACCTACATGTACACCTGTGTGGCCCACCTACCTGTACACCTGTGTGGCCACCTACATGTACACCTGTGGGGCCACCTACATGTACACCTGTGGGCCCACCTACCTGTACACCTGTGTGGCCCACCTACCTGTACACCTGTGTGGCCACCTACATGTACACCTGTGTGGCCCACCTACCTGTACACCTGTGTGGCCCACCTACATGTACACCTGTGTGGCCACACCTACCTGTACACCTGTGTGGCCACACCTACCTGTACACCTGTGTGGCCACACCTAACTGTACACCTGTGTGGCCACACCTAACTGTACACCTGTGTGGCCACACCTAACTGTACACCTGTGTGGCCCACCTACCTGTACACCTGTGTGGCCACACCTAACTGTACACCTGTGTGGCCCACCTACCTGTACACCTGTGTGGCCACACCTAACTGTGCACCTGTGTGGCCCACCTACCTGTACACCTGTGTGGCCACACCTAACTGTACACCTGTGTGGCCCACCTACCTGTACACCTGTGTGGCCACACCTAACTGTACACCTGTGTGGCCCACCTACCTGTACACCTGTGTGGCCACACCTACCTGTACACCTGTGGGGCCACGCCTACCTGTACACCTGTGGGGCCACGCCTACCTGTACACCTGTGGGGCCACGCCTACCTGTACACCTGTGGGGCCACGCCTACCTGTACACCTGTGGGGCCACGCCTACCTGTACACCTGTGGGGCCACGCCTACCTGTACACCTGTGGGGCCACGCCTACCTGTACACCTGTGTGGCCACACCTACCTGTACACCTGTGTGGCCCACCTACCTGTACACCTGTGTGGCCACACCTACCTGTACACCTGTGTGGCCACACCTACCTGTACACCTGTGTGGCCACACCTACCTGTACACCTGTGTGGCCACCTACCTGTACACCTGTGTGGCCACACCTACCTGTACACCTGTGTGGCCACACCTACCTGTACACCTGTGTGGCCCACCTACCTGTACACCTGTGTGGCCCACCTACCTGTACACCTGCGTGGCCACCTACATGTACACCTGTGTGGCCACACCTACCTGTACACCTGTGTGGCCACCTACCTGTACACCTGTGTGGCCACCTACCTGTA
>NC_091242.1:13705660-13710660 GCF_040958095.1 Procambarus clarkii | reverse complement strand
TATCTTATCTTTTCTTCTTCTTCTTCTTCTTATTATTATTATTATTATTATTATTATTATTATTATTATAATAAAATCCTCTAGCACCTCAAAGGATTTTTGTGTTTTTGTGTACTACTTTTGTGGGTTCCTAGCACTTTTGGAGGATCCTAGAACCTTTTGGAGGATTTTAATATACGGCGATGAGTCACAATAACGTGGATGAAGTATGTTGACCAGACCACACACTAGGAAGTGAAGGGACGACGCCGTTTCGGTCCGTCCTGGACCATTCTCAAGTCAAAACGTCATCGTCTCTTCACTTTCTAATGTGTGGTCTGGTCAATATTTTAGTATATTGTGCATGGGGGTGAGTAGCACACAGATATGGAGGGATATCCTAGCTCTTGGTCTCAGGAAGGACTCAGGGAAAGGTTTTAAATTTAATTTTTTCCCCGAGGGGCGAGTTTATTGGGCAGCGCCACTCATCCTGTGAGTGGACACACCGCCATAGTGACAGTATTGGGCAGCGCCACTCATCCTGTGAGTGGACACACCGCCATAGTGACAGTATTGGGCAGCGGCACTCATCCTGTGAGTGGACACACCGCCATAGTGACAGTATTGGGCAGCGCCACTCATCCTGTGAGTGGACACACCGCCATAGTGACAGTATTGGGCAGCGTCACTCATCCTGTGAGTGGACACACCGCCATAGTGACAGTATTGGGCAGCGCCACTCATCTTGTGAGTGGACACACCGCCATAGTGACAGTATTGGGCAGCGTCACTCATCTTGTGAGTGGACACACCGCCATAGTGACAGTATTGGGCAGCGCCACTCATCCTGTGAGTGGACACACCGCCATAGCAGCATGTACAACACTGCCCAATAGGAAGAAAACCCGCTGGGTTGTCCCGGTAAGGTCCTGTGGGATCTAGGCGTGGAAGGAAGTTCTTGAGTGACCACCGCAGACGACCAGGCGAGAGGGAACTGTAGCGGCTGACCAACACATCTTAATGACCCAACCAGGAATGTGTTTAGTGTTTCCTCGAGTCGTTTGGAACGGGACGGAAAGTGAAATGGAGGGCGGGAGGGGGGTGCTTACGTGCATGTTGAGAATATGTGTTTACAGGTCTCTCTATTATTATTATTAACGGATTTAGGTACATAGTGCATTTGTACAGCTACCTTAGACTATATGAAGGGAAGTACAGTGTGTCAAGTACTTGCTACGTCATGCTAAACTAATCCCCATCTCGCAGGAAAGTTAGTCATACAGGGCCATGTGATTATTAGCCAGCCCTGGCACACTTTGGATACAAGTCACACAGACTGTGACTATCATAGACACACACACACTGTGTGCGTTTGGATGGCTCTGGACCAAAGAGCCAGAGCTCAACCGCAAGCACAATTAGGTAAGTACTGTGACTCTCATACACACACACTGTGACTCTCATACACACACACTGTGACTATCATACACACACACTGTGACTATCATACACACACACTGTGACCAGCATACACACACACTGTGACTATCATACACACACACTGTGACCAGCATACACACACACACAAATATACAAACACGTACCACAAGAACGTCTTCAAGAGATGGCCACAAGTGCACCATTGAGCGAGAGATGCGTTCCAAGACAAGCACACAGGACCCCCTCTCTCAGGCACCCCACAACAGACCTGTGTCACGGCCTCAACACTCTCCAGGAAATACACGCTGATTTGGACAAATATACCTATTGACTATGGCACCACACAGTGTGTATATATATAGAGCACATGAATGCACGCACTTGTCGCTGTCTCTCTCTCTCTCTCTCTCTCTCTCTCTCTCTCTCTCTCTCTCTCTCTCTCTCTCTCTCTCTCTCTCTCTCTCTCTCTCTCTCTCTCTCTCTCTCTCTCTCTCTTTCTCTCTCTTTCTCTCTCTCTCTCTCTCTCTCTCTCTCTCTCTCTCTCTCTCTCTCTCTCTCTCTCTCTCTCTCTCTCTCTCTCTCTCTCTCTCTCTCTCATAGGTGAGACTCTCACATTCCAACCTCAGTAAGTCTGTCAATTAGTACATCATAGCCTACAGCCACCGGATACATTCTGACGCCGGATACCAGAAAAGCCCCAATCCGGACACGAGGTCCGGATTGGGGCTTTCTGATGACGGAGGCAGTCTTAGTTCCGGATGAAAGACTGAGCTGAATGGAATCCCTTGTTGTAGACCCACTCCTTATCGCTTTGGTCTGTGAGGGGTTTTCTCTGAATTGGTGGTAACCGGTGGTACCTGACTGGGACACTGGTACCTAACTGGGATGCTGTGGTATTTGACTGTGGCATAATGGGGTGAGATTTAACACGACTGAGCATCAGCGGGATCTTTGTGTCATTGTTTTCTTCCTGGTGACTTTTTTCCTGCCTTGCCTCAATTCACCCTCCCTACCATTCCTCCCTTTCTCCCTACCCCTCCCTGCCTCCGCCCCCTGCCTCCTACCCCCTGCCCGCCCACACTAACAACGCCTTCTCGCCCACATCAGATAACGTCATATCCCGCTCTACACCAAGCAGGCTGCTCATTCATTCTCCAGACAACAGTATTAAAACTTATCTCCAAAGATAACGCATTCTTCCTCTCTCTCTCTCTCTCTCTCTCTCTCTCTCTCTCTCTCTCTCTCTCTCTCTCTCTCTCTCTCTCTCTCTCTCTCTCTCTCTCTCTCTCTCTCTCTCTCTCTCTCTCACACATACAATACTACGGTAATAATACAATTTATAACTATGGCACAGAATGAGAGCATCTTGCCAGCCTCCGCACACTGTAGAATCTCGCCCCAGAAACTGATGTATTTCCAAGAAAACTTATTGTATCAAGCATGTCCCAAGCATGCACCACGCATGCACCACGCATGCACCAAGCATGCTTAAAGCATTCACCATGCGTGTACCAAGTATGCAATGAATTTTTTTGTATTTAATGTTAATATGGTTTGTGTTTGACATTAAAACGAGGCTGTTAGACGCGTCAAGATCTCCCAAGACAAACGACTGACATTCCGCAGGATGCATCACACAACAGTTGATTATCTCACACGTCCATAATTACCGCTAGATGAAAAGAGACGCGTAAATCGAACCAGGAATGTTTGAGTGACTGCGCTTACTCTCTACATCTTCCCATTTCTAAAGTCAACCATATGAACGTGTTCTCATGTCTGACTCTATCTTCACATTTGTGTGGACACGCCAAGCGCCCCAGTGAGTGTACAACCCTTGTCTGTGTCCCCTCACATCTTCCTCTACCCCATGTTTCTGTCGACCCGTGTCTGCCCCCTGTCATGTCTAGGGGAAGGTGGGACGGGGTGAGAAGGGACGGGGAAACCCTGAGGGAAGGGAAGGAAGAGAGAGAAGGAAGGAAGCAATAATAAACAGCAGCTTTCTTATGGTTCTGTAACTCCATAACTACAACACTCATGTATTAGAGAGAAAAGACCTCCTGTTAGTGTATAATGATTAATTGTAAATACAGAAATATTGAAATGGAACAATCTCTTTAACTAGCTGATATTATAATTATAAGGTGTGGAGGACAGATGAAACTGTTACGTACATCTGTTAATGTAATAATCTTCCTTGAGGTCTAATAAAGACGTTTTATGCCCTCTGTAAGCCTTTTTGCGCTACGGCTCACAAGGATGAGTTGGGGGGCACACTAAACTAGCGGCCTCTAAACTATCCATCACTATGCCCACCCATCTATCCGTCACCATGCCCACCCATCTATCTATCACCATGCCCACCCATCTATCCGTCACCATGCCCACCCATCTATCCGTCACCATGCCCACCCATCTATCCGTCACCATGCCCACCCATCTATCCATCACCATGCCCACCCATCTATCCATCACCATGCCCACCCATCTATCCATCACCATGCCCACCCATCTATCTATCACCATGCTCACCCATCTATTCGTCACCATGCCCACCCATCTATCTATCACCATGCCCACCCATCTATCCGTCACTATGCCCACCCATCTATCTATCACCATGCCCACCCATCTATCCGTCACCATGCCCACCCATCTATCTATCACCATGCCCACCCATCTATCCATCACCATGCCCACCCATCTATCTATCACCATGCCCACCCATCTATCCGTCACTATGCCCACCCATCTATCTATCACCATGCCCACCCATCTATCCGTCACTATGCCCACCCATCTATCTATCACCATGCCCACCCATCTATCCGTCACCATGCCCACCCATCTATCTATCACCATGCCCACCCATCTATCCATCACCATGCCCACCCATCTATCTATCACCATGCCCACCCATCTATCCGTCACCATGCCCACCCATCTATCCATCACCATGCCCACCCATCTATCTATCACCATGCCCACCCATCTATCCATCACCATGCCCACCCATCTATCTATCACCATGCCCACCCATCTATCCATCACCATGCCCACCCATCTATCCGTCACCATGCCCACCCATCTATCTATCACCATGCCCACCCATCTATCCATCACCATGCCCACCCATCTATCTATCACCATGCCCACCCATCTATCCGTCACCATGCCCACCATCTATCTATCACCATGCCCACCCATCTATCGTCACCATGCCCACCCATCTATCCATCACCATGCCCACCCATCTATCTATCACCATGCCCACCCATCTATCCATCACCATGCCCACCCATCTATCCGTCACCATGCCACCCATCTATCTATCACCATGCCCACCCATCTATCCATCACCATGCCCACCCATCTATCTATCACCATGCCCACCCATCTATCCATCACCATGCCCACCCATCTATCTATCACCATGCCCACCCATCTATCTATCACCATGCCCACCCATCTATCCGTCACCATGCCCACCATCTATCTATCACCATGCCACCCATCTATCCATCACCATGCCCACCCATCTATCTATCACCATGCCCACCCATCTATCCATCACCATGCCC
>NC_091242.1:13688026-13705160 GCF_040958095.1 Procambarus clarkii | reverse complement strand
TCAATGTGTTTGGTGCGCTTGGGTCAGAATGGGTGGGCATACACTGTCTGTAGTTAGTGGTGTAACTGTTGGATGGATGTGTGGAGGTAGGCAGAAATGTAGGAGATGGTGTTCGAGGGTAGGTGCTGTGGCAGTGCACCATACCTTGGGAAGAGATTACCGTACCCTGGGGGATAGAGTAACGTACCCTGGGGATAGAGTACCGTACCTTGAGGATAGAGTACCGTACCCTGGGGATAGAGTACCGTACCTTGAGGATAGAGTACCGTACCCTGGGGATAGAGTACAGTACCCTGGGGATAGAGTACCGTACCCTGGGGATAGAGCACCGTACCCTGGGGATAGAGTACCGTACCCTGGGGATAGAGTAACGTACCCTGGGGGATAGAGTAACGTCCCCCTGGGGATAGAGTACCGTACCCTGGGGATAGAGTAACGTGCCTTGGGGATAGAGTAACGTACCCTGGGGGATAGAGTAACGTCCCCCTGGGGATAGAGTACCGTACCTTGGGGGTAGAGTGCCGTACCCTGGGGATAGAGTACCGTACCCTGGGGATAGAGTACCGTACCCTGGGGATAGAGTAACGTCCCCCTGGGGATAGAGTACCGTACCCTGCGGATAGAGTAACGTACCCTGGGGGCAGAGTAACGTATCATGGGGATAGAGTAACGCACCCTGGGGATAGAGTACCGTACCCTGGGGATAGAGTACCGTACCCTGGGGGATAGAGTAACGTCACCTGGGGATAGAGTACCGTACCCTGGGGATAGAGTAACGTACCCTGGGGGCAGAGTAACGTATCCTGGGGATAGAGTAACGCACCCTGGGGATAGAGTACCGTACCCTGGGGATAGAGTGCCGTACCTTGGGGATAGAGTAACGTACCCTGGGGGTAGAGTGACGTCCCCCTGGGGATAGAGTACCGTACCTTTGGGGATAGAGTACCGTACCCTGGGGATAGAGTACCGTACCCTGGGGATAGAGTACTGTACCCTGGGGGATAGAGTAACGTCCCCTGGGGATAGAGTACCGTACCCTGGGGATAGAGTAACGTACCCTGGGGACAGAGTAACGTATCCTGGGGATAGAGTAACGCACCCTGGGGAGAGTACCGTACCCCTGGGGATAGAGTAACGCACCATGGGGGAGAGAGTAACGTACCCTGGGGATAGAGTACCGTATCCTGGGGATAGAGTACCGTACCCTGGGGATAGAGTACCGTACCCTGGGGATAGAGTGCCGTACCCCTGGGGATAGAGTATCGTACCCTGGGGGGATAGAGTAACGTACCCTGGGGATAGAGTACCGTACCTTGGGGATAGAGTACCGTACCCTGGGGATAGAGTACCGTACCTTGGGGATAGAGTACCGTATCCTGGGGATAGAGTACCGTATTTTGAGGGTGAGAAGACACAGCACACCACAACAGTACTCAATGTGGAGGTCTTTGATAGAGCCAAAATATGAAGATAACTTCCCTCAGGATTCTGTGATTTCCGCACCTGGACCTGGATTGTACCTGGATGAGGTTCTGGGAGGTCTTGTACCCCCAAGCCCGGCCCGAGGCTAGGCTTGACTTATGAGAGCTTGGTCCAACAGGCTGTTGCTTGGAGCGGCCCGCAGGCCCACATATCCACTACAGCCCGATAATTGATAAGGGCGAAGGACCCCGAAGACCTTCAGGGGCCAAGAACACTGAAGACGACCAAGGAGCCTAATGACTTTCACCTCTAAGAACGATCTCTACAGGTGGACTAATTTACCTCCCGCTGGTGACTAAATAGAGACAATCTGGGTGATCCATCTTCCCGGCCACGGCCAGGTCACGTGGATATGTCCACCAATCACCAGGCTGTATCCCTCTCAGTAACTTAAGGCTCGTCTTCTGTGTATTAGAAACTCATAAAAGAGCATGACATACTATCTTATCTGTGGGTCCGTGGAGTCACACGTCACGGCTCAAGCTCCACCGTCTAGCATGTGTCACGTCTAGCATGTGTCACGTCGAGCATGTGTCACGTCTAGCATGTGTCACGTCGAGCATGTGTCACGTCTAGCATGTGTCACGTCGAGCATGTGTCACGTCTAGCATGTGTCACGTCGAGCATGTGTCACGTCTAGCATGTGTCACGTCTAGCATGTGCCACGTCTAGTGTAACGGGGGGTTGGGGAAATAGCTCTATCTTGTCCATTATTCCACCCCCCAGTTAACTAACGAGGCCGGGGGAAACAGCTCTCTCTAGTCCGTTATCCCGTCCCCAGTTAGCTAACTATTCTAGAGCACTCCCAGAGTTCCTAAGGCAACCTCTCTGGTTCAACACCTTGTAACCTAGGTATTCGACTACCTAGGTGCTAAGACTATAAGGCGCCGTCACTTGATCAGTTACCCGAAACTCTAGAGAGAACTCTAGAATACATAATCATAGCCACAAACGTAAAAGAGATAACGAAAGGAAAGAAATGAATAGTGAAGTAATTAGTGAGGGTTTGGGGTGAGAGGTAGGGAAGTGGGAGGAGCGAGGAGGGTCATTAGTTGAAAGTGAGAGTTTAGAGAGGGGGTGGAGGGAGAGGTGTAGATAGGTAGAAGTAGAAGAGTAGATAGTAGAAGTAGAAGAGTAGATAGTAGAAGTGTAGATAGTAGAAGACGAAATGCTGCCACCATCCATTCATGATCATTACATACAAGACAAGGAATGGAACTTGCCTGTATCACAAAATTCACCAAAGATGTTATCATGAGTTCATTATTAGTAGTTCCCATCTTTATCATGTACTCATTCTAAACCATGAAACCAGTAACTACAGAGGCTTTCTCACCTCAACTCAAAATCTCTAGGGAACAAAGTTAAACACAATTTAAATAATAAATTCATAATTATATTTCACATGAAGTATCATAATTTAGCAATTCAATTAAAATGTTCCAGTTTAATATGCAAAGTGAGTCATCATCCAAGAATTCGAGAACCCTACAACTTGACTGCCCCTGATCATCACACAACATATGTAAACACGACCAAGTCACCTTACTGCTCAACTCACCAAGTGTCTCTGCCTATAGCTGGATAGAGAGGGGGGGGGGGGGGGGTCTGTAGTTGACAGAGACTCCCGCCCTGCCGGCCGACAGCCTCCCTGCTCTGCTCGTCTGCTGTTCTCTTGATTAATGCCCCTTTCTGGATAGCTCTCCGAGTTTATATTGGGGAACCTAGTAGCTAACTCCGCCCACAAATAGATAGCCTCCGGCACTACCAAGCCACTCCTTAAACGTCGGCTTGTTTGAAGGCTACCAGACTACAATTAAGAGCTTAGCGGAAGCAAGGTGAAATTCTCATGATCTGACCTCAGGTCACTTGAGGTCATTAACGCTTTGAGGTGTGAGATCTCAGGCAGACAACTGGCGCCTCTCAGATCCTTGTCTGTGACTCATGTACTCTATGTATGTATTAACCTAAACCAAACACTTTTACAGTGTTACATCTCCCCTTCTCCCCGAAAATAAAGTTTTTGCAACACTGCTAAAGCAAGCTAGCTGTGTGCGACAACTTTATTAACGAAAAGAATACATCCTAGCTAAACAAATATACATCATCCTACTCTAAAAAATGAAATATGTAGACAGACGTCCATTGTCTCTGGCTGGGCGACGTCACTGCTTGGTCTTGTAGATAATCCTGTACCACATTTCTTCAACACAACTGCCTCCGTCGCTTCTCCGTCGTTAACGCACAACAACCCTTGGTCAACCCGAAAGCCGTTACTACTTGAACTGCGCACAGGACCGTGGAATTCGGTTGTCCCAGCTGATCTGTAATTGGCCCTACGTCAGTCACCATGAGAGACGTATATTGGGGTTCTTCACAGCTATAGGGACTACAAGTTTCGAGACCTTCATATAGTTGCCAACAGTAGAAATCCCATCCTACTCTTCTCCTCCCTGTTGCTCCAGCACGCCTCCTTCAGAGAGCTACTTCTGACAGCCACATCAAGTCCGCACGACACAGGAAGAATCACTCAACAGAGCTACCTGCTTGTAGGAGGGGCGGCCAGTTAAGGCAAACGATCCTGTCTTGCAATTACGCTCCATGCAATGATGCTGATACCAGCAAGGGACACGAGGCATCGTGTCTCACTCAGCTTGTCTTATCTTCTTTCTTCTCTCTTCTTTCTTCTCTCTTCCTTCTTCTCTCTTCTTTCTTCTCTCTTCTTTCTTCTCTCTTCTTTCTTCTCTCTTCCTCCTCCCATGGGTCTTTGACAAGCGACCTGGGGTCCATTGGGGTCCGTCCTGGGTAGACCGATGTTGGTGGGACAGACTGGAGTCGTTGTTCCTCTTCCATCTTTACTGGGTCGTCTGGGTTCGTCTGCAGAACGACCTGGGGTCCACTGGGGTCCGTCCGTCTTGGGGTCCACTGGGGTCCGTAAGTCTTGGGGTCCACTGGGGTCCGTCCGTCCTGGGGTCCACTGGGTAGACCAATGTTGACCGACCGAGAGGGCTGCATCTTGGGGTCCCCTGGGGTGGTGGTGGTGGTGGAGCCATGACCTCCAGGTAGTGGGCTGGTCGTGGTGGTGGTGATAAACGCCCCTGAGTGTGGTACACAGCAGCCGTCTCCCTCTTCTGTATATGCGTCGCGCCTCTCCTCTGGCTCCCACCTGTGAATTGAACATAAAGGCGACAATACCCGTGTTCCATGCTGTTGTGTGACCCTGTAGTTTGTATAGGGTTACACAGTTATATCATAACGCTCTCCTCCTGGCAACAACTACACTTCAATTTTTTTTTTTAATAATCCAATTAACTCTGAATGATATTGACTTGGTGGAACATAAAACAGTAACAGAGTAAAGTTAGAGAAGAGAGAATAAGGGCATCACTACTTTTAACTTGTCACACACAAAAAAATCAATACTAATAGACAAACACTAGCCTCACTTAACTGTACCTTTCCTAATCTTAAGTACATAATTAACCGTTACTCCCACCCTTAACCTACAGCCACCTACGTGACCCAGAGTGTTTTCCTAGCTTCTCCGCCGGTCAACAACCCCAAACTGTTGCCACCCCTGTGACCAGACTATCTAACGTCGAGCGTCCCCAACGTGAAGTCTACTGACATACTATGCCTCCCCCTAGCATGCTGTACAATACCAGTACACCTCGGGTTATTGCGTTCAAATGGAGTAAAACAGTCGATCGCAATAATCTGAGCAGAACCACTACTTAAAAACTACACCTGCCACTCCCCACTGACCTGGAGACCAGCGGTGGCTGGGTGTCCCCGTGGGACATGCGAGGTCACCTGTCACACTCAGCTGACCTGCACTACCAACACCGCTAAGTTCCCAAATCGCCAAATCTTATTACTAACATAAATCACTACACACGCAAGTTCTGGTGAACATTCCCTGAACACCACAAAACTCACAAAATCACTAAACACAACACCAGAGAATCACTATCTCCTAACCTGAAAAAAAGTTCGCTAACTCGCGAATAATAAACACCTGTCAAGATCTCCCTGATAGCGCCTGAGCGGCAAAAAGACACGTGGGACTGAACAATGTTAAAAGAACACCAACTACCTACAACATTGTTCAACACCGCTGCCATCATTGTAACGGGGGGTTGGGGAAATAGCTCTATCTTGTCCATTATTCCACCCCCCAGTTAACTAACGAGGCCGGGGGAAACAGCTCTCTCTAGTCCGTTATCCCGTCCCCAGTTAGCTAACTATTCTAGAGCACTCCCAGAGTTCCTAAGGCAACCTCTCTGGTTCAACACCTTGTAACCTAGGTATTCGACTACCTAGGTGCTAAGACTATAAGGCGCCGTCACTTGATCAGTTACCCGAAACTCTAGAGAGAACTCTAGAATACATAATCATAGCCACAAACGTAAAAGAGATAACGAAAGGAAAGAAATGAATAGTGAAGTAATTAGTGAGGGTTTGGGGTGAGAGGTAGGGAAGTGGGAGGAGCGAGGAGGGTCATTAGTTGAAAGTGAGAGTTTAGAGAGGGGGTGGAGGGAGAGGTGTAGATAGGTAGAAGTAGAAGAGTAGATAGTAGAAGTAGAAGAGTAGATAGTAGAAGTGTAGATAGTAGAAGACGAAATGCTGCCACCATCCATTCATGATCATTACATACAAGACAAGGAATGGAACTTGCCTGTATCACAAAATTCACCAAAGATGTTATCATGAGTTCATTATTAGTAGTTCCCATCTTTATCATGTACTCATTCTAAACCATGAAACCAGTAACTACAGAGGCTTTCTCACCTCAACTCAAAATCTCTAGGGAACAAAGTTAAACACAATTTAAATAATAAATTCATAATTATATTTCACATGAAGTATCATAATTTAGCAATTCAATTAAAATGTTCCAGTTTAATATGCAAAGTGAGTCATCATCCAAGAATTCGAGAACCCTACAACTTGACTGCCCCTGATCATCACACAACATATGTAAACACGACCAAGTCACCTTACTGCTCAACTCACCAAGTGTCTCTGCCTATAGCTGGATAGAGAGGGGGGGGGGGGGGGTCTGTAGTTGACAGAGACTCCCGCCCTGCCGGCCGACAGCCTCCCTGCTCTGCTCGTCTGCTGTTCTCTTGATTAATGCCCCTTTCTGGATAGCTCTCCGAGTTTATATTGGGGAACCTAGTAGCTAACTCCGCCCACAAATAGATAGCCTCCGGCACTACCAAGCCACTCCTTAAACGTCGGCTTGTTTGAAGGCTACCAGACTACAATTAAGAGCTTAGCGGAAGCAAGGTGAAATTCTCATGATCTGACCTCAGGTCACTTGAGGTCATTAACGCTTTGAGGTGTGAGATCTCAGGCAGACAACTGGCGCCTCTCAGATCCTTGTCTGTGACTCATGTACTCTATGTATGTATTAACCTAAACCAAACACTTTTACAGTGTTACACTAGCATGTGTCACGTCGAGCATGTGTCACGTCGAGCATGTGTCACGTCTAGCATGTGTCACGTCTAGCATGTGTCACGTCGAGCATGTGTCACGTCGAGCATGTGTCACGTCTAGCATGTGTCACGTCGAGCATGTGTCACGTCGAGCATGTGTCACGTCGAGCATGTGTCACGTCTAGCATGTGTCACGTCTAGCATGTGTCACGTCGAGCATGTGTCACGTCTAGCATGTGTCACGTCGAGCATGTGTCACGTCTAGCATGTGTCACGTCGAGCATGTGTCACGTCTAGCATGTGTCACGTCTAGCATGTGTCACGTCTAACATGTGTCACACACATATTTGGATCCCCTTGAATTGTTGAGCTCAGTAATGTATACTGTTGTAGCTCTCTAGGCTTCTCCATATATCTATCAATGTTTATAAAGAAGCAAAATGTGGTGACGTGACATGTGTTTACAGCGGGGACAGGCAGCCAGCCGTATTATCTTCCCTGAAAAACCCGTCACAAAAACGCCATCCTGTTACGCCTCCACCGCCTGGGGGCGTCTCCGTCGACTGGGCTAATGAGAGCTGCATTTCTAAGAACGGACCCAGCACACGCGGCCCGCCCCACCGGCCTCTCACCTGATTGACAGCTGGACGCCACCATATGTGACGGTCCCTGACGCGATGAGGCTAATTGGCCATTATATAAGAAAGGCAGTTGCAGGCAACCTTCGTGACGAGTGGTGGGAATGGACGACGCATTGTGTTGGGCTGGTGACGCAGACTGATGCAACTGAATGAATGGATGAAGCTTACGTGAAACTGCCTGGAGCGGCTGGCCAATGAACGCATTCTACTTGAAAGGCTCAGTTGTTATTGGTGTTGTGTATATCTTACGTGACGGGCTTTGTTGTGTCTGGTCAGTGACTGTGGCCTGTACACGACGAGTCTGACACCTGCAGACAAGGGTGGAAGCCCCAGGGAAGGGGAAGGGACGAGTCTGACACCTGCAGACAAGGGTGGAAGCCCCAGGGAAGGGGAAGGGTCGAGTCTGACACCTGCAGACAAGGGTGGAAGCCCCAGGGAAGGGGAAGGGTCGAGTCTGACACCTGCAGACAAGGGTGGAAGCCCCAGGGAAGGGGAAGGGTCGAGTCTGACACCTGCAGACAAGGGTGGAAGCCCCAGGGAAGGGGAAGGGTCGAGTCTGACACCTGCAGACAAGGGTGGAAGCCCCAGGGAAGGGGAAGGGTCGAGTCTGACACCTGCAGACAAGGGTGGAAGCCCCAGGGAAGGGGAAGGGTCGAGTCTGACACCTGCAGACAAGGGTGGAAGCCCCAGGGAAGGGGAAGGGTCGAGTCTGACACCTGCAGACAAGGGTGGAAGCCCCAGGGAAGGGGAAGGGTCGAGTCTGACACCTGCAGACAAGGGTGGAAGCCCCAGGGAAGGGGAAGGGTCGAGTCTGACACCTGCAGACAAGGGTGGAAGCCCCAGGGAAGGGGAAGGGTCGAGTCTGACACCTGCAGACAAGGGTGGAAGCCCCAGGGAAGGGGAAGGGTCGAGTCTGACACCTGCAGACAAGGGTGGAAGCCCCAGGGAAGGGGAAGGGTCGAGTCTGACACCTGCAGACAAGGGTGGAAGCCCCAGGGAAGGGGAAGGGTCGAGTCTGACACCTGCAGACAAGGGTGGAAGCCCCAGGGAAGGGGAAGGGTCGAGTCTGACACCTGCAGACAAGGGTGGAAGCCCCAGGGAAGGGGAAGGGTCGAGGAGCCATGGTGGGGAAAATATGGAAGAATAATAACCAGTCAGGATATAGGAGGACGCATGGAGAGAAAGGGGACACTTGACCCTCCTGACGTTGTCTTGTTCCAGAGTCAAACTCTCCAAAGTGTATATATGTTTGTCTGTCCTCCTTACCTCCTCTCCATCCCTCCCTCTGCCTCTCTTCCCTCTCTCCCCTCACCTCTCACCAACACAGTATAGAGGCCGGGCAACACGGGGTATGCATATGAGGAGATAACTCTCATATTAGTAGTGATGACTGACACCAACTGCTCCCTGGAGAGACGGAAGGTGCTGCTCCCCCTCACTCTTCACTATCTCTTCACACCACACAGCCAATGATGTCTTAATCACTGATTCACACACACACATAAAGATAAACTGTTTAACACTGGTGGAATGCGAACAAGGGGACACACGTGGAGACTGAGTACCCAAATGAGCCACAGAGACGTTAGAAAGAACTTTTCAGTGTCAGAGTAGTTAACAGGTGGAATGGTCCAGGACGGACCGAAACGTCGTCGTCCCTTCAACTTCTAGTGTGTGGTCTGGTCAACAGGTGGAATGCATAAGGCAGTGACGTGGTGGAGGCTGATTCCATACACAGTTTCAAATGTAGATATGATAGAGCCCAAGAGGTCCTAGAACTTGTACAACAGTCGATCCAGTGATGGGAAGGAGGGGCCCCAAGAGCCGTGTCTCATTCCCCGCAAGCACAAGTAGGTAAGTACTCGCTATAAACTACAGAGTAAGGACACGGAGGAGAAGAGGTCGGGATAGGGGATGGAGGACGGGACAGGGCGTGCAGGACAAGGATAATATCCTTCACCCAGGAGTGCAGGACGACAGTAAGTTCTTTTCTTCTTGGCTCAGTTGAAGATGCCGGGTCTGGGAGCATGGAGGGAAGGCGCCAGGTATAACACACGAAGATTAACTTCCAGATATGCGCACACGCCTCCAATTATATACACGCGCAGGTACTCACCTGACGGAGCTCACCTAGAGCGGCCCACAGGTACCAGTACAGAGTTTACGAGAGCCAGAGCTTGACATACAAAACACTAAACTATGTTTACCGATACTCTGCATGAAGTGTGTGTAAATATGAGCGGCCACAACCAACAAACACAACATGCAGATATGGTCAAAAGTTGGAGAAATATTCTGAATACATGTAAATATTGGTCCAAAACCAGCACGGCTCCACCCACAAATTTAAACCAGCCACAATTAAATATTTAGATACTTCGCGGTCTTCTTAAATTACTGAGAATAAGTGAGCGTGGGATAATAACGAGGAGATGACGAAGATAAACAGAAGGAGAATGACAACAAATGTAAAGAGCAGAGATCTATGAACGGTGGGAAACAGTGTGAGGCACAGATGAAGTAGCGGGCTATGTCAGAGGGAGAGAGATGGAGAATGAAAGAGGGAGAGGCAAGACCCAAGACGAAAAGAGGAAATGTAGTGATAGTAGAGAGAAATGGAGTAATCACAATGAAAAGGGGTGAGTGGAGTAGAAAGAGGTGAGGAAGGGGAGAGGAAGAGTGGAAAGAGCAAGAAAGACGGGAAAGGGGAGAGGACAAATGAGAGGATAAAAGAGAGAGGGGGGGGGGTAAACCTGAACTTGTCCACACTCCCCCAGAACACAACACTGACATCTGTGTTCAGTTCTAGTGCCCCAATGATGTCTCAACAGCGCCTGGGCAGGCACCAGAGGCAGGACCTTGACGGCAGTCATGGTCACCGGGTTCTCTACTTCACTCTTCTAAATCATGTTGGCAAGTTGACTCCCGAAGGAGGAGGGGGGAGGAGGGGGTGAGACTCCCGAAGGAGGGGGCGGAGGTGGGACTCCTGAAGGTTTGGCCTTTTTACCCAGTCAGGTGTAAATGTGCGCACCTGTGTGTGTGTGTGTGTGTGTGTGTGTGTGTGTGTGTGTGTGTGTGTGTGTGTGTGTGTGTGTGTGTGTGTGTGTGTGTGTGTGTGTAGGGGGAGGGTGATCCAAGGTTTAGGAGGTCACCTGATGCTTCTAATTCACTTGACGTCTACTTAGACAGACTTCAACTGAAGTCAATTTTTGAGATGTGCAGGTCAGACAGGGTGAGATGTGCAGGTCAGACAGGGTGAGATGTGCAGGTCAGACAGGGTGAGATGTGCAGGTCAGACAGGGTGAGATGTGCAGGTCAGACAGGGTGAGATGTGCAGGTCAGACAGGGTGAGATGTGCAGGTCAGACAGGGTGAGATGTGCAGGTCAGACAGGGTGAGATGTGCAGGTCAGACAGGGTGAGATGTGCAGGTCAGACAGGGTGAGATGTGCAGGTCAGACAGGGTGAGACCACAACACTCGGGTGCCGTGGCCTGCTCTACACCTCAGCTACTGCACAACCGCTACAACACCGTAGAAAATGGATGCCACCGACCTCTAAATTACAGGTCAAAGGTCGTCATAATTACGAGAGAAAATTATTATTCGTTGCTAATGTGAGTAGACATGCAGAGTGGCGGTGGGGGGAGGACTGGGGGAGAGGGGGGAGGACTGGGGGAGAGGTGGGGAGGACTGGAAGGTAGAGACGGAAGAGAGAAGAGATGGGGAAGGTGGAAAAGAAGGAGTAGGGGGGGAGCTTGGGGGGTATAAAAAGGGATGGAGAATAGCGGAAATGAAAGGGAAGAGAAGGGTGAAAGACGTGGATCAATATATTTGTAATGTAACATATGATTACTGAGTAGTGTGTGGTTGTGAGTACTGGGGGACCTGTACTTCAGGATGGTGAGTACTGGGGGACCTGTAGTACAGGATGGTGAGTACTGGGGGACCTGTACTTCAGGATGGTGAGTACTGGGGGAGCTGTAGTACAGGATGGTGAGTACTGGGGGACCTGTACTTCAGGATGGTGAGTACTGGGGGACCTGTACTTCAGGATGGTGAGTACTGGGGGACCTGTACTTCAGGATGGTGAGTACTGGGGGACCTGTAGTACAGGATGGTGATTACTGGGGGACCTGTACTTCAGGATGGTGAGTACTGGGGGACCTGTAGTACAGGATGGTGAGTACTGGGGGACCTGTACTTCAGGATGGTGAGTACTGGGGGAGCTGTAATACAAGATGGTGAGTACTGGGGGACCTGTACTTCAGGATGGTGAGTACTGGGGGACCTGTAGTACAGGATGGTGAGTACTGGGGGACCTGTACTACAGGACACTGCCCAAGCTGCTCCATAACTTGGGGCGTGTTTTATGTTCTTGGTAAACTTAGAGGAGCTTGAAGAGTAAAGTAGGAGAGTATACCCAGTAAACTATGCAAAGCAAACATGATAAAGAGTGTACCCAAGCGTTTAGACTATGCCCGCGCTTGTTTACTGACCTGCACGACCAGGTCTCAGCTCTTGGGCCCGCTTTTTTATCTTTAAGCCTATTGCTATGTCTTTATAATTTATAATTTTGTGTAATTATATTAATTTATACTGTATGCTGATATATATTGTAATAATACTGATATACGTTGTAACTAATATATATATATATATATATATATATATATATATATATATATATATATATATATATAATATATATATATATATATATATATATATATATTATATATATATATATATATATATATATATATATATATATATATATTGATATTTATTCAATATAGATGTTCCCTTCGGGGACTTTTAATTTCACAAATAATAGTGACCAAATGAAGTAAAATTTAGTAATGCTCAAACCCTTGAACTATATGTTTAACACATCTCTAACCCTGTCCATGGAGGACAGAAGAAAATGTATATATGCTGGTTAGCATTGTAAATGTGTGGCCACGTTGAAATTGAAATTGAAATAAGTTTATTGAGGTAAAATACACACAAAGGGATGAGGTAGCTCAAGCTATTCTCACCCCATTCAGTACAACGTGTTAATATATACATAGACACACATCACAAATAAACATATTATCAAACATTCTGAGAGGTAAACATATACATTGGCCACGTTTGTGGTAAAAAAAAAATAAAACAAAAATAAAAAAATGCTGAAAGCTAATTTAATAATACCCAAAGCTAATTCAAAATTACAATTATAACTGGAAACTCTCAACAAACTTATATAAAGACAAAGTATTTAAGACGACTTATAGATTACCAGTTGAGAATCTTTAAAGAAACTTCAATATTACATAATATTGAACATCAAATTTGATACTATATCCTAATTAAAGCTATGTAACTATGAATAAAGTCATTTTCATCTATGTTATAGTTTAGGCATGTTTAACGCCTCTAATCTCTCCTCGTAACTCTTGCTCTTCAGTTCCGGAAGCCATTTTGTAGCAATCCGTTGCACCTTTTCCAGTTTATTTAGGTGCTTCTTGAGACATGGGCACCATACAACTGCTGCATATTCCTGTTTTGGTCTCACAAAAGTCATTAACAGTTTCTGTAGTATTTCACCATCCATATAATTCAAATCAAGTCTGATGTTGGAAAGCGACACATAGGATCCTCTCACAATATTCTTTATGTGTTCCTCTGACGACAGCGTATTATCCAACACCACCCTTAGGTCTCGTTCTTTGTTAGAATTCTGTAATTCCTTTCTACAAAATTTGAAAGTTGAGTGTGGTCTATTTTCTTCGATTCCATATTCCGTAACATGGCATTTATTCAAATTGAATTCTCTTTTGTGTGTGTGTGTGTGTGTGTGTGTGTGTGTGTGTGTGTGTGTGTGTGTGTGTGTGTGTGTGTGTGTGTGTGTGTGTGTGTGTGTTGGTGTGTGTGTATTCACCTAGTTGTGTTTGCGGGGGTTGAGCTTTGCTCTTTCGGCCCGCCTCTCAACTGTCAATCAACTGTTTACTAACTACTTTTTTTTTCCACACCACACACACACACCAGGAACCAGCCTGTGACAGCTGACTAACTTCCAGGTACCTATTTACTGCTAGGTAACAGGGGCATTCAGGGTGAAAGAAACTTTGCCCATTTGTTTCTTGGTGTGTGTGTGTGTGTTGGTGTGCGCGTGCGTGCGTGCGACGACTACCTAACTACACCCCAAGTATAATTAAGAGTGTGACCTCCGGAAATAGCGAGACCCTTCACACAAGACAATCACCCTCCACGAGACCAGAGATGATCCGGCAATATGATGTTTTTCTCCCATCTCCCCGAGAGTGTTATAATAACCCCGCCACGCTACACCCGCAGCCCCCGCCACGCTACACCCGAAGCCCCCGCCACGCTACACCCGCAGCCCCCGCCACGCCACACCCGCAGCCCCCGCCACGCTACACCCGCAGCTCCCACCACAGAACCACCACCACATAACCACCGACACAATTTAACCACATCAATTTACCGCTCGCGATTTTCATTTCAGCTATTTCTGTGTTTTTTTCCTTTGTGGATGCTTTAACGAGGAGTTGGAAGGTCAAGTTCAGGGTCAAGGGTCATACTCTCGGGGGATCAGATCCCAGCAATTGGGATGTAATACGAGGAAATAGTTTGCTGGGGGTGTGACAAATTTTTTAAGGGCTTAGAAAGAGTCATGGGTAAAGAATTCCCAATTTTTGGTAAATTTAACATATTAAAATGATATTTTTCCGTGCAATCGAGGAGGAGAAGAATGATTTAAATGATGATGATAAATGAGTGACTAACTCCTAATGAACTGGTGACACACTTTTTTTTATTAATACATGAGGTACATCTGCATTAGTGCAGCTACCCTAGACTATATGAAGTGGAGTACAGTGTGTCAAAAAAAAAGCTAACTAGGTGATGGTAAAAAATCCCCATCACACAGGATGGTTAGTCAAACAGAGGCACGTGATGGGCAGTCTGCACGGGCAGCGGGATGGGGACTTTTATTACCACTGCTACCTTATTCAATCTTGTGTTGATATATGTGCTTCAGCCTACAGTTTAGACCTATTGTCTTATGTATGACCCTCTGTCCTGCGTGACAGTGAATACTAGCATTAACCTCAATTTAATAAGACTATCAAAATCCTCAGATTAGGCAAAATTGTAATTAATTTTGTCAATAAAGATGTTAATAATAATAATAATTGTGTTGATGATATCCTCAAAATGCTTCTGATAACACAACAACAGTCGCAAAACACAATATACGGCTGTCCTGGCCACCAGCGTCCCCTCACAAGCCTCGGAAGCCTTATCACAGAACTCTTGTGTGTCGCATCATGTTCTTGTAAGACTAAACCTTGCATGTTGACTCTTCTTATAAGACTGTGAATCATGCAGTCTGTAAAGTGTCTGTAAAGTGTAGGGACCCATAACCTCTGAGAAGAAAATAAAGAGCACTCAGAGAAAACTTTGAAAATGTGCCTTTACTAATGAGACTTGAGAAATTTTACGTGAGTGATTGCTGGATAAAACGAGATTGAGCAAGAAAAGATGGCTGACCTACTGAGGCGTTTGTCTGGGGAGCATTACTGGCTGAGATAGCACTGATACCAATAGCAGACAAATGACAAGTGTAATCTTGGCGGTTAAATGCAGATTAGAAATACAAATAGTGAAGTACTACAAGTGAACGAAGGAGTTTTGGAAGAGAAAGGGTCAGTTAGCATGATAAACAAAACCTAATGTTGACCGAGGTGGCTGGGCTCCACAGATAACTATCTGCCTTCTAAGATAACACACTATGTGGTGGAAATGACTCTTTCATTTATCTTGGGAGATACAGTCTAGGTCAATACAGTACCACATCAATACAGTTTAGGTCAATACAGTACCACATCAATACAGTTTAGGTCAATACAGTACCACATCAATACAGTTTAGGTCAATACAGTACCACATCAATACAGTCCAAGTCAATACAGTAGCACATCAATACAGTTTAGGTCAATACAGTACCACATCAATACAGTTTAGGTCAATACAGTACCACATCATAAGAACAACAATATTTATAGTTGACAGAAAGTAGACAGAAATAAGGTGACACCGCGACGGGGGAGGCTCTTGGGTGCCGGCTCTTGGGTGCCGGCTCTTGGGTGCCGGCTCTTGGGTGCCGGCTCTTGTGGACCACGAAAGTCCGCGAGTTCTCCATTTTCAGAATAAATACCCAATGTAATATTTTGGTTTATAACCACACTATGACAGTACATGATGGCTGCATGTAGGTCAACCCCGGTACTCTTACGCTGTCGTTGGTTAAGTGGGCCCGGTACTCTCTCTCTCTCACACACACACTCACTGTAGGTCAACCCCGGTACTCTTACGCTGTCGTTGGTTAAGTTTGCCCGGTACTCTCTCTCTCTCACACACACACTCACTGTAGGTCAACCCCGGTACTCTTACGCTGTCGTTGGTTAAGTGGGTCCGGTACTCTCTCTCTCACACACACACACTCACTGTAGGTCAACCCCGGTACTCTTACGCTGTCGTTGGTTAAGTGGGTCCGGTACTCTCTCTCTCACACACACACACTCACTGTAGGTCAACCCCGGTACTCTTACGCTGTCGTTGGTTAAGTGGGCCCGGTACTCTCTCTCTCACACACACACACTCACTGTAGGTCAACCCCGGTACTCTTACGCTGTCGTTGGTTAAGTGGGCCCGGTACTCTCTCTCTCACACACACACACTCACTGTAGGTCAACCCCGGTACTCTTACGCTGTCGTTGGTTAAGTGGGCCCGGTACTCTCTCTCTCACACACACACACTCACTGTAGGTCAACCCCGGTACTCTTACGCTGTCGTTGGTTAAGTGGGCCCGGTACTCTCTCTCTCACACACACACACTCACTGTAGGTCAACCCCGGTACTCTTACGCTGTCGTTGGTTAAGTGGGCCCGGTACTCTCTCTCTCACACACACACACTCACTGTAGGTCAACCCCGGTACTCTTACGCTGTCGTTGGTTAAGTGGGCCCGGTACTCTCTCTCACACACACACACTCACTGTAGGTCAACCCCGGTACTCTTACGCTGTCGTTGGTTAAGTGGGCCCGGTACTCTCTCTCTCACACACACACACTCACTGTAGGTCAACCCCGGTACTCTTACGCTGTCGTTGGTTAAGTGGGCCCGGTACTCTCTCTCACACACACACACTCACTGTAGGTCAACCCCGGTACTCTTACGCTGTCGTTGGTTAAGTGGGCCCGGTACTCTCTCTCTCACACACACACTCACTGTAGGTCAACCCCGGTACTCTTACGCTGTCGTTGGTTAAGTGGGCCCGGTACTCTCTCTCACACACACACACACTCACTGTAGGTCAACCCCGGTACTCTTACGCTGTCGTTGGTTAAGTGGGCCCGGTACTCTCTCTCTCACACACACACACACTCACTGTAGGTCAACCCCGGTACTCTTACGCTGTCGTTGGTTAAGTGGGCCCGGTACTCTCTCTCTCACACACACACACTCACTGTAGGTCAACCCCGGTACTCTTA
>NC_091242.1:13663026-13683026 GCF_040958095.1 Procambarus clarkii | reverse complement strand
GCCAGGCTTGTGTGGCAACTGTGGTGGTGCCAGGCTTGTGTGGCAACTGGTGGTGCCAGGCTTGTGTGGCAACTGTGGTGGTGCCAGGCTTGTGTGGCAACTGTGGTGGTGCCAGGCTGGTGGTGTGGCAACTGTGGTGGTGCCAGGCTGGTGGTGTGGCAACCGCACAGTGTTCAAGAGAGAACTCGATAAACACCTCCAAAGGATACCTGCCCAACCAGGCTGTGATTCATACGTCAGGCTGTGAGCAGCCGCGTCCAACAACCTGGTTGACCAGTCCAGCAACCAGGAGGCCTGGCCAAGGATCGGGCCGCGGGGACGTTGAACCCCGAAAACATCTTAAGGTAACCGCATGGTAAGGTGCCAGGCTGGTAGAGGCAGTAACACAGACAAGAGGCACCCGTGGCACTCACCCGGTGACGGGTTCTCCACAACTGGCCGACATCCTCCCTCTCTTGGCACTATGAGTGCCACCCCCCCCCCCCCCGACCCCCACCGACCCCGCCACAGCCACCGCTTCTACTTGCAACCCCGTTATAAGGAGAGTTGTTCCACCTGCTCCTGTTTGGCTCTTGATGAACTGTTCCAAGCACCGGGGTTCCACCCGGGGTACGACCATTTAGTTCAGCGACTCCCGATCCTACTAGCCGCTGGGTGACACAGTAGCCAGCGCTCGCTGGGCCAAGATGCGGATGGGTGGACTGGGGCTAGATGACACCCCGGCGGGCGTGACGCAGGCTCCAGCTCCCGGCCCCAGGCATGCACCAGCAACAATCTAATTCGGTGATGGTACGAATAGAAGTATCAAGTCGAATTGTGGGTAGTTATAGTGGTCAGTTGGTCTCCTAACTACGCGAGGGGCTGGGAGGTGAGGAGCTACGAAACCTGTAGATCTTTCCTCAATCATAGCGGTTTTGTTTACAGTTAGTAAACACTTTAAGAGCTCAAAACACAACAAGGTTGTTTATAGCAATACCAACCTTGGATTGGGTAGTTACCAGGTTTACAGTTTAATACATATGTAAACAAAGCCGCCATTATTGAGTAAAGATGTAAAGGTCTCGTACATGCTTCATGTAGCCAGTCCCTGGACCCTTGCTCTTGTTAGTGGGTAGATTTGGAATAACTATTTCTAGTATTTTCCAGGGAAGGTTTATGATGTCTCGTTCTCTGTGACAAGCAACTTGTTAGGCTTATCCAGGTCCTCCCCTCCCCCCCACCAACCCGTTATTACGACTGACCTTCCCGCAGGTTGCCACCCACAACAGTCACCTTACTCTCAGGTACCTGTGTACAGGCTCTCTCCCACGGCACCATCGCCACCTCCAACAAACACATCTCTACTTTAAACAACTGCAGTTATCACAGGCACAATTCTGTGCCTATGATAACTATAGAGTTATCTTCTATGATAAATATAGAGCTTTTGAAACTCTGAGAGAGAACTATCAACATCAGAGGCCCGAGACTGTTCAACACGCTTCCACTACACATAAGGGACATAACTGGCCGACCACTCACAGTGTTCAAGAGAGAACTGGATAAATAGGATATCCATTGGATAGCCTTGGATAGCCAAGGATACTTGATGAATCAGGCTGTGACTCGTACGTCAGCACGTCCAACAACAGCCTGGTTGACCAGTCAAGCAACCAGGAGGCCTGGTCGGAGACCGAGCTGCAGGGACGCTAAGCCCCGAAATCCTGGCAAGGTAACCACAAGGTATGAACTCTATAGATAACTATAGAGGCCATGAGCTCTATACACACTCACGAGAGCTAACAGAGCTCAGCGTCACAATACACAGGAAGCTACACTTGACGCTCAAATGTACACCGAGTCATTGTTTCCAGAAAACTCTTATCCAACTACACCTACCCAGCGATACACCCACAGGGTGACCTCCTGGTACACCCACGGGGTAACCTGGTACACCCACGAGGCAACCTGGTACACCCACGGGGTAACCTCCTGGTACACCCACGGGGTAACCTGGTACACCCACGGGGTAACCTCCTGGTACACCCACGGGGTAACCTGGTACACCCACGAGGTAACCTCCTGATACACAGTTCGCTCTACTTAATAGTATAGATGAATCATAGAACCAGGAATGAAAGCCTATCTCCGCCTTAGGCGAGTTAAGTGGACCACTGTGGAATGGGGGTGGGACGGGGGTGTGTAAGAGGGTGTGGGAGGGGTGCTGGTGAGTGTGGGAGGGTGTGAGTGGGTGTGGGTGAGTGTGGGAGGGTGTGGGAGGGGTGCTGGTGAGTGTGGGTGGGTGTGGGTGGGTGTGGGTGAGTGTGGGAAAGTGTGGGAGGGTGTGGGTGGGTGTGGGAGAGTGTGGGAGGGTGTGGGAGGGGTGCTGGTGAGTGTGGGTGGGTGTGGGAGGGTGTGTTAGGGGTGCTGGTGGGCGTAAGAGAGTGTGGTAGGGAATATGGGATGGGCTGCACTCACATAGTTGTATTTGTGGGGAGGATGAGCCATGGCTCTTGGGCCCGCCTCTCAACTTCTCCCTCGACTGGTGTTTACAGGTTCTACAGCCTATTGGGCTCTTGTCATATCTACATAATAAAATTGTGTATGGAGTCTGCCTCCACCACTTCATTTCCTAGTGCATTCCTCCACCACCACCTAGTGTAGATGGTGGTTGGTGGTGATTGTGGTGGTCTGTGGTGATTGTGGTGGTCAGTGGTGATTGTGGTGGTCTGTGGTGGCTGTGGTAGTTGGTGGTGGTTGTGGTAGCATATGTTAACGTTCTAAGACATGAACAATAAAAAAATCCTTTAACCGTCCTTAATATGAATACAAATTCATAACACCGTTCCAAGCACATAACCACGTGGTGTTATTTATACATCCCAAACACCAGAGTTCATCCCCTGAGCGTTAGACATGTATATGTATATCCTGAGACGTATGTTAATGTCCGGGGGGCAAGACAGGCATGTATATATGAATAAGTATGGGAGGATATACACAGAAGCTGCCTCCAGTGTCCCTTCTGTAGTTTCCGTTATTGCTATGCTTATATATATATAATATATATAATATATATATAAAGATGAATAGGAAAACCAGGGATATACTGAACATCTTGTTTCAGATTCTTTACTTTAAAAAACATAACGTTTCGAATACTTCTCGTATTCATCATCAGATCTAAAGAAAAAACAGAAATCACAATCAAATAACTGGTGAGCAAAGAACTCATACTGAATATAATTGCCTATCAAAGAAAGGTAAATGCTTAAAAAACAAAACACTTAAGCTTACTTAAAGTGATCAATACAAATAAAACTTATTAACTATCACATGGATAAAAGCTAATTAAAAAATCCATTAAATTGCAAGAGGAATTTTATAACTACTAAAACAAACCATTACTATTAAACTTACGAGAAGTGATCAACAGGAGTGAAACTTGATAGTTAACACATAGATACTAAACACTATTACAAATATTCATATAAGACTACAAATCTACAAAAAATGTATATAAAGTGCAAGCAGAATAAGCGACAGTTATAAAGTACTAACCCAAATCTTATAAAAACTCAAATATTAAACAAATCTAAATACCAAAAAATGTATTATATATCCTAAATAAAAAGATTATACTAATGTACAATGTCAAGACTTAAAATAAGTAAGAAAAGGCAAAGACATGGTAAACTAAACAAAATTATAATAAAATTAAACTGCCAGAATGAACTATAAATCCAATTACAGGTCCTACTGTGCACTATACAGTGTACAATTGAACAGCTGAAAGGTTGCTATATAACAGAGGCCGCAACTCCTTTATATATAAGGATTCCATTATTCTCAAGTCTGACTGGCCATTCATACAAGTGTTCAGAATTTTAAAATCAGATTCCAGCAGAGAATGATTAAACTCATAACAATGGTTTCTAATCTCCGAAAATGCTGGTTTAGACAATGGTAATCCAGTCCTAAAAGATACTCCCCGGTGCTCAAGTCTCCTAATAAAGTTCCGAATGTATCCAGCCGGTATATAAATGTAGCTGTAATGCTGGATATATCGGGAGTATAATGCTGGATATATCGGGAGTATAATGCTGGATATATCGGGAGTATAATGCTGGATATATCGGGAGTTACATTCCGAACTTTATGATTAGGATACTTGAGCACCGGGATATATATATATATATATATATATATATATATATATATATATATATATATATATATATATATATATATATATATATATATATATATATATATATTCGTTCTGGATATACTGTGGCTATATGGTCTGATAAGTCTTCCTGGCCCCATGGGACATTAATGTTCACGGTATCAATAACCTCTTAGACAAGTATGGCAGCCCATTAGACAATTATGACAACCTCTTGGACAAGTATGACAGCCCATTAGACAATTATGGCAACCTCTTGGACAAGTATGACAGCCCATTAGACAATTATGGCAACCTCTTGGACAAGTATGACAGCCCATTAGACAATTATGGCAACCTCTTGGACAAGTATGGCAGCCCATTAGACAATTATGGCAACCTCTTGGACAAGTATGACAGCCCATTAGACAATTATGGCAACCTCTTGGACAAGTATGACAGCCCATTAGACAATTATGGCAACCTCTTGGACAAGTATGGCAGCCCATTAGACAATTATGGCAACCTCTTGGACAAGTATGACAGCCCATTAGACAATTATGGCAACCTCTTGGACAAGTATGACAGCCCATTAGACAATTATGGCAACCTCTTGGACAAGTATGGCAGCCCATTAGACAATTATGGCAACCTCTTGGACAAGTATGGCAGCCCATTAGACAATTATGGCAACCTCTTGGACAAGTATGGCAGCAGTGGATGGATGGCACGACTTTTTTCTCCCGGTATCCTGGCACAGAAGCTTGGCTGTGACGTCACTGGTGGTGACTGGTCAGCGGGAAACACTGAGTAACATTCAGGGTGGTCGTCTGGCTCCCGTGGTCTCCGTGGGCCCGGCAAGTTGGTCTCCCTGGCCCCGACAAGTTGGTCTCCGTGGGCCCGACAAGTTGGTCTCCGTGGGCTCGACAAGTTGGTCTCCGTGGGCCCGACAAGTTGGTCTCCGTGGGCCCGACAAGTTGGTCTCCGTGGCCCCGACAAGTGGCCGTCGGGACCTGCCTGGCTCTACCCTGGATCTGGTGCCAGGATCGCAAGGATCCAACAGCCCAGCGTCTCGCTCAGACTTATATTGCAACGTGTTCTTGGCAGTCTGCTGAGCTTAAGACACACCTGCAGACTACAGCAGACGGAACACCCCCTCCCTCCCCCCCCTCTCTCTCTCTCTCTCTCTCTCTCTCTCTCTCTCTCTCTCTCTCTCTCTCTCTCTCTCTCTCTCTCTCTCTCTCTCTCTCTCTCTCTCTCTCTCTCTCTCTCACCAAAGCCCCCAGAGAGAAAGAAATTCCCGTCCTAAATAATATCTCTTCATTCTCAAAAGGTCAAAATATCCTTTGAAGTCTGATACCTTTCTTGAAAATTCGAGGGAAGAATTGGGAGGTTGGTAGGGGGAGGAGGCAGGGGGTGAGAGAAGGGATAGTTGGGGAGAGTAGGAGGGGTGAAGGATAGAGGATCCTGCAGCTGCTCCTAACACATGTGTGAGGACGCTACATGATGGGTCAACAGTCACGGGTCCTAACACATGTGTGAGGACGCTACATGATGGGTCAACAGTCACGGGTCCTAACACATGTGTGAGGACGCTACATGATGGGTCAACAATCACGGGTCCAACGGGCAAATGGTAATGCTTGTGAACATGATGAAGTGGCGATGGAAAAAAGGAGGTAAACTAGGAAAAAATAATAATTGAACTTTTCCGTTTGAACTTGTCCTCCGAAGGGCGAGGTTCTGGGCAGTGGCACTCGTGGTGCCATCTGCTGTTGCGGCCGGGGTGCCGCCTGGCACCTCCCTCCCCTCTGGCACCTGCCCCCCCTGGCACCTGCCCAAGGTGCTTATCTTGAGGTTATCTTGAAATGATTTCGGGGCTTTTTAGTGTCCCCGCGGCCCGGTCCTCGACCAGGTCTCCACCCCCAGGAAGCAGCCCGTGACAGCTGACTAACACTCAGGTACCTATTATACTGCTTGGTAACAGGGGCATAGGGTGAAAGAAACTCTGCCCAATGTTTCTCGCCGGCGCCTGGGATCGAATCCAGGACCACAGGATCACAAGTCCAGCGTGCTGGTGGTGGTAAGTGTTCACATTTGTTGTCATTTTTTTCATAGACTTGCTTACAACAGTGTTTGGTGTGCAGGCCTGAGGTGCTCTGGGAGGACATACTCTCGCACACTAACACCATCACTTAAGGTGGGAACAACTGCTGAGCTGAAGAGCGAGCAAAGGTCCCTCACTGCTAGAATCCACTCAATAAAATATCTTAACTATTGGAACCACTAAGATTTTTTAATTGCATTCTCTACCTGGATCTAAACCACAGGCGAGAGAGATACATAATGATTTACACTTAGAAAATATTAGAGGAACTGATACCAAATCGGGACACGAAGATACCACCACACGAGACCAGGAGGCATGGCAGGATGTGCAAAATAGCCCCGTTGAAAAGCAGAGTTGCAACAGGTCCTCTGAGAGAGAACTCTATCATGAAGGGCCAAAGACTTTTCAAGACTTCCGCTGCGCTGTGATTCATACGTCAGGCTGCGAGCAGTCTTCAGGCTGGACTTGACCAGTCCAGCAACCAGGAGGCCTGGTCGACGACCGGGTCGCGGGGACGCTAAGCCCCGGAAGCGCCTCAAGGTAACCTCAAGGTAAGATATAATGTGCATAACTGGCCGACTTCTCACGGTGTTCATGTGACAGAACTTGATAAACACCTCCAAGGGGAAGATACAGAAGGAGAAGATAAAGAAGGAGAAGATAAAGAAGGGGCAGATAAAGAAGGGGCAGACAAGACGCAGGGAGACAAATAAGAAAGAACATGAAGGAGGGGACGTGAGGACAGGAAGCGCACAATAAGAGTCAGTAGTTCGACTCCTGAAGAGGGAGCGGCCGACACAGCCCGCCTATAGTGGGCGGGAGGGTGCATAGTGGGTGTCAGGGGGGGGGAGGGTGTGGGTACACTGGGAGGGAAGTGAGTGGCCCGGTAGGCGAGTGGGCGAGCATGGGGTCGGAATGGGGTGGATTCAGAATGGCAGCAAGACGGGAAGGTGAACAGTGGGCGAGAGTGTTCAGAAGTGGGTTATACCTCGTGCATGTTTCCTGTCCGGGGGAGAGGTAGGGAGGGAGGGAGGGGGGATGGGGGGGGGGAGGGAGAGGGGGGGAGGGAGAGGGGGGAGGGAGGGAGAGGGGGGGAGGGAGAGGAGGGAGGGAGGGAGAGGTAGGGAGGTTAGGTTAAAGACAAGGAAGAGACTATACCTCGGAGCTGAAGCTCAACCCACCAAGTACTGCCAGATGAACGCACACCTTCGCGTAGCGGACGCATAAGTACTCAGAGGTTAGTACACACAGTATAAGGCTATAAGATGACCTAGACAAACTGAAGCAATGGTCCAACAAATGGCTACTAAAGTCCAACGCAAGTAAATGTAAGGTGATGAAACCAGGCGGAGGAAATAGGAGGCCAGACACAGGATACCGAATGGGAGATGAAGTCCTTCATGAAACGAACAGAGAGGAAGATCTATGAGTTTATATCATGCCAAACCTGTCTCCCGAAGCCCACATCAAAAGAATAACATCGGCGGCGTATGCGAGGCTGGCTAACATCAGAACAGCCTTCAGGAACCTGTGTAAGGAATCATTCAGAACCTTGTATACCACATATGTAAGACCAATCCTGGAGTATGCGGCTCCAGCATGGAGCCCGTACCTAGTCAAGCACAAGACGAAACTGGAAAAGGTTCAGAGGTATGCCACTAAGAGGCATGAGCTATGAGAAAAGGCTGCGTGAACTGCATCTCAAGTCGCTGGATTACAGAAGAACTCGAGGAGACATGATCACCACATACAATATTCCCAGGGGAATTGACAGGGTAGAGAAGGATGGATTATTTAACACGGGTGGTACACGAACAAGGGGACACAGGTGGAAGCTGAGTACTCAAATGAGTCACAGAGACATTAGAAAGAACTTTTTCAGTGTCAGAGTAGTTAGTAAATGGAATGCACTAGGAAGTGATGTGGTGGAGGCTGACTCCATACACAGTTTCAAATATAGATAAAATAGAGCCCAATAGGCTCAGCAATCTGTACACCAGTTGATTGACGGTTGAGAGGCGGGACCAAAGGGCCAGAACTCAACTAGGTGAGTACAAGAGAGTACACACAGAGGAGAGAACACACAGAGGAGAGTACACACAGAGGAGAGTACACACAGAGGAGAGTACACACAGAGGAGAGAACACACAGAGGAGAGTACACACAGAGGAGAGTACACACAGAGGAGAGTACACACAGAGGAGAGTACACACAGAGGAGAGTACACACAGAGGAGAGAACACACAGAGGAGAGTACACACAGAGGAGAGTACACACAGAGGAGAGTACACACAGGAGAGTACACACAGAGGAGAGTACACACAGAGGAGAGTACACACAGGAGAGTACACACAGAGGAGAGTACACACACAGGAGAGTACACACACAGGAGAGTACACACAGAGGAGAGTACACACAGAGGAGAGTACACACAGAGGAGAGTACACACAGAGGAGAGAACACACAGGAGAGTACACACAGAGGAGAGAACACACAGAGGAGAGTACACACAGAGGAGAGAACACACAGAGGAGAGTACACACAGAGGAGAGAACACACAGAGGAGAGTACACACAGAGGAGAGTACACACAGAGGAGAGTACACACAGGAGAGAACACACAGAGGAGAGTACACACAAGAGGAAGAGGAAGTGGTAACGACAAGAGCGGACCAATCATGTGGTCTCCGTCACGGGCCGCCCCACCCACTGATTGGGCCACTAGCACCATGTCCTGATTGGTCCGTCTGTTACTCGCGATGCTATGATTGGTCCGCCTGTGACTCGCGATGCTATGATTGGTCCGCCTGTGACTCGCGATGCTATGATTGGTCCGCCTGTGACTCGCGATGCTATGATTGGTCCGCCTGTGACTCGCGATGCTATGATTGGTCCGCCTGTGACTCGCGATTGGTCCTCAGGCAACTTAGGTTAAGTTATATATTATTAGCACCGACCGACCTCAAGTTGACCCAAGAGACGCTGATTAGTCCACAAGTGACCAGTGAGACGATGGTTCGCTTTGTGGCGTTACCTTATTGGCCGATGAGGATGACCCGTTTGCGACGTGATTGGTGGGCCAGAATGACATCCACGTGATTGGTCAGCTAGGATGGCACTCGAGTAACGTGATTGGTGGACCTGAATGATCCCTCCACATATAATTGGACGACCCTAACGACCCGAACGTGGCCATTCTCCTGGTGTTACTGGTGAGGCGAGATTACCCAGCGCGCGCGCGCATGATTGGCGCCGCGGTTGACCTCTGACCTGGAAGCCTTAAGAGGTCATCCCATCCGGCCCGGCCTGGCGGAGATACTAAACTGTTGGTGATGAGGAACCTGAGCAGTGGTGAGGGGAGGTAGACTGGGGGAGTGAGACCAAAATAAACGACGAATATAAAAAACAGAAAGATGAGGGAGGGAGTGTGAGGGAGGACCTGTGAGGGAGGGAGTGTGAGGGAGGGAGTGTGAGGGAGGACCTGTGAGGGAGGGAGTGTGAGGGAGGACCTGTGAGGGAGGACCTGTGAGGGAGGGAGTGTGAGGGAGGGAGTGTGAGGGAGGACCTGTGAGGGAGGGAGTGTGAGGGAGGACCTGTGAGGGAGGACCTGTGAGGGAGGGAGTGTGAGGGAGGGAGTGTGAGGGAGGACCTGTGAGGGAGGACCTGTGAGGGAGGGAGTGTGAGGGAGGGAGTGTGAGGGAGGGAGTGTGAGGGAGGGAGTGTGAGGGAGGACCGGTGAGGGAGGGAGTGTGAGGGAGGGAGTGTGAGGGAGGACCTGTGAGGGAGGGAGTGTAAGGGAGGGAGTGTGAGGGAGGACCTGTGAGGGAGGGAGTGTGAGGGAGGACCTGTGAGGGAGTGTGAGGGAGGACCTGTGAGGGAGGGAGTGTGAGGGAGGGAGTGTGAGGGAGGACCTGTGAGGGAGGGAGTGTGAGGGAGGGAGTGTGAGGGAGGACCTGTGAGGGAGGGAGTGTGAGGGGACAGGAAGCACGGGGTCTCCACCGCACCAACATGAGGACGAGAAGTCATGACCCATGTGGACCATCCAGGGTGCTCCCCCCACCCCTGGACCCACCTAGTTGTACTCACCTAGTTATGAGTACAACGACTGCACTGACTAGACACAGAGAGACAGGTAGGTAGGTAGGTAGGTAGGTAGGTAGGTAGGTAGGTGGGTGGGTGGGTGGGTGGGTGGGTGGGTGGGTGGGTGGGTGGGTAGGTAGGTAGGTAGGTAGGTAGGTAGGTGGGTGGGTGGGTGGGTGGGTGGGTGGGTGGGTGGGTGGGTGGGTGGGTGGGTGGGTGGGTGGGTGGGTAGGTAGGTAGGTAGGTAGGTAGGTAGGTAGGTGGGTGGGTGGGTGGGTGGGTGGGTGGGTGGGTGGGTGGGTGGGTGGGAGGGTGGGTAGGTAGGTAGGTAGGTAGGTAGGTAGGTAGGTAAGTAGGTAGGTAGGTAGAGGTGGGTGGGTAGGTAGGGGTGGGTGGGGGTGAGTGCTCCCCCAGCCCCCCCCCCCCCCCCGTGGTAGCAGGAGGCCCTCATTAGAGGGTAATTGTGACCCACCCCACTGTGACTACCACAAGACGCACGCTGGAGGTAGACGACTCTCCACCACTACCACCACCACCGTTAAGGAACTACTTTGTCCATAAGAGTTCAGGTGTGGATTAGGCTGCATTTTCTTCCCTACTTTCCATGATGTCTAATTTGGAATTTTGAGACGTTTCCAATACTCATTCACCTGAGCAAAGATTAGTACACGCCAATGCTCTGAACGTGTCACAATAGGCAGGTGACTCTGTATTGTGTAATTCTCTTCCAGTAACTCAGCCGGTACAGTAAGTACCCGCTGTCTTACGGCAACCCGTTCTCGCAAATTCGTAAAGTCAATATTGACTTATTAAATAAGTGCATAGGTGACATACTAAACATAATAGATGCCCTTAAAAAGCTTCATAGAAAACACCGACCTTACCTAACCTTGTTAGTATCTTAAGATAAGTATCTTATAGCTTCGTAATTACAATTGTTACTTAACCTATTATAGGTATAGGTTAAGTAATAATTGTAATTACGAAGCAATAAGATGCTTATCTTAACATACTAACAAGGTTAGGTAAGGTCGGTGTTTTCTATGAAGCTTTTTAAGGGTATCTATTATGTTTAGTATGTCACCTATGCACTTATTTAATAAGTCAATATTGACTTTACGAATTTGCGAGAACGGGTTGCTTACGGTCACCCAAACATCGTCGAGGGAGAAAGAGCAATGTTTGTTTTTGCAGTTACCGTTATTACCCAAATTACAATTTGGGTAATTGTTAATATCATAAGAATCATCAAATGTTTACAAAGTGAACAATTATTTTAAAAACTTGACTTTAGCGGGTTTGTAATAAGTTACTTAAGTGTGAAGTAAAGCTGTAGATTACAAGTGCCAAGAGCATCCTGCTGGTTCACTGGAGAAGCTTCACTACTTTAGTGAAGCTGGACGGTAGAGCGACGGTCTCGCTTCATGCATGTCGGCGTTCAATCCCCGACCGTCCAAGTGGTTTGGGGGGTACCATTCCATTCCCCCGTCCCATCTCAAATCCTTATCCTGACCCCCTTCCAAGTGCTATATAGTCGTAATGGCTCGGCGCTTTCCCCTGATAGCTCACCTTTACAACTAAATACAATATAATTTAATAGTGAACTTGATCAAAATTTTGCAAAATTGTCTCTAACGCGACCGCGGCCACTTGTGGGACACATACATGTTCGAGCCTCACGACACATGTATCCGAGATCCATGTGTGTGCACAATACATATCGACTCTGGAAAGGTACACACACATGGCATGGATACATGCCAAGTGTACTACTCCAAAACTGAATAGTACACTTGGAAGCGGCTGGCATGTCCAAGTACCCGCTCACCCACGATGTGCACTGGAGTTACAAACTACATTATCAGCAAGGAAAACATTACAGCAACTTGCAGCACTGTAATAAGACCAAATTACAAAGTCAACACCGAAACGTCGTCCAAAATGGGTCACTGTGAACGGAGGACCACCCATGGAAACTGAACAAGTAAACCAGCCTAAAAGATGCTTGAGAGATCTGTAAACACAAATTCAGTAAACAAGTATTGTTTACTGAATGTTATAAATAAATGCAACGGGTTAAATAAAGATGTTGAAGAGACATCTATACACAGGTTTAAAAGCGAATATGATAAGTTCCATGGAGAAAGAGCCTTTGCATTAACTAATTGATAGCTGGAAAAATGGGAATTAGGAGCTACAGTCCAACCCTGCCAGGAGCACACACCGTCGCAACCCACACACCACCACACACCGTCGCCACCCTCACACCACCACACACCACCACACACCGTCGCCACCCACACACCACCACACACCACCACACACCACCACACACCGTCGCCACCCACACACCACCACACACTACCACACACCACCACACACCGTCGCCACCCACACACCACCACACACCGTCGCCACCCACACACCACCACACACCACCACACACCGTCGCCACCCACACACCACCACACACCACCACACACCACCACACACCGTCGCCACCCACACACCACCACACACCACCACACACCGTCGCCACCCACACACCACCACACACCGTCGCCACCCACACACCACCACACACCACCACACACCACCACACACCACCACACACCGTCGCCACCCACACACCACCACACACCACCACACACCGAGAGAGCTGACGCAGGACACCAGCGTCAAGATTCTCAAAACAGTTGACTTGGAGCGAAGAAGACCATTGAGATTCTTAGCCTCCTCAGAGTTACCGCACGAGTGATCGCTCAAGCGCCCCGGGCACCCTCTACTCCCACTCATCTCCATACACACTCATACGCATCTTAATACACGCATACACCCCCACCCAGCTCCCTCACGCCCTCTCTCACTCTCTGTAACGGCCCAAGACAAAAAACAACTCGCCAACACAAACAGGTTCCTGGACATTATGTAGTAAGATGTTATTAAACACCTACGTTGGTGTGCACTACAGCACAGTTGCAGACTTGTGTGTGGTGTCGTAGGCTTGTATAATACAGCGGTGCGGGGAGCTATACACAACCATACACTCGGAGTTATACACTCAAGTAGCAGGAAGACACTTCAAGAGGCGAGATACAAGACGGTAATGGAGGAGAGGAAGAACATGGTGGATAGAGAACATGTGTGTAAGAACTGGTCCGTATTACGTACCATTCTTTAGTTACAACTTTATTATCGTCTTTGCTTTCATTTTCTTCTTATCCATCAATAACTCCATTATGACGGAGACGATAGATAAGAAGACAGAAGGAGGAGAGGAAGAGTGATGATACAAGGAAGATGATAATGATGAACAAGCTGGAGGGAGCGAACCCGACCCTCTCCTTCCGGTGGTAGTCCTGATGACCCTCCTCCCCCCCCCCTCGGACCACAACACCCCCCCCCCCTGGCTCTCAACTGAGGGACTCTCCCACGCCTTAACGACCCCCCCCCCCCTCCATGTTGAGATACACATGATCGGGTCGTTAGCAACTCGATGCCTAACTTGTATCATCCTCGTCACCGCCGTCTTCAGCAGCCGCCATAATAGTTCCCATTAAGTGTCGCCACACACATCCAGATATTATTTTGTCCACAACTGACTTCATTTGGTGTTTAAAAGGTTACCTTACTTTACCTTGCGGATTTTAGCGTCCCTGAATGTTCCATGTTCCCTGGGCGGCCATCCAGGACTCCTGGTTGCTGGACTGGTCAACCAGGCTGTTGGACGCGGCTGCTCGAAGTCTGACGTACGAGTCACAGCCTGGTTGATAAGGTATCCTTTGGAGGTGTTTATCGAGTTCTCTCTTGAACACTGTGAGGGGTCGGCCAGTTATGCCCCTTATGTGTAGTGGAAGTGTGTTGAACAGTCTCGGGCCTCTGATGATGATAGTTCTCTCTTGAACACTGTGAGGGGTCGGCCAGTTATGTCCCTTATGTGTAGTGGAAGCGTGTTGAACAGTCTCGGGCCTCTGATGTTGATAGTTCTCTCTTGAACACTGTGAGGGGTCGGCCAGTTATGTCCCTTATGTGTAGTGGAAGCGCGTTGAACAGTCTCGGGCCTCTGATGTTGATAGTTCTCTCTTGAACACTGTGAGGGGTCGGCCAGTTATGTCCCTTATGTGTAGTGGAAGCGTGTTGAACAGTCTCGGGCCTCTGATGATGATAGCTCTCTCTCGAATACCAGGTGCACATTATCAAGGTAACTTGATAAAGGTCTCTGAAGGAGAACTGACCAATGAGGCCGTGATTCACTCATGAGACCAGTGTGACGGTGCGTGGTCCACCAGACCGTCAACCATGAAGCCTGGTTAGAGACCGCACTGGATCATGATACTCTTCAGTGCTCTAGTGCTCTCTGGAGTGGAATATTGTTGCACACTAACAGCCCCATTCAAAGCTGGAGAAACTGCTGACCTGAAGAGCGTACAAAGAACTTTTACAGCTAAAATCTTCTGGATAAATAATCGAAATTATTGAGTCCGAATAAAATGTTTACATTTGCATTCTCTAGAGCGCAGGCGGGAGAGATACATAATAATTAAAACTTGGAAAACATTAAAGGGGCTGGATCCAAATCTGCACACTGAAATAACACCACACGAGACCAGGAGGCATGGCAGGATGTGCAGAATACCCACGTTGAATAAAGCAGAGGTGGAACACGTGCGCTGAGAGGGAACTCTTATCAATATCCAGAGCCCAAGAGTTCAACTCTCCCGCTACACATAAGGGCCCCATAACTGGCTGACATCTGACGATGTTCACAAGAAAGACACCTCCAAAGGTTACGTGATCAACCAGACTGTGATTCATTCGTCAGGCTGCGAGCTGCCGCGTCCAAAATGTATAAATAGGCTTAAGAATATTGCATCTTGTCTGACCCAATACTTAACCCTAAATGTGTGACGTCATTAGTCCCACCGAAACAATCAAACAAAATGGGATCTTCTGTGTCGCCTTTCTCAACCAATCATGCAGTCCCTGACGTCATACGTCTCAGCCAATCCCACGATCCGTGACCTCTTACGTCACCACTCTCCGACCAATCCCGCGAAAGAGTTATAGATCCTTTTTCTCAATGGATCAATAAACAGGTTTAATCTCTGGGGAAGAAAGTATTCAACGGTTTTTATCGACCTTGTGAAGAGGGAATTAGAGGTCATGTTACGTTGCTCAGCCAGTTTGTAATATATTGAGTGTTGAATTACTCTTGATGATTGAGTTACGCTGAAGGAGAGGGAGGGAGGGAGGGAGAGAGAGAGAGAGAGAGAGAGAGAGAGAGAGAGAGAGAGAGAGAGAGAGAGAGAGAGAGAGAGAGAGAGTGAGGGGGGGCACCTTGTCATGAGTGAGATAGGTACGGTGAGTGAGGCGTGTGTACGGGTACTGTCAAGCGGCGGCAGTCATGAATAGTGGCACTGTGAGACCCTGCCCGGACGTGCCCACAGGGGGGGGGGCTGCCAGGACGTGCCCACAAGGGACCCCTGCCCGTACGTGCCCACAGGGGGGGGGGGGTTACTGTCCTGGCGTGCCCACAGGGAGCAACACTGCTCCACAACACTTCTGCTCCAGAGTGCTGGGAACCCCTAGGGAGGGCCTTGCTGCTATGTGACTACCTCATGCTGCCTCACGGGGTCCGTCCCCTGTGAGGCAGCATGAGGGACCCCCACAGCAGGCCTAGACATCACACATCTCTCAATCACGTAGCCTTTTGGAGATCATTTTTGTTGCAGATATATTCCTGCGCGGGCCCTAAGCCTCTGGGTGGCCCACTAAGTGTTGCTCATTCTTGTCTTATCGCTGGATGAATGTATATGTTATCTTGAGGTTATCTTGAGATGATTTCGGGGCTTTAGTGTCCCCGCGGCCCGGTCCTCGGCCAGGCCTCCACCACCAGGAAGCAGCCCATGACAGCTGACTAACACCCAGGTACCTATTTTACTGCTAGGTAACAGGGGGCATAGGGTGAAAGAAACTCTGCCCATTGTTTCTCGCCGGCGCCCGGGATCGAACCCGGGACCACAGGATCACAAGTCCAGTGTGCTGTCCGCTCGGCCGACCGGCTCTCCTGTTGTTGGCGTTGCCGTCAGTAAGATTGTGTTCAATATGTTTAATAACTTTGGCTGTTAAATCTTAGTTGTAACCGTATTTGGTGTGTAACTGTGCACTGTGTTAGATAATGTTCCAGTAACTGTGCACTGTGTTAGATAATGTTCCAGTAACTGTGCACTGTGTTAGATAATGTTCCAGTAACTGTGCACTGTGTTAGATAATGTTCCAGTAACTGTGCACTGTGTTAGATAATGTTCCAGTAACTGTGCACTGTGTTAGATAATGTTCCAGTAACTGTGCACTGTGTTAGATAATGTTCCAGTAACTGTGCACTGTGTTAGATAATGTTCCAGTAACTGTGCACTGTGTTAGATAATGTTCCAGTAACTGTGCACTGTGTTAGATAATGTTCCAGTAACTGTGGACTGTGTTAGATAATGTTCCAGTAACTGTGCACTGTGTTAGATAATGTTCCAGTAACTGTGCACTGTGTTAGATAATGTTCCAGTCACTGTGCACTGTGTTAGATAATGTTCCAGTAACTGTGCACTGTGTTAAATAATGTTCCAGTAACTGTGCACTGTGTTAGATAATGTTCCAGTAACTGTGCACTGTGTTAGATAATGTTCCAGTAACTGTGCACTGTGTTAGATAATGTTCCAGTAACTGTGCACTGTGTTAGATAATGTTCCAGTAACTGTGCGCTGTGTTAGATAATGTTCCAGTAACTGTGCACTGTGTTAGATAATGTTCCAGTAACTGTGCGCTGTGTTAGATAATGTTCCAGTAACTGTGCACTGTGTTAGATAATGTTCCAGTGGTCTGTCGGCCATTTGTCAACAAGGCTGACGTTTCCTTTCGTCTTCTGGAACAAGCAAGCCTATTACAGTGGTTGGTAGTTGGTTGAATTCTGGTACCACCCGCAGACCTTGATGTTGTAGCCGCTGGGTTGTGGTCACTATATCTTCTGCACTGCTATTTCTCTAATTATTTGGTTTATTCTGTGCTAGACTCGACCAGGTCTCCTGGTCTGGTCGAGTCTTAAGCAAGTAAATATCAGTTGAAGGCGCGCGGTGGACACTATAGTGGAAATATCCCCCATTTTAACCATTTTTTGGTTTATTATTCACCCCATACCCATCCCGTGGGCGGTGGTAGAAAGAGGGTACAGAGGCACATAATCGGTTCTGGACAATCAACAACCAACATACCTCCCGTGTCCTCCTTATAGTGTAAATATTCCCCCACTAGAGCAGCGGACAACAATCAACAACCAACAATATCCCCTCCTGTGTTCCCCTGGTGTGTGCCAGCGCCAGGAGTTACAATCATGGGGGCTCTATACTATCGCTGCGAAATACCAATGGAAAAATATGTTTGGCAAACTTTACACACATACTTCATGGAGATAGAAAGTTGAGGAAGCTTTCTTGTCAGCGATCTTGATGATAGCCACCGGAGACCCTCAGTCACACCCAGACCTGTGGCAACTGTACCGCCCCACCACCACCACCCTGCTGTACCGCCCCCCCCCCTGCTGTACCGCCCCACCACCCCTGCTGTACCGCCCCACCACCCCCTGCTGTACCGCCCCACCACCCCCTGCTGTACCGCCCCACCACCCCCTGCTGTACCGCCCCACCACCCCCTGCTGTACCGCCCCACCACCCCCTGCTGTACCGCCCCACCACCCCCTGCTGTACCGCCCCACCACCCCCTGCTGTACCGCCCCACCACCACCACCCTGCTGTACCCCACCACCCCTGCTGTACCGCCCCACCACCCCCTGCTGTACCGCCCCACCACCCCCTGCTGTACCGCCCCACCACCACCACCCTGCTGTACCGCCCCCACCACCCCCTGCTGTACCGCCCCACCACCACCACCCTGCTGTACCGCCCCACCACCACCCCCCTGCTGTACCCCACCCCACCAACCTCCTGCTGTACCCCATCACACCCCCCAACGTGACCTGCCCCACCACCACCCCCCTGCTGTACCCCACCCCACCAACCTCCTGCTGTACCCCATCACACCCCCCAACGTGACCTGCCCCACCACCACCCCCCTGCTGTACCCCACCCCACCAACCTCCTGCTGTACCCCATCACACCCCCCAACGTGACCTGCCCCCCCCCCCTCCCCCAGGCCGACCTGTCGTTCACCAGACAGGTGCAGGAGTGGGATAGTCCGGGCAGGGAGAGCAGCCTCACGCCCCGGGGTGAGGAACCGTGGGCCCCGGGGATCAACACGCCGGATTACCACTAAGACTGGGATTTGTATTCATGTTTTAAGATTTAAGTTCGTAAAAGTGTAATTGTAAGTAGTTTGTTGATACGTGGGGGTGTTGCCAGGGTGGTGGGGGTGTTGGGGGGGATGTTGCCAGGGTGGGGGGTGTTGGGGGGGGTGTTGCCAGGGTGGGGGGGTGTTGCCAGGGTGGGGGGGTGTTGCCAGGGTGGGGGGGTGTTGGGGGGGTGTTGCCAGGGTGGGGGGGGTGTTGGGGGGGGGGGTGTTGCCAGGGTGGGGGGGTGTTGCCAGGGTGGGGGGGTGTTGGGGGGGTGTTGCCAGGGTGGGGGGGTGTTGGGGGGGTGTTGCCAGGGTGGGGAGGTGTTGGGGGGGTGTTGCCAGGGTGGGGGGGTGTTGGGGGGTGTTGCCAGGGTGGGGGGGTGTTGGGGGGGTGTTGCCAGGGTGGGGGGGTGTTGGGGGGTGTTGCCAGGGTGGGGAGGTGTTGGGGGGTGTTGCCAGGGTGGGGGGGTGTTGGGGGGGGGTGTTGCCAGGGTGGGGGGTGTTGCTAAGGTGGGGGGGTGTTGGGGGGGGGGGTGTTGCCAGGGTGGGGGGGTTTGGGGGGGTGTTGCCAGGGTGGGGGGGTGTTGCCAGGGTGGGGGGGTGTTGGGGGGGTGTTGCCAGGGTGGGGGGGTGTTGGGGGGGTGTTGCCAGGGTGGGGGGGTGTTGGGGGGGTGTTGCCAGGGTGGGGGGGTGTTGCCAAGGTGGGGGGGTGTTGCCAGGGTGTTGCCAGGGTGGGGGGGTGTTGCCAAGGTGGGGGGGTGTTGCCAGGGTGTTGCCAGGGTGGGGGGGTGTTGCCAAGGTGGGGGGGGTGTTGGGGGGGGGGTGTTGCCAGGGTGGGGGGGTGTTGCCAGGGTGGAGGGGTGTTGCCAAGGTGGGGAGGTGTTGCCAGGGTGGGGGGGTGTTGCCAAGGTGGGGGGGTGTTGCCAAGGTGGGGGGGTGTTGGGGGGGGGGTGTTGCCAGGGTGGGGGGGTGTTGCCAGGGTGGGGGGGTGTTGCCAGGGTGGGGGGGGTGTTGGGGGGCGTGTTGCCAGGGTGGGGAGGTGTTGGGGGGGTGTTGCCAGGGTGGGGGGTGTTGGGGTGTTGGGGGGGTGTTGCCAGGGTGGGGGGGTGTTGCCAGGGTGGGGGGGGTGTTGCCAGGGTGGGGGGGTGTTGGGGGGGGGTGTTGCCAGGGTGGGGGGGTGTTGCTAAGGTGGGGGGGTGTTGGGGGGGGTGTTGCCAGGGTGGGGGGTTTGGGGGGGTGTTGCCAGGGTGGGGGGGTGTTGCCAAGGTGGGGGGGTGTTGCCAGGGTGGGGGGGTGTTGCCAAGGTGGGGGGGTGTTGGGGGGGGGT
>NC_091242.1:13656227-13662526 GCF_040958095.1 Procambarus clarkii | reverse complement strand
ACCCGCAGATGTATACATGTGCTACCCGCAGATGTATACATGTGCTACCCGCAGATGTATACATGTGCTACCCGCAGATGTATACATGTGCTACCCGCAGATGTATACATGTGCTACCCGCAGATGGATAGGCAGCATTCCGTTCCTCCGCCCTATCCTAAATCAGGATCTTCACATCCCTTCCAAGTGGTATGTAGTGGTAATGGCTTAGTGCTTTCTCCTGATAATTAGTGTACCACAGATGTACTGTATATATGTACTTCTGCAGGTGTACTCTGTAGCTCTTGATATTCTGAGGTTGGCCCTTCGCGTATACTTGTATGAACATGTATGTTTCCAGATATGTTTATATATTTAACCTTAAAGGTATGATAGATTCACCTGCGTTTACCTGTAGTTTATCTATAGTTGACCTGTACTTTACGTAGAGCGAGAAGCTGGTTCTAGGTACCTCTGGCTCCTGTATTGGTCACTCCCAGAGATTACGTTGGCTTTGTATTAGTGTATTAGTGAGTGTATTAGTGCTGTAGCTATTTAATGAAAATACATCTGCATTACTTTATTAGGCAACATCAATATTCCTGTGTTGCCTCTATATTACCCTTGCAATTTTGCAGCAGTAACATGGATATATTACCTTTGCAAATATAGTGCAGTGTTGCAGCAGTAACATGGATAACAGAGTTCAGATGCAACACAGATATATGTAATGAGGTTTGAACGTCTGGAGTTGTAACAAAGTTGACTGAATGATCAACAAAATTATCTCATTGATCATGTGACTCTCTTTAACAGTCGTTTATATTAGCGCAGGTGCATGTTAACTGCTCGCTAATTGTCGCTGGAGGGAGACCAGCTACCTGTACCTGGTACAGTACCCCGGGGGGGTGACACCAAGTGTCCGGTACAGTATTCCAGGGAGAGGGGGGGGGACCAGCTCCCCATGAACCCGGTACAGTACCCCCCGAGTGGGGGGCGAGGGGGGGGGAAGAGTTTCGGTATGGCTGTAAACCCATAATAATAACGCCAGCATGAATTATCGTACATCTGGCGGGCTGAAGCATCATGCCAATGTTTACATTCTTCAGGGGATGTCGTATGATCCAAGGTTACTATCGTCTGTGGAGATTAAAGTAATCTTGGTAGTAATCCTGGCTGTGAATTATTCCACGTCTAGGTGAGGTTTGTTGACAGGAGCTGTTGTAGATCTTGCTGTGTGGTTGCTCACTTACGTCCGATGGTGATCAGATCAACGAGGAACCGCACGTTCCTGTACTGGTGCTTAGCTTCAGGCCGTTGTTATTTGTCAAAGTTTGGGGGGGGGGGGGTTTACTCCTTTGTCCTCCAATTAGGGATAATTGGAGGTTATCCCTAAGGTGTCGTTCATCGTTAAAGAACTTCTGAACAGTTTTACAAGTTCTCCCCTGATGACCAGCGTTAATTGTTGAAAGGTTCCGATAATTATCAGTTTCAAATATAATGATCAACACACTAATTGCAGTGTGTCAACACTAATTGCAGTCTATATATATATATACATATATATATATATATATATATAAATATATATATATATATATATATATATATATATATATATATATATATATATATATATATATATATATATATATATATATAAATAAGGGGGTACCACCTCTGATGCAATTATAGGGACCCACAACCTCAAAGAAGGGAACACAGAGCGTTTAGAGAAAAAACTTGCCATTTAACTCTGAATTCGTATGAGTGTTCGCTTCTCCTACCACCCCCCTGTTTTTTATGATGTACACTGTATTATGCAAGGTTATACAGTTACATTTCTGATTTTATACAAAAATTGAACATTGAGAGGACACAAAAAATAGTTCGCTTCCTAGAGGCTGTAGATTTCCTCGAACTCCTCCGACGCCGGGCAGGAACCGAGGACGCAGCGGGCATTCCCCCTCTGGATCGCGACACTGAGGCGCTGAAAGAGAAAACTTGCCGCTCTAGGGTCTCTTGTAGTGTCAATGAGCTTGGAACCAAGATCCTTAAGAAACCTTCTTGCATTCTCTCGCCATGGGCCTAGGGTCTCAGACCCTATTGGAACGAAGTTGTACCGATGATCTAATTCCCTGTACTTGACTGACTTGTGTCTTTCTGTGTGTGTCGCCGCGGCTCCTGCTTGGCCGGCAGAGAGGTTGATGTATGTGGTTGGTTGCCAGGGTGGATACGCAAGTATAGTCCCATGCCAACTGACTGCCACCCTTCCAAGGGCGCACTGTGATTCCGTCTGGGCGGCCGGCAAATATATATATATATAATAATAATATACGTCATACCCAGCAGCAGATTCTTATCATACCCAAGTTGAAAGCGTTGAAGGGGGTGAGAGAATGTGATGGTGAGGGTGTGGTGGTGATTGTGAAGGTTTGGTGATGGTGAGGGTGTGGTGGTGATTGTGAGGCTGTGGTGACTGTGATGGTGTGGTGTGGTGATGGTGAAGGTGTGGTGGTCACCATCCTGGAGTATGGTGACCGTAGTTGGTAACACTGCAGCCTCGTGTACAAGCAGTATAACACCATCTGGCAACTCACAGTTACCAGCCGCTGGCAACGCTAATAATACCTTTTTATATAGTTTTTTTGCGAGAGAGAAATTTTAATTTGGCGAACAACGTCACTGGGGTTTAAATTTTTCTTGATCGTGGTTTATTTCTTTGGGTTTACTCTTGGCAGTTGTGGTTTATGAATCAACTTTAGCCGGTTTGTTTTTCATTGTGGTATCAAATGTTGTGTATTATTATTGTTGTTGTAATTATCTTAGTAATGAGGTGGTTCACACAAACCACTACCCCCCCCCCCCCCCGGGGTACTGTACTTGTTCCGTTACTGTCCCCCGGGGTACAGTACTTGTTCCGTTTACTGTCCCCCGGGGTACTGTACTTGTTCCGTTACTGTCCCCCGGGGTACAGTACTTGTTCCGTTACTGTCCCCCGGGTACTGTACTTGTTCCGTTACTGTCCCCGGGGTACTGTACTGTTCCGTTACTGTCCCCCGGGGTACTGTACTTGTTCCGTTACTGTCCCCCGGGGTACTGTACTTGTTCCGTTACTGTCCCCCGGGGTACTGTACTTGTTCCGTTACTGTCCCCCGGGGTACTGTACTTGTTCTGTTACTGTCCCCCGGGTACTGTACTTGTTCCGTTACTGTCCCCCGGGGTACTGTACTTGTTCCGTTACTGTCCCCCGGGGTACTGTACTTGTTCCGTTACTGTCCCCCGGGGTACTGTACTTGCTCCGTTACTGTCCCCGGGGTACTGTACTTGTTCCGTTACTGTCCCCCGGGGTACTGTACTTGTTCCGTTACTGTCCCCCGGGGTACAGTACTTGTTCCGTTACTGTCCCCCGGGTACTGTACTTGTTCCGTTACTGTCCCCCCGGGGTACTGTACTTGTTCCGTTACTGTCCCCCCGGGGTACTGTACTTGTTCCGTTACTGTCCCCCAGGGTACTGTACTTGTTCCGTTACTGTCCCCCGGGGTACTGTACTTGCTCCGTTACTGCCCCCCGGGGTACTGTACTTGTTCCGTTACTGTCCCCCCGGGGTACTGTACTTGTTCCGTTACTGTCCCCCGGGGTACTGTACTTGTTCCGTTACTGTCCCCCCGGGGTACTGTACTTGTTCCGTTACTGTCCCCCGGGGTACTGTACTTGTTCCGTTACTGTCCCCCGGGGTACTGTACTTGTTCCGTTACTGTCCCCCCGGGGTACTGTACTTGTTCCGTTACTGTCCCCCCGGGGTACTGTACTTGTTCCGTTACTGTCCCCCGGGGTACTGTACTTGTTCCGTTACTGTCCCCCGGGTACTGTACTTGTTCCGTTACTGTCCCCCCGGGGTACTGTACTTGTTCCGTTACTGTCCCCCGGGGTACTGTACTTGTTCCGTTACTGTCCCCCGGGGTACTGTACTTGTTCCGTTACTGTCCCCCGGGGTACTGTACTTGTTCCGTTACTGTCCCCCCGGGGTACTGTACTTGTTCCGTTACTGTCCCCCGGGGTACTGTACTTGTTCCGTTACTGTCCCCCGGGGTACAGTACTTGTTCCGTTACTGTCCCCCCGGGGTACTGTACTTGTTCCGTTACTGTCCCCCGGGGTACTGTACTTGTTCCGTTACTGTCCCCCGGGTACTGTACTTGTTCCGTTACTGTCCCCCCGGGGTACTGTACTTGTTCCGTTACTGTCCCCCGGGGTACTGTACTTGTTCCGTTACTGTCCCCCGGGTACTGTACTTGTTCCGTTACTGTCCCCCGGGGTACTGTACTTGTTCCGTTACTGTCCCCCCGGGGTACTGTACTTGTTCCGTTACTGTCCCCCGGGGTACTGTACTTGTTCCGTTACTGTCCCCCGGGATACTGTACTTGCTCCGTTACTGTCCCCCGGGTACTGTACTTGTTCCGTTACTGTCCCCCGGGGTACAGTACTTGTTCCGTTACTGTCCCCCGGGTACTGTACTTGTTCCGTTACTGTCCCCCCGGGGTACTGTACTTGTTTCCGTTACTGTCCCCCAGGGTACTGTACTTGTTCCGTTACTGTCCCCCGGGGTACTGTACTTGTTCCGTTACTGTCCCCCCGGGGTACTGTACTTGTTCCGTTACTGTCCCCCCGGGGTACTGTACTTGTTCCGTTACTGTCCCCCGGGGTACTGTACTTGTTCCGTTACTGTCCCCTGGGGTACTGTACTTGTTCCGTTACTGTCCCCCCGGGGTACTGTACTTGTTCCGTTACTGTCCCCCGGGGTACTGTACTTGCTCCGTTACTGTCCCCCGGGGTACAGTACTTGTTCCGTTACTGTCCCCCGGGTACTGTACTTGTTCCGTTACTGTCCCCCCGGGGTACTGTACTTGTTCCGTTACTGTCCCCCAGGGTACTGTACTTGTTCCGTTACTGTCCCCCGGGTACTGTACTTGTTCCGTTACTGTCCCCCGGGGTACTGTACTTGTTCCGTTACTGTCCCCCGGGGTACTGTACTTGTTCCGTTACTGTCCCCCGGGGTACTGTACTTGTTCCGTTACTGTCCCCCGGGGTACTGTACTTGTTCCGTTACTGTCCCCCGGGGTACTGTACTTGTTCCGTTACTGTCCCCCGGGGTACTGTACTTGTTCCGTTACTGTCCCCCAGGGTACTGTACTTGTTCCGTTACTGTCCCCCGGGGTACTGTACTTGCTCCGTTACTGTCCCCCGGGGTACAGTACTTGTTCCGTTACTGTCCCCCGGGTACTGTACTTGTTCCGTTACTGTCCCCCCGGGGTACTGTACTTGTTCCGTTACTGTCCCCCAGGGTACTGTACTTGTTCCGTTACTGTCCCCCGGGGTACTGTACTTGTTCCGTTACTGTCCCCCCGGGTACTGTACTTGTTCCGTTACTGTCCCCCGGGTACTGTACTTGTTCCGTTACTGTCCCCCGGGGTACTGTACTTGTTCCGTTACTGTCCCCCAGGGTACTGTACTTGTTCCGTTACTGTCCCCCGGGGTACTGTACTTGTTCCGTTACTGTCCCCCGGGGTACTGTACTTGTTCCGTTACTGTCCCCCGGGGTACTGTACTTGTTCCGTTACTGTCCCCCGGGGTACTGTACTTGCTCCAGTACTATCCTGCAGGCCAGGAGTCTACTCCTGGCGCCCGCCCTGGGGGTGCAAGTGGAGTAAGGGCTGTGCTCTGGGGTAAAGAACTTTTAACTGCACTTGGACTCGATCTTATTTGACTTTTACTTTATGCATTCTGTTTGACAGAAAGTTGAAAATCTAATTCCACCATTTTATCCATTTTTCCTATCGATCTCATGTTATGGTCTATCACTCCATGGTCACACTTGTCATGTTCCTTTGTACTGTGTCTGTGTACATCTGCATTTTGTTGTTCTAAAGGTTTTGTCTCTCCAGAGGCCTGGACGAGGTCACACGGACTTGCATCTTAGTGGTGACCAACGTACACTCTTTACCTCCTCGTCCCAGTGACTTGGATCACCTGATCTTTCCAACGGGTGCGTGTCTGACCTTGGAACCCCTGCAAGCTATAGCGTCTCTTATGGTCAGGAACCATCGATAAAAGCAGTGCAGGCGGGTACCAAGAGCTACGCCACACCACCTGGAAGATCTTGGTTCCATCCTGCTAACTTTCAGATAGGGAGCCGGTCGGCCGAGCGGACAGCACGCTGGACTTGTGATCCTGTGGTCCTGGGGTCGATCCCAGGCGCCGGCGAGAAACAATGGGCAGAGTTTCTTTCACCCTATGCCCCTGTTACCTAGCAGTAAAATAG
>NC_091242.1:13581227-13651227 GCF_040958095.1 Procambarus clarkii | reverse complement strand
GCACCACCAGCACCAACACCAACACCAACAACACCACCAGCTCCAACAACAACAACACCAGCACCACCACCAACAGCACCACCACCACCAACAACAACAACAACACCAGCACCAGCACCAACACCAACACCAGCACCAACACCAACACCAACACCAGCACCAACAACAACACCAGCACCACCACCAACACCAACACCAACACCAACACCAGCACCAACACCAACACCAGCACCAGCACCAACACCAACACCACCAACAACACCAACACCAGCACCAACACCAACACCAGCACCAGCACCAACACCAACACCACCAACAACACCAACACCAGCACCAACACCAACACCAACACCACCAACAACACCAACACCAACACCAACACCAGCACCAACACCAACACCAGCACCAGCACCAACAACAACACCAGCACCACCACCAACACCAACACCAACACCAACACCAGCACCAACACCAACACCAGCACCAGCACCAACACCAGCACCAACAACAACACCAGCACCACCACCAACACCAACACCAGCACCAACACCAACACCAACACCAGCACCAACACCAACACCAGCACCAGCACCAACACCAACACCAGCACCAACACCAACACCAGCACCAACACCAACACCAACACCAGCACCAGCACCAACACCAACACCACCAACAACACCAACACCAACACCAGCACCAGCACCAACACCAACACCACCAACAACACCAACACCAACACCAGCACCAACACCAACACCAGCACCAGCACCAACACCACCAACAACACCAGCACCAACACCAACACCAGCACCAACACCAACACCAACACCAACACCAGCACCAACACCAACACCAGCACCAACACCAACACCAGCACCAGCACCAACACCAACACCACCAACAACACCAACACCAACACCAACACCAGCACCAGCACCAACACCAACACCAGCACCAACAACAACACCAGCACCACCACCAACACCAACACCAACACCAACACCAGCACCAACACCAACACCAGCACCAGCACCAACACCAACACCACCAACAACACCAACACCAACACCAACACCAACACCAGCACCAACACCAACACCAGCACCAACAACAACACCAGCACCACCACCAACACCAACACCAACACCAGCACCAACACCAACACCAGCACCAGCACCAGCACCAACACCAACACCACCAACAACACCAACACCAACACCAACACCAACACCAGCACCAACACCAACACCAGCACCAGCACCAACACCAACACCAGCACCAGCACCAACACCAACACCAGCACCAACACCAACACCAGCACCAACAACAACACCAGCACCACCACCAACACCAACACCAACACCAACACCAGCACCAACACCAACACCAGCACCAGCACCAACACCAACACCACCAACAACACCAACACCAACACCAACACCAGCACCAGCACCAACACCAACACCAGCACCAACAACAACACCAGCACCACCACCAACACCAACACCAACACCAGCACCAACAACAACACCAGCACCACCACCAACACCAACACCAACACCAGCACCAACAACACCAGCACCAGCACCAGCACCAACACCACCAACAACACCAACACCAACACCAACACCAGCACCAGCACCAACACCAGCACCAACAACAACACCAACACCAACACCAACACCAACACCAACAACAACACCAGCACCACCACCAACACCAGCACCAGCACCAGCACCAACACCAACACCACCAACAACACCAGCACCAGCACCAACACCAACACCACCAACAACACCAACACCAACACCAACACCAGCACCAGCACCAACACCAACACCAACACCAGCACCAGCACCAACACCAACACCACCAACAACACCAACACCAACACCAGCACCAACACCAACACCACCAACAACACCAACACCAACACCAGCACCAGCACCAACACCAACACCACCAACAACACCAACACCAGCACCAACACCAGCACCAACACCAGCACCAGCACCAACACCAACACCAGCACCAACAACAACACCAACACCAGCACCAGCACCAACACCAACACCAGCACCAACAACAACACCAGCACCAACACCAACACCAACACCAACACCAGCACCAGCACCAACACCAACACCACCAACAACACCAACACCAACACCAGCACCAGCACCAACAACAACACCAGCACCAACAACAACACCAGCACCAGCACCAACACCAACACCAGCACCAGCACCAACACCAACACCAGCACCAACAACAACACCAACACCAGCACCAGCACCAACACCAACACCAACACCAACACCAGCACCAACACCAACACCAACACCAGCACCAACAACAACACCAACACCAGCACCAGCACCAACACCAACACCAACACCAGCACCAGCACCAACACCAACACCAGCACCAACAACAACACCAACACCAACACCAGCACCAGCACCAACACCAACACCAGCACCAACAACAACACCAGCACCACCACCAACACCAACACCAACACCAACACCAACACCAGCACCAACACCAACACCAGCACCAACAACAACACCAACACCAGCACCAGCACCAACACCAACACCAGCACCAACAACAACACCAACACCAACACCAACACCAACACCAGCACCAACAACAACACCAACACCAACACCAGCACCAGCACCAACACCAACACCAGCACCAACACCAACACCAGCACCAACAACAACACCAGCACCAACAACAACACCAACACCAGCACCAGCACCAACACCAACACCAGCACCAACAACAACACCAACACCAACACCAACACCAACACCAACACCAGCACCAACACCAACACCAACACCAGCACCAGCACCACCACCAACACCAACACCACCACCAACACCAACACCAGCACCAACAACAACACCAGCACCAACACCAACACCAGCACCAACAACACCAACACCAACACCAACACCAACACCAACACCAGCACCACCACCAACACCAACACCAACACCAACACCAGCACCAACACCAACACCAGCACCAACAACAACACCAACACCAACACCAACACCAGCACCACCACCAACACCAACACCAACACCAACACCAACACCAACACCAGCACCAACACCAACAACAACACCAACACCAACACCAGCACCAACAACAACACCAGCACCACCACCAACACCAGCACCAACACCAACACCAGCAACAACACCAACACCAGCACCAACAACAACAACACCAGCACCAACACCAACACCACCACCAACACCACCACCAACACCAACACCAGCACCAACACCAACACCAACACCAGCACCAACACCAACAACAACACCAACACCAACACCAACACCAACACCAACACCAACACCAGCACCAACACCAACACCACCACCAACACCACCACCAACACCAACACCAGCACCAACACCAACACCAACACCAGCACCAACAACAACACCAACACCAACACCAACAACAACACCAGCACCACCACCAACACCAGCACCAACACCAACACCAGCACCAACAACAACACCAACACCAACACCAACACCAACACCAGCACCAACACCAACAACAACACCAACACCAACAACAACACCAACACCAACACCAGCACCAACAACAACACCAGCACCACCACCAACACCAGCACCAACACCAACACCAGCACCAACAACAACACCAACACCAGCACCAGCACCAACACCAGCACCAACAACAACACCAGCACCACCACCAACACCAACACCAACACCAACACCAACACCAGCACCAACACCAGCACCAACACCAGCACCAACACCAACAACAACACCAACACCAACACCAACACCAACACCAGCACCAACACCAACACCAGCACCAACACCAACACCACCACCAACACCAACACCAACACCAGCACCAGCACCAACACCAGCACCAACACCAACACCAGCACCAACAACAACACCAACACCAGCACCAACAACAACACCAACACCAGCACCAACACCAACACCACCACCAACACCACCACCAACACCAACACCAGCACCAACACCAACACCAACACCAGCACCAACACCAACAACAGCACCAACACCAACAACAACACCAACACAAACACCAACACCAACACCAGCACCAACACCAACACCACCACCAACACCAACAACAACACCAGCACCAACAACAACACCAGCACCACCACCAACACCAACACCAACACCAACACCAGCACCAACACCAACACCAACACCAACACCAGCACCAACACCAACAACAACACCAACACCAGCACCAACACCAACACCACCACCAACACCAACACCAACACCAGCACCAACAACAACACCAGCACCACCACCAACACCAGCACCAACACCAACACCAGCACCAACAACAACACCAACACCAACACCAGCACCAACACCAGCACCAGCACCAACACCAACACCAGCACCAACACCAACACCAGCACCAACACCAACACCAGCACCAACACCAACACCAACACCAACAACAACACCAACACCAACACCAACACCAACACCAACAACAACACCAACACCAGCACCAACACCAACACCACCACCAACACCAACACCAGCACCAACAACAACACCAGCACCACCACCAACACCTGCACCACCACCAACACCAGCACCACCACCAACACCAGCACCAACACCAGCACCAGCACCACCAACAACACCAGCACCAGCACCACCACCAACACCAGCACCACCACCAACACCAGCACCACCACCAACACCAACACCAACACCAGCACCACCACCAACACCAACACCAACACCAACACCAGCACCAACACCAACACCAACACCAACACCAGCACCAACACCAGCACCAGCACCAACACCAACACCAGCACCAACACCAACACCAGCACCAACACCAACACCAGCACCAACAACAACACCAGCACCAGCACCAACACCAACACCACCACCAACACCAACACCAGCACCAACACCAACACCAACACCAACACCAACACCAACACCAGCACCAACACCAACAACAACACCAACACCAGCACCAACACCAACACCACCACCAACACCAACACCACCACCAACACCAACACCAGCACCAACAACAACACCAGCACCACCACCAACACCAGCACCAACACCAACACCAGCACCAACAACAACACCAACACCAGCACCAGCACCAACACCAGCACCAACACCAACACCAACACCAGCACCAACACCAACACCAGCACCAGCACCAACACCAACACCAACACCAACACCAGCACCAACAACAACACCAGCACCACCACCAACACCAACACCAACACCAACACCAGCACCAACACCAACACCAACACCAACACCAACAACAACACCAGCACCACCACCAACACCAACACCAACACCAACACCAACACCAACACCAACACCAGCACCAACACCAGCACCAACACCAACACCAACACCAACACCAGCACCAACACCAACACCAACACCAACACCAACACCAGCACCAACACCAACACCAACACCAGCACCAACACCAACACCAGCACCAACACCAACACCAACACCAACACCAACACCAGCACCAACACCAACACCAACACCAACAACAACACCAGCACCAGCACCAACACCAACACCAACACCAACACCAACACCAGCACCAACACCAACACCACCACCAACACCAACACCAACACCAACACCAACACCAGCACCAACACCAACACCACCACCAACACCAACACCAACACCAACACCAGCACCAGCACCAACACCAACACCACCACCAACACCAACACCAACACCAACACCAACAACAACACCAGCACCAACACCAACACCAGCACCAACAACACCAACACCAACACCAACACCAACACCAACACCAGCACCACCACCAACACCAACACCAACACCAACACCAGCACCAACACCAACACCAGCACCAACAACAACACCAACACCAACACCAACACCAACACCAGCACCACCACCAACACCAACACCAACACCAACACCAGCACCAACACCAACAACAACACCAACACCAACACCAGCACCAACAACAACACCAGCACCACCACCAACACCAGCACCAACACCAACACCAGCAACAACACCAACACCAGCACCAACAACAACACCAACACCAGCACCAACACCAACACCACCACCAACACCACCACCAACACCAGCACCAACACCAACACCAACACCAGCACCAACACCAACAACAACACCAACACCAACACCAACACCAACACCAACACCAGCACCAACACCAACACCACCACCAACACCACCACCAACACCAACACCAGCACCAACACCAACACCAACACCAGCACCAACAACAACACCAACACCAACACCAACACCAACACCAACACCAACAACAACACCAGCACCACCACCAACACCAGCACCAACACCAACACCAGCACCAACAACAACACCAACACCAACACCAGCACCAACACCAACAACAACACCAACACCAACACCAACAACAACACCAACACCAACACCAGCACCAACAACAACACCAGCACTACCACCAACACCAGCACCAACACCAACACCAGCACCAACAACAACACCAACACCAGCACCAGCACCAACACCAGCACCAACAACAACACCAGCACCACCACCAACACCAACACCAACACCAACACCAACACCAGCACCAACACCAGCACCAACACCAGCACCAACACCAACAACAACACCAACACCAACACCAACACCAGCACCAACACCAACACCAGCACCAACACCAACACCACCACCAGCACCAACACCAACACCAGCACCAGCACCAACACCAGCACCAACACCAACACCAGCACCAACAACAACACCAACACCAGCACCAACAACAACACCAACACCAGCACCAACACCAACACCACCACCAACACCACCACCAACACCAACACCAGCACCAACACCAACACCAACACCAGCACCAACACCAACAACAGCACCAACACCAACAACAACACCAACACAAACACCAACACCAACACCAGCACCAACACCAACACCACCACCAACACCAACAACAACACCAGCACCAACAACAACACCAGCACCACCACCAACACCAACACCAACACCAACACCAGCACCAACACCAACACCAACACCAACACCAGCACCAACACCAACAACAACACCAACACCAACACCAGCACCAACACCAACACCACCACCAACACCAACACCAACACCAGCACCAACAACAACACCAGCACCACCACCAACACCAGCACCAACACCAACACCAGCACCAACAACAACACCAACACCAACACCAACACCAGCACCAACACCAGCACCAGCACCAACACCAACAACAACACCAACACCAACACCAACACCAACAACAACACCAACACCAGCACCAACACCAACACCACCACCACCACCAACACCAGCACCAACAACAACACCAGCACCACCACCAACACCTGCACCACCACCAACACCAGCACCACCACCAACACCAGCACCAACACCAGCACCAGCACCACCAACAACACCAGCACCAGCACCACCACCAACACCAGCACCACCACCAACACCAGCACCACCACCAACACCAACACCAACACCAGCACCACCACCAACACCAACACCAACACCAACACCAGCACCAACACCAACACCAACACCAACACCAACACCAGCACCAACACCAGCACCAGCACCAACACCAACACCAACACCAGCACCAACACCAACACCAGCACCAACACCAACACCAGCACCAACAACAACACCAGCACCAACACCAACACCACCACCAACACCAACACCAGCACCAACACCAACACCAACACCAACACCAACACCAACACCAGCACCAACACCAACAACAACACCAACACCAGCACCAACACCAACACCACCACCAACACCAACACCACCACCAACACCAACACCAGCACCAACAACAACACCAGCACCACCACCAACACCAGCACCAACACCAACACCAGCACCAACAACAACACCAACACCAGCACCAGCACCAACACCAGCACCAACACCAACACCAGCACCAACACCAACACCAGCACCAACACCAACACCAGCACCAACACCAACACCAGCACCAACAACAACACCAGCACCACCACCAACACCAACACCAACACCAACACCAACACCAGCACCAACACCAACACCAACACCAACACCAACAACAACACCAGCACCACCACCAACACCAACACCAACACCAGCACCAACACCAACACCAACACCAGCACCAACACCAGCACCAACACCAACACCAACACCAACACCAGCACCAACACCAACACCAACACCAACACCAGCACCAACACCAACACCAACACCAGCACCAACACCAACACCAGCACCAACACCAACACCAACACCAACACCAACACCAGCACCAACACCAACACCAACACCAACAACAACACCAGCACCAACACCAACACCAACACCAACACCAACACCAGCACCAACACCAACACCACCACCAACACCAACACCAACACCAACACCAACACCAGCACCAACACCAACACCACCACCAACACCAACACCAACACCAACACCAGCACCAACACCAACACCACCACCAACACCAACACCAACACCAACACCAACACCAACAACAACACCAGCACCAACACCAACACCAACACCAACACCAACACCAGCACCAACACCAACACCACCACCAACACCAACACCAACACCAACACCAGCACCAACACCAACACCAACACCAGCACCAACACCAACACCACCACCAACACCAACACCAACACCAACACCAGCACCAGGGGGGAGTAAAGCCTTGGCAAAAAATTATAGGCCAGTTGCACTAACATCACACATAATAAAAGTGTTTGAAAGAGTGATTAGGAATCAAATTTCTAGTTTTATGGAAAACAATGAATTGCACAATCCAGGACAACATGGATTTAGAGCGGGAAGATCCTGTCTGTCACAGTTACTCAACCACTATGACAAAATCACAGAAGCCCTAGAAGAAAAGCAAAATGCAGATGTTGTATACACAGACTTTGCAAAGGCGTTCGACAAATGTGACCATGGGGTGATAGCTCACAAAATGAGGTCAATGGGAATAACTGGAAAAGTAGGACGCTGGATACTCAATTTCCTGTCGAACAGAACACAAAGAGTAACAGTCAATCAGATAAAATCGAGTCCAAGCGATGTTAAAAGCTCTGTACCTCAAGGTACAGTCCTTGCACCGCTACTGTTCCTTATTCTCATATCTGATATAGACAAAAATACACGCCACAGCTTCGTGTCGTCCTTTGCAGATGACACAAAAATCAGCATGAAAATTACCTCTGCTGAAGACATTGAAAAACTACAAGCAGATGTCAACAAAGTTTTTGATTGGGCAGCAGAAAATAACATGATGTTTAACAGTGATAAATTTCAGGTACTCAGGTACGGCAAAAATGAGGATCTGAAACATAATACAGGGTACAAAACACAATCGAATCTTCCCATAGTAGGAAAACAGCATGTCAAGGATTTGGGAATAATGATGTCCGACGATCTAACGTTTAGGGAGCATAACCAAGCAAATATCGCGTCAGCCAGAAAAATGATCGGATGGATTACGAGAACTTTCAAATCCAGGGATCCCATCACAATGGTTGTACTCTTCAAGTCACTTGTGCTGTCCCGTCTCGAGTACTGCTCAGTACTCACTTCCCCCTTCAGAGCAGGAGAGATTGCTGAAATAGAGGGAATACAGAGAACATATACGGCACGCATAGACGAGATAAAACACCTAAATTATTGGGATCGTCTCAAAGCTCTCCAAATGTACTCTCTAGAAAGGAGACGAGAGAGATACCAAATAATATACACCTGGAAAATACTGGAGGGTCAGGTCTCAAATCTACACAGTAAAATAACAACGTACTGGAGTGAACGATATGGAAGAAAATGCAAGATTGAACCTGTGAAGAGCAGAGGTGCCATAGGCACAATCAGAGAGCACTGTATAAACATCAGGGGTCCGCGGTTGTTCAACGTCCTCCCAGCGAGCATAAGAAATATTGCCGGAACAACCGTGGACATCTTCAAGAGAAAACTGGACGGTTTTCTAAGAGAAGTTCCGGATCAGCCGGGCTGTGGTGGGTACGTGGCCCTGCGGGCCGCTCCAAGCAACAGCCTGGTGGACCAAACTCTCACAAGTCGAGCCTGGCCTCGGGCCGGGCTTGGGGAGTAGAAGAACTCCCAGAACCCCATCAACCAGGAATCAACCAGGTATCACCAACAACAACACCAACACCAACAACAACACCAGCACCAACAACAACACCAGCTCCAACAACAACACCAGCACCAACAACAACACCAGCTCCAACAACAACAACACCAGCACCAACAACAACACCAGCACCAACAACAACACCAGCTCCAACAACAACAACACCAGCACCAACAACAACACCAGCTCCAACAACAACAACACCAGCACCAACAACAACACCAGCACCAACAACAACACCAGCTCCAACAACAACAACACCAGCACCAACAACAACACCAGCTCCAACAACAACAACACCAGCACCAACAACAACACCAGCACCAACAACAACACCAGCTCCAACAACAACAACACCAGCACCAACAACAACACCAGCACCAACAACAACACCAGCTCCAACAACAACACCAGCACCAACAACAACACCAGCTCCAACAACAACAACACCAGCACCAACAACAACACCAGCTCCAACAACAACACCAGCACCAACAACAACACCAGCTCCAACAACAACAACACCAGCACCACCAGCACCAACACCAACAACACCAGCACCACCAGCACCAACAACAACAGCAGCTCCAACAACAACAACACCAGCACCAACAACAACAACACCAGCACCACCAGCACCAACACCAACAACACCAGCACCACCAGCACCAACAACAACACCAGCTCCAACAACAACAACACCAGCACCACCAGCACCAACAACAACACCAGCTCCAACAACAACAACACCAGCTCCAACAACAACAACACCAGCTCCAACAACAACACCAGCACCAACAACAACACCAGCACCAACAACAACAACACCAGCACCAACAACAACAACACCAGCTCCAACAACAACAACACCAGCACCAACAACAACAACACCAGCTCCAACAACAACAACACCAGCACCAACAACAACAACACCAGCTCCAACAACAACAACACCAGCACCAACAACAACAACACCAGCTCCAACAACAACAACACCAGCACCAACAACAACAACACCAGCACCAACAACACCAGCACCACCAGCACCAACAACAACACCAGCACCAACAACAACAACACCAGCTCCAACAACAACAACACCAGCTCCAACAACAACAACACCAGCACCAACAACAACACCAGCTCCAACAACAATAACACCAGCACCAACAACAACAACACCAGCACCACCAGCACCAACAACAACACCAGCTCCAACAACAACAACACCAGCACCACCAGCACCAACAACAACACCAGCTCCAACAACAACAACACCAGCTCCAACAACAACACCAGCACCAACAACAACAACACCAGCACCAACAACACCAGCACCAACAACAACAACACCAGCACCAACAACAACAACACCAGCTCCAACAACAACAACACCAGCTCCAACAACAACAACAGCTCCAACAACAACACCAGCACCAACAACAACACCAGCACCAACAACAACAACACCAGCTCCAACAACAACAACACCAGCTCCAACAACAACAACACCAGCACCAACAACAACAACAACACCAGCACCAACAACAACACCAGCTCCAACAACAACAACACCAGCTCCAACAACAACAACACCAGCACCAACAACAACACCAGCTCCAACAACAACAACACCAACAACACCAGCAACAACACCAGCACCACCAGCACCAACAACAACAACACCAGCACCACCAGCACCAACAACAACAACACCAGCACCAACAACACTAACAGCTCTACCACACAAACCAGGTTGGCCAGCATGCAGCATCGTCTATTGAATTACTTTCCAAGTGGCTAGGCATGTCCCCAGCTAGGGTCCGACCTCCCATACGTGGGTGGGAGGTAGGTCGACCTCCCATGTGTTGGTGGGAGGTAGGTCGCCCTCCCATGTGTTGGTGGGAGGTAGGTCGCCCTCCCATACGTGGGTGGGAGGTAGGTCGCCCTCCCATGTGTTGGTGGGAGGTAGGTCGACCTCCCATACGTGGGTGGGAGGTAGGTCGCCCTCCCATGTGTTGGTGGGAGGTAGGTCGACCTCCCATGTGTTGGTGGGAGGTAGGTCGACCTCCCATGTGTTGGTGGGAGGTAGGTCGCCCTCCCATGTGTTGGTGGGAGGTAGGTCGCCCTCCCATACGTGGGTGGGAGGTAGGTCGCCCTCCCATACGTGGGTGGGAGGTAGGTCGCCCTCCCATGTGTTGGTGGGAGGTAGGTCGACCTCCCATGTGTTGGTGGGAGGTAGGTCGCCCTCCCATGTGTTGGTGGGAGGTAGGTCGCCCTCCCATGTGTTGGTGGGAGGTAGGTCGACCTCCCATGTGTTGGTGGGAGGTAGGTCGCCCTCCCATGTGTTGGTGGGAGGTAGGTCGCCCTCCCATACGTGGGTGGGAGGTAGGTCGCCCTCCCATGTGTTGGTGGGAGGTAGGTCGACCTCCCATACGTGGGTGGGAGGTAGGTCGCCCTCCCATGTGTTGGTGGGAGGTAGGTCGCCCTCCCATGTGTTGGTGGGAGGTAGGTCGCCCTCCCATACGTGGGTGGGAGGTAGGTCGCCCTCCCATGTGTTGGTGGGAGGTAGGTCGACCTCCCATACGTGGGTGGGAGGTAGGTCGCCCTCCCATGTGTTGGTGGGAGGTAGGTCGCCCTCCCATGTGTTGGTGGGAGGTAGGTCGCCCTCCCATGTGTTGGTGGGAGGTAGGTCGCCCTCCCATACGTGGGTGGGAGGTAGGTCGCCCTCCCATACGTGGGTGGGAGGTAGGTCGCCCTCCCATGTGTTGGTGGGAGGTAGGTCGCCCTCCCATACGTGGGTGGGAGGTAGGTCGCCCTCCCATGTGTTGGTGGGAGGTAGGTCGCCCTCCCATGTGTTGGTGGGAGGTAGGTCGCCCTCCCATACGTGGGTGGGAGGTAGGTCGCCCTCCCATGTGTTGGTGGGAGGTAGGTCGCCCTCCCATGTGTTGGTGGGAGGTAGGTCGCCCTCCCATGTGTTGGTGGGAGGTAGGTCGCCCTCCCATACGTGGGTGGGAGGTAGGTCGCCCTCCCATGTGTTGGTGGGAGGTAGGTCGACCTCCCATACGTGGGTGGGAGGTAGGTCGCCCTCCCATGTGTTGGTGGGAGGTAGGTCGCCCTCCCATACGTGGGTGGGAGGTAGGTCGCCCTCCCATGTGTTGGTGGGAGGTAGGTCGGCCTCCCATGTGTTGGTGGGAGGTAGGTCGCCCTCCCATACGTGGGTGGGAGGTAGGTCGCCCTCCCATGTGTTGGTGGGAGGTAGGTCGCCCTCCCATGTGTTGGTGGGAGGTAGGTCGCCCTCCCATGTGTTGGTGGGAGGTAGGTCGCCCTCCCATGTGTTGGTGGGAGGTAGGTCGCCCTCCCATACGTGGGTGGGAGGTAGGTCGCCCTCCCATGTGTTGGTGGGAGGTAGGTCGACCTCCCATGTGTTGGTGGGAGGTAGGTCGCCCTCCCATGTGTTGGTGGGAGGTAGGTCGCCCTCCCATGTGTTGGTGGGAGGTAGGTCGCCCTCCCATGTGTTGGTGGGAGGTAGGTCGCCCTCCCATGTGTTGGTGAGAGGTAGGTCGCCCTCCCATACGTGGGTGGGAGGTAGGTCGCCCTCCCATACGTGGGTGGGAGGTAGGTCGCCCTCCCATACGTGGGTGGGATTGGGTCCTGTAGTTGAAGAGTGTGTAGGTGGTAAGTTGTAAGGTGTTATACTTGTGTATGTCTATTGGTGGAGAAATGAATGGCTTAAACTGCTCTAAGTGGGATTGTGAATGTGAGTGGTAGAGCCATAGTCATCATTGTAAGTGCCCATTAAGCGCCCCATAGCCTGTGGGAGGCACTTGAAAGATTACTAAGCCATGTAATTGACCGAGAAGCGAAATCGAAACATTCTTAAGTGTCAGTGCTCCAAGATTTGGTATAATATGGCAATGTTTTCCAAAATATAAATTACAATAAAAAGTTTTGGCCAGCATTCCACGGAATAAGATTTGATGTAATGAAAGTATTGGTAATTTTTATGAGCGCGCAAGTTTGCTGGTTAGTCTACAGGTGGCGCTCTCCTGAGCATGTGTGCCGTCTGCCAGTATGATGAGGTAGCTCGTCGGCGTCGGACATGAGAATGATGAGGAATACTAGAACAAGCACAGTACCCCGAGGGTACTGTCGGGGTACTGTGACTTAGTTGACTGTTTCGCTGTGCGTTACGTTACGGAAATTTATCGTCCACGTCAGCCAGCTGTTGCTTTCGTGTGTATTCTGTCTTGTCGCGTTTCACTCTCCGAGGGTGTCGCCATGTTTGTGTACAGTATCCACGTTTTATTGGGCTCAGGTGTAACCTCGGGGAATGTTGTTGTTGTTTAAGGTTTGCTACCTGGAGCAAAAAGTTCCAAGTAGCACGGGCTATGGTGAGCCCGTAGTAGGTAATCGTCACGACGGTGAACTTATGGTTCCTTAAGTATAATAATTTTTCCTTAAAAAAAGGAAAATATTCCCCTGGTGATGGTCCCGTGTAAGGCCAGTGTTCCCAGGTCTCAGTTTCTCTGTCTCCCCCTTGCTTCGCCCCGGACAAGTCTTAAACTCATTGCACCATTAATTTAATAATTATTATTTATAAATTGTTCACTTTTTATTCACTTTTTTCACTTTCCACAATTTTTTCATAAATATTTAAGTTTCGTTAATTTATATTATTTTGGAAGATATATTTTTTTGGGGGGTACCTATATTCATTATTTTTTTTCATTCAATGTTTTCTGTTCAATGAATAATACCCAATTTGTTTTATTTCAGTTCAGTTTACCTATTCTTTGCATGCTAATCTATTTTGCTATAATTTTATCAAACAACTAATTATAATATTTTTATTTTTATAACCATTTTTAAACAATTTCCATATCAGTTAATTATTGTATTAACCTATTACAAAGTTCCCATTTCTTTCATATCAAATTTTAATTTTATTTTATAAATCTAACTTCCCTATTTTTAAACAAAATCACCCAATTTTTCCCTGTTTTGTTTTGACATCCAATTTTCCCCTATTTCCCCCTCATTAGGGCGAGGCAACGGGGGATTATATGTTGGACCTCCTGGAACGGATGTCTAACTACAGGATAGACGACCAGCGGTGCTCCTTGCCCCACCCCGTCCTTCACACACAGGTGAGTCCTCCTCAAGTCCTCCTCGAGACACCACCAATATATACACACCGGAAGCTGTATTCCACTTCTCGGCGTATGTACACTCAAGAGTTTACGTTGGGCCAATGGTCAGGACTAAAGTATACTTGTATACATGTTGGTAGGTCAGTAAACTGGTGGGAATGATCTTTATGGCTCGCCAGAGTTGATGACGCCTTAATATCAACGCTATTCCAAGCGGACGATGAGGCACAATAACGTGGCTGAAGTATGTTGACCTGACCACACACTAGGTGAAGGGACGACGACGTTTCGGTCCGTCCTGGACCATTCTCAAGTTGATTGTGACTTGAGAAACGAAGAAACGTCGTCGTCCTTTCACCTTCTAGTGTGTGGTCTGGTCGACACCATTCCAAGCCTTAGTAGGTCCCTCGTTATCTCAACACCCAGCTTGCCTCCTCTACACCCAAGTCTCCTCCTCTACACCCAAGTCTCCTCCTCTACACCCAAGTCTCCTCCTCTACACCCAAGTCTCCTCCTCTACACCCAAGTCTCCTCATCCTGAAGGAGGCTGAGAAGGCGGGTATGTTGAGAGGATGGTGTAGGAGTAGTGTCATGTTTTGTTAGGATGGATCATTGCAAAGGACAAAGTTGCCTACTCAAGATATCTTAACGTTTGAGGTTTTAGTAAACTTCAACTTCGGTTCTTGAATAATAAGAGATAAAGGTGTGAAGGGAAAAGAGGGTGGTGGCACAGACATGAAGGACAGAGAAGCATTCTAGTGCAGTTACTCATTGATTGTGCAACGGCATCCGTTTTCTCTACGCTGACTAAATTAAAGAAAACGGGCACAATGTTAGCATTCATTTATAAGCTCCCAAACTAGTATATTTTCTGTTTCACATACATGTGAATAGAGCTCACCTGAAAATCGTACGATTTTTTTCACGAGTTAGAAAATAAGTGACGTATTTGACCTACATATGGTCACCCACGGATGGAGTGCCACTCACACCAGTACTCTGTGAATGGTCATCTTAAGATGGAGTGCTAATTTGCAATTAAATAATAACGTGCTTATCTCCGAAGTCAGACAAGCTCAAGTATGTTTATTGAGACAAGAAAAAATACATCTCAAAGGGATAGAGTAGCTTGGGCTATTTCTATCCCCTCTGTCGAAGCCAGACATAGACATACTTAATGAGGGGTAACTATAAAAATATGGATCCCCTCACACTGGCCTACAGGAACATGATAAAGTTGACGCCCTTGCTAAGGTTGCAGTAAATAAAGACAGTGTTGAACGGAATCTTGAGGTATCAAATAGGTTCCTTGAAAGTGTCATTAGACGAGAACTCCTGGATGAATTTGAAGTAGAACAGTGTAAACTGTAACTAGCAAGTCTATTGTTTATCACAATGAAATGTGTGAAGAAAAACATGTGTACCTTACCTTGAGGCTACCTTGAGGTGCTTCCGGGGCTTAGTGTCCCCGCGGCCCGGTCGTCGACCAGGCCTCCTGGTTGCTGGACTGATCAACCAGGCTGTTAGACGCGGCTGCTCGCAGCCTGACGTATGAGTCACAGCCTGGTTGTTCAGGTATCCTTTGGAGGTGCTTATCCAGTTCTCTCTTGAACACTGTGAGGGGTTTGCCAGTTATGCCCCTTATGTGTAGTGGAAGCGTGTTGAACAGTCTCGGGCCTCTGATGTTGATAGAGTTCTCTCTCAGAGTACCTGTTGCACCTCTGCTTTTCAACGGGGGTATTCTGCACATCCTGCCATGTCTTCTGGTCTCATGTGGTGTTATTTCTGTGTGCAGGTTTGGGACCAGCCCCTCAATTATTTTCCACGTGTAAATTATTATGTATCTCTCCCGCCTGCGCTCAAGGGAGTACAGATTTAGGCTCTTTAGTCGGTCCCAGTAATTTAGATGTTTTACTGAGTGGATTCTAGCAGTAAAGGATCTCTGCACGCTCTCTAGGTCAGCAATTTCTCCAGCTTTGAAAGGGGCTGTCATTGTGCAGCAGTACTCCACTCTAGATAGCACAAGCGTTTTGAAAAGTATCATCATCGGTATAGCATCTCTAGTGTGAAAAGTTCTTGTTATCCAACCTGTCATTTTTCTTGCAGTTGTGACGGCTACTTTATTGTGTTCTTTAAAGGTAAGGTCTTCCTACATGAGTACACCTAGATCCTTTACATTGCCTTTTCGTTCTATGTTATGATTTGCCTGCGTTTTGTACGTGGTTTCTGTTTTTATATTTTCAATTTTTCCGTAGCGCATGAGCTGAAACTTATCCTCGTTGAATACCATATTATTTTCTGTAGCCCATAGAAAGACCTGATCAACATCTGATCGTGTATGGGGCAAGTAACAAAATTAGCAGACTACAAGATGTTGTCACAGCTGGAATAAGACTTGGTTACAGGTATCTCTGGCATTTGGGCTTGTATAGGGATCTAGGTGACGTAAAGTGCAAAGTGTGAGGACGAAGACAGGGACACACACTTGAGCAGTACATCTTAAGACTGATAAAATTGAACCATCTAGAGATCACTCTAAACTCACGCTGTATGAAATGGCAAACCATCTTATTACTACAATATAAAATTTTCTGAAATCCTTGCACTTCATCCTTGTTTCACTTCTTGTAGGTAAATGACATGACAGAGTCAAGCATTGCACCTCATCTTTTCTATTCCCTATTTTGCATTCTTTAACTTGTATTTTTCATATTTAAAGTATTACCTTTTGGTGCCATTTATCCTCCTCCTCCTCTCCGACCATTCTCCCCCCCCCCCTCCTTCCCCTCCCCCTCCCCCCCCCCACCCCCACAATGACAGTGAGATGGTGAAGGTAAACCAGCAATATATATCCTGGGGGGGAGGGGGGGGGGGTTAGGAACGACCAACCTATTAGTGTACCTCAGTTACCTGTCTGCTACCACCCCTCCCTGTCTCTCTGTCTGTCTGTCTGTCTCTGTCTGTCTGTCTGTCTGTCTGTCTGTCTGTCTGTCTGTCTGTCTGTCTGTCTGTCTGTCTGTCTGTCTCTCTCTCTCTCTCTCCCTCCCTCTCTCTCTCTCTCTCTCTCTCTCTCTCTCTCTCTCTCTCTCTCTCTCTCTCTCTCTCTCTCTCTCTCTCTCTCTCTCTCTCTCTCTCTCTCTCTCTCTCACCCACGCTTAACAACCCTCGTTACTTTAATTGCGCTGTTCAATTGTCACTAATTATTTAAATACAATTCAGTAAATCTTCAACGGAAAAATTAATTGGTGTCAAGGCCTCGTTTGTGCGTTGTCTTGTTTGTTGTTTTTTAAAGACTGTAAACTGGTGGTTGGCAAGGATAGGGAAGGACTGTGCGGATGGGGAGTGTGGTTAACAAACGGATAGGGAACGGATTAACCAGGCGACGTCCAACAGCTTGGTTGACCAGATCACCACCCAGGTCCCCCACCCGTCCCCCACTCTCCACCCGTGGGTGGAGTGGGAGCCGGTCGGCCGAGCGGACAGCACGCTGGACTTGTGATCCTGTGGTCCTGGGTTCGATCCCAGGCGCCGGCGAGAAACAATGGGCAGAGTTTCTTTCACCCTATGCCCCTGTTACCTAGCAGTAAAATAGGTACCTGGGTGTTAGTCAGCTGTCACGGGCTGCTTCCTGGGGGTGGAGGCCTGGTCGAGGACCGGGCCGCGGGGACACTAAAGCCCTTAAATCATCTCAAGATAACCTCAAGATATGGGGAGTGTGGGTAGCAAACGGATAGGGAACGGATTAACCGGGCGACGTCCAACAGCTTGGTTGACCAGATCACCACCCAGGTGTGGTTAGAGACCGGGCCGCGGGAACATGGATACCCCAGAAACACAGGAACGCTCGTCTCAGCACCCAGGAACACATTACATTACTGACCAAAAACGTGACAATTATTGCGGAGCTCACTGATAGCCAGGAAGCCTTACCAGAGACAGGGCCGTGGGTGGAGTGATCCCCGGAGCCCCCTCAAGACTGAGAAGGCAACGCTAGGGGGGGGGGGCAGCATCTCACACACACGTGAGCCAATTTTATAGCCTAGACTTCTTGTAGTGTTTAAAATTAACAGAATTTTCGAAAATATTAATTAAAATAAAACAGTATTAACACTAAAATTAGATGGAATAATTGTGTACCTTCCCTATTCTTATCTTGAGGTTATCTTAAGATGATTTCGGGGCTTTAGTGTCCCCGCGGCCCGGTCCTCGACCAGGCCTCCACCCCCAGGAAGCAGCCCGTGACAGCTGACTAACACCCAGGTACCTATTTTACTGCTAGGTAACAGGGGCATAGGGTGAAAGAAACTTTGCCCATTGTTTCTCGCCGGCGCCTGGGATCGAACCCAGGACCACAGGATCACAAGTCCAGCGTGCTGTCCGCTCGGCCGACCGGCTCCCAAAGGTTATAAAAGGTTATAAAATAGCATATTAATCAGATAATAAATATAATATAAAATATAACACGAAATAGTAGGTAATAATAGTAAATAAATATAAAATAATATATATAAAAATAGTAAATAATATAAATTAGATAAATTTAGATTTAGAGAAGACCTGGGTAAATACTGGTTTGGAAATAGAGTTGTTCATTTATTTAACAAATTACCGGGTAAAGTAAGAGACGAGAGGTCGATGGATATGAGTAAGTTTGGGAAGGTGTAAATAGGGTCAACCTCGTAGGGCACAATAGGTCTCCTGCAGTTATGATTACTTGTGTTATCTGACTACCAGAAGGGCTTTGACTGTCCCTAAAGACCCACCAAATGTGTGGAACAACCTAAGACCACTGTTAGGAAGGCACATTTAACAACTCTGCACGCGCCCTTGGCTGTGGTTGGTGGTAGATTATAGTGGTGGTGGTAGTAGGGTGGTAATGGAGCACAGATCGTGGTGGTGGTTGGTGGTCACCCCAGCGGAGGAAAATATTGCTTCTGGGAAGACCTTATCCACCATATATGCTCCTCACTAACCCCCCCCCCCCCCCCCCGCTTCCCAGGGAGCGTTATCGCCAAGTATGCTCCCCCTCCTCCTCCTTTCCCCTTCCCTGCCCTCTCTACCTGCTCACACTCATAAAAAACACGACCATTCCTATAAAAACACGGCAGCGCCATCAGTCGCCATGCTCGCTGACATTCGTGAGATTCTTTCAACAGTTGCTTGGCTGTCTGTGTCTTGTCTGTCTGTGTCTAGTCTGTCGTTTGAGCGTCGGTGGCTTGCTAGACCAGACACCAGAAGATGGTACTGAGGCGCGATCAGCCACCACAGCCTCGTGCTGGCTGTCATTCTCAGCAACAACACTCCATCAGCAGTAATTCGTTCATAGGCTGTCTGTGCTGCCTGCCCGAGCCTTCACATGCTGGCTGGTGTCACCACCTATATGTCAGTATGGGGATGTAAGCAGTCACTCCAGCGAGCATGTGACGGCTCTGGCACACAGCTGGCTCCTGGTTCATCCCGTACTTATCATTTTAACTTGACAATAAGTATCGTTATCCGTAACGGAAAACTAATACAATTATACAATATACTAACTTCTAGTGAGGCTTCCGATACGCTGATGGAAGATGACAGCTCGAGACTGGCCACCAGCTCCACACTGGACAGTACTGGACACACTGGACAGTACTGGACACACCGGACAGTACTGGACACACCGGACAGTACTGGACACACTGGACAGTACTGGACACACCGGACAGTACTAGACACACTGAACAGTACTGAACACACCGGACAGAACTGAACACACCGGACAGAACTAGACACACTGGACACACCGGACAGTACTGAACACACCGGACAGAACTGGACACACCGGACAGAACTAGACACACTGGACAGTATTGGACACAGCGGACAGAACTAGACACACTGGACAGTACTGGACACACTGGACAGTACTGGACACACTGGACAGTACTGGACACACCGGACAGAACTAGACACACTGAACAGTACTGGACACAGCGGACAGAACTAGACACACTGGACAGTACTGGACACACCGGACAGTACTAGACACACTGAACAGTACTGAACACACCGGACAGAACTAGACACACTGGACAGTACTGGACACACCGGACAGTACTAGACACACTGAACAGTACTGAACACACCGGACAGAACTGAACACACCGGACAGAACTAGACACACTGGACACACCGGACAGTACTGAACACACCGGACAGAACTGGACACACCGGACAGAACTAGTACACACTGAACAGTACTGGACACAGCGGACAGAACTAGACACACTGGACAGTACTGGACACACCGGACAGTACTAGACACACTGAACAGTACTGAACACACCGGACAGAACTAGACACACTGGACAGTACTGGACACACCGGACAGTACTAGACACACTGAACAGTACTGAACACACCGGACAGAACTGAACACACCGGACAGAACTAGACACACTGGACACACCGGACAGTACTGAACACACCGGACAGAACTGGACACACCGGACAGAACTAGACACACTGGACAGTACTGGACACAGCGGACAGAACTAGACACACTGGACAGTACTGGACACACTGGACAGTACTGGACACACTGGACAGTACTGGACACACCGGACAGAACTAGACACACTGAACAGTACTAGACACACCGGACAGAACTAGACACACTGGACAGTACTGGACACACTGGACAGTACTGGACACACCGGACAGAACTAGACACACTGAACAGTACTAGACACACCGGACAGAACTAGACACACTGGACAGTACTGGACACACCGGACAGAACTAAGAAGCACACTCCCCAGACACCTGCACATCTTCTATGGGGCGTTGCTCGCCCCCTTGGACTGAACCACTATTCCTCTGTCCGCAGACTGTCCCACGCTAACGACGGACAGTTACGTCTACCTGTCTACCTGTCTGTCTAACTTCTTGTCGAGTTTCACGCTATCACACATACATAGTATGTTAATATTTGTATTAACTGTCATGTGTTAGTATGAGGGTTGCATGAGCAAGAATAAGAGCAGCAGCTGCAACAACCTATTGTAGCCGCGTCAAGACGTCTCCAGACGCCCCTGGGAGACCAGCCAGAGAGGAGACCCTGGGAGACCAGCCAGGCTACCCAGTATCGGGTTCAACACCTTATCCAGGGAATCACAGCCCACGACAAGACGATCTCTCCCTCCTGGGTCCTGGTGATGTTCGTCTCAGGCTGAGGACAAGGGCGAGAGGGAGGAGGCAAGGAGAGGGAGAAGAGGTAAGGAGAGGGAGAAGAGGTAGGGAGGAGAGGGAGAGTGTGAGGGAGAATGGGGTGGTAGCCAATAAACCAAGGTCCAGGGGGTTCAACCCGTTCTCGCACTTTCGTATAGTCAATATTGACTTATTAAATAAGTACATATGTGACATACTAATTTATTGTGAATATTTTAGTTTACCTTGAAAAGCTTCATAGAAAACACCGACCTTACCTAACCTTATTAGTAAGTTAAAATAAGCATCTTATTGCTTCGTAATTACAATTCTATGAATTATGTTGTTGTTTTCTATGAAGCTTTTCAAGATAAACTAAAATATTTACAATAAATTAGTATGTCACATATGCACTTATTTAATAAGTCAATATTGACTGTAAGAAAGTGCGAGAACGGGTTGGGGGAATCACACGTATCGTGTATGTGATTTATACTAAATTTTCATGCTAAATTAGTCACAAACAGTAACATTAAGTCACACTAAATCCATTAGTAGCACTGTAAACAGCAAGGCACTGTGCTAGTGCCTCCACTCCTGGTCCTCACAGCCAGGCACTGTCCACATGTGACAAACTACCAGCAGTTATGAACGAGGTGGTTCACTAAGACATTGTCCTCACCAGCATCTGTGATTAAAATATAACCTGAGCATTGAACAGTGATCACATACTGTTTTCATTTATTACAATAATACATAATATATTAATTATTCAATGTTTTTAATCATTCCCTAACTACGTTCTTGTAGTACGTTCATACATATCCATAAAACGTGTTTATATTCATGCTATGTATACAAATATACAGACTACGTATATATACAACATGTTTACGTAAATGTATTCGTGTATGTGTGTGGGTGGCGCCAAGGTCCCAGTGAGAGGAGAGAGCGTGGGAGCCCCACACTGTGGGAGACTGTGAGAACTCGGAGACTGTGGGAGTTGGCAGACTGTGGGACCTGGCAGACTGTGGGAGCTGGCAGACTACTAGCCTCTTAAGATCTTACTTAAGTGCTTCTCACAGTCGTTAAGGAGCAACAAACAAGGTACGGGACAAAGGAGACGTTGACAATATAATTTAATTTCTTGTTGAAGATTCGCGTGATTGTAGTTAGTGACAATTGTGCAGCGTAATTGTAGTGACGAGAGTACTCACCTAGTAGAGATTGTGGGGGTTGTGCTCTGGCTCTTTGATCCCGCCTCTCTACTGTCAATCAACTGGTGTACAGGTTCCTGAGCCTACTGGGCTCTATCATATCTACACTTGAAACTGTGTATGGAGTCAGCCTCCACCACATCACTGCCTAATGCATTCAATTTGTCAACCACTCTGACACTAAAAAAAAATTCTAACGTCTCTATGGCTCATTTGGGCACTCAATTTCCACCTGTGTCCCCTAGTGCGTGTGCCTCTTGAGTTAAATAGCATGTCCTTATCTACCCTATCAATTCCTTTGAAAATCTTGTATGTGGTAATCATGTCCCCTCTAACTCTTCTGTTTTCCAGCGACGTGAGGTTTAATTCCCGTAGTCTCTGCTCGTAGCTCATACCCCTCAGCTCGGATACTAGTCTGATGGCAAACCTTTGAACCTTTTCCAATTTAGTCTTATACTTGACTAGATATGAATTCCATGCTGGAGCTGCATACTCCAGGATTGGTCTGACATATGTGGTATACAAAGTTCTGAATGATTCCTTACACAAGTTTTTAAAGGCCGTCCTTATGTTGGCCAACCTGGCATATGCCGCTGATGATATTCTTTTGATGTGGGCTTCAGGAGACAGGTGCGGTGTGATATCAACTCCTAGATCTTTCTGTCAGTGTGTTAAAGAGAAATATCAACTCCTAGATCTTTCTATTGTCAGTGTGTTAAAGAGAAATATATGTAGTGGATATGATAGAGGAAAATCAGTCTCGAGTTAGTACATGACAATTTGACGGTTAGAAAAGCGGAGCACTAAGCTAACAGCACAACCATCCAGGCATAATGGTAAATACACGCACACACACACACACACACACACACACACACACACACACACACACACACACACACACACACACACACACACACACACGCACACACGCACACACGCACACACGCACACACGTACACACGCACACACGCACACACGTACACACGCACACACGTACACACACACACACATAGGGGCCTCGTAGCCTGGTGGATAGCGCGCAGGACTCGTAATTCTGTGGCGCGGGTTCGATTCCCGCACGAGGCAGAAACAAATGGGCAAAGTTTCTTTCACCCTAAGTGCCCCTGTTACCTAGCAGTACGAGTTAATACTCGTACAGTCTCGAGTTAGTACATGACAATTTGACGGTTAGAAAAGCGGAGCACTAAGCTAACAGCACAACCATCCAGGCATAATGGTAAATACACGCACACACACACACACACACACACACACACACACACACACACACACACACACACACACACACGCACACACGCACACACGCACACACGCACACACGCACACACGTACACATGCACACACGCACACACGTACACACGCACACACGTACACACACACACACATAGGGGCCTCGTAGCCTGGTGGATAGCGCGCAGGACTCGTAATTCTGTGGCGCGGGTTCGATTCCCGCACGAGGCAGAAACAAATGGGCAAAGTTTCTTTCACCCTAAGTGCCCCTGTTACCTAGCAGTAAATAGGTACCTGGGAGTTAGTCAGCTGTCACGGGCTGCTTCCTGGGGTGTGTGTGTGTGTGGGGAAAAAAAATAGTAGTTAGTAAACAGTTGATTGACAGTTGAGAGGCGGGCCGAAAGAGCAAAGCTCAACCCCCGCAAAACACAACTAGTAAACACACACACACGTACGTCCTGGGAGGGGGTGACCCCCCCCCTCCTTCTTGAGTGTAGTAATTACTGCTCTCAGATATTTACATGCAAATCTGGCTCCTTCGGGCCACCTAGAGTCAACCTGGAGCTGGTTTAGAGCACCCTTATCTCCCCCCATGCACCCCCCCCCCCACACATACACACAAACAAGTTCCTTGGAGAGCTGGTAACCCCCCCCCCCTCCACCCCCTCCACCCCCACCCCTTCCTCTCCAAACCGCTCCCTCCACCCCCCCCCCACCTAATACGTCAGACTGAGGAACAGGACAGTCTGCAAAAATTGTGACGTCATAACACAAAGTAATCAAAAAGTAATCATATAAAATTTATAACAATATTAAGGGCAAAATGAAGCCCGCAATGTTCCGTTTTCTGTGCTTGAGCCTGGAGAGTGCCGGCTGGTGGCACTGCTCCGGAGCGGGAGAACAGTTGCAATTTTTACGGAGTGGGAAATAGGGCGGGCAGTAGGTGACCTGACCTAACTTGTCATCCCCGGGGCGTGCCACGGTACTGGGGCCTATTGTGGGGGGTGGGGGTGGGGTGTTGTGTGGGGGGTGGGGTGGGGGGTGTTGTGTGGGGGTGTGGGGGTGGAGGAGTGTTGTGTGGGGGGTGTTGTGTTGTGTGGGAGTGTGTGGGGGGGTGTTGTGTTGTGTGGGATATGTGTGGGGGTGTGGGGGTGGAGGAGTGTTGTGTGGGGGGTGTTGTGTTGTGTGGGAGTGTGTGGGGGGGTGTTGTGTTGTGTGGGATATGTGTGGGGTGTGGGGGTGTTGTGGGGGTGTGGGGGTGTGTGGGGTGTGGGGGTGTTGTGGGGGTGTTGTGGGGGGTGTTGTGGGGGGTGTAAGGCAAGCGTTGACATTTGTTTCCCACGGTGCTCGAGTGTGGAGGGGGGGGGGAAGGCGGGGTGGAGGGTAATATGTTTATTCACTTAATTATGCCCATGTAAATGCATTTGCAGGGTCGTGCTCTAGCTCCTGAGCTCCACCTTACCGGCTGTCAGTTGTGTAGTATATATTGGTGGTGGGGCGAGGGAGTGTTGGAGAGAGTGGTGGGGCGAGGGAGTGTTGGAGAGAGTGGTGGGGCGAGGGAGTGTTGGAGAGAGTGGTAGGGCGAGGGAGTGTTGGAGAGAGTGGTGGGGCGAGGGAGTGTTGGAGAGAGTGGTAGGGCGAGGGAGTGTTGGAGAGAGTGGTGGGGCGAGGGAGTGTTGGAGAGAGTGGTAGGGCGAGGGAGTGTTGGAGAGAGTGGTGGGGCGAGGGAGTGTTGGAGAGAGTGGTAGGGCGAGGGAGTGTTGGAGAGAGTGGTGGGGCGAGGGAGTGTTGGAGAGAGTGGTAGGGCGAGGGAGTGTTGGAGAGTGGTGGGGGAGGGAGTGTTGGAGAGAGTGGTGGAGGAGCAGGCAAAAGTCACGGTCAGAAATGTGATCAGGAGTCAGGTCACTAGTTTCATGGAGACCAATGACCTTCACAACTTAGGCCAACAGGGATTTAGAGCGGACCATTACCACAAAATCACTGAGGCATTAGAAGAAAAAAACACAGAATGCAGATGTGGTATACATGTACTTTGCAAAGGCATTCAGTAAATGTGACCATGGAGTGATATCACACAAAATGAGGTCAATGGGAATAACTGGTAAAGTAGGACGCTGGATACTCAGTTTTCTGTTGAACAGAACACAAAGAGTGAGTCAACCATATAAAATCTAGTCCAAGCACAGTTAAAAGCTCTGTACCTCAGGGTACAGTCCTTGCACCGCTGCTTTTCCTTATTCTCATATCAGATATAGACTCAAATACAAGTCACAGCTTCGGTGTCATCCTTTGCAGATGACACAAAAATCAGCATGAAAATTACCTCTGTTGAAGACATTGAAAAACTTCAAGCTGATATTAATAAAGTTTTCACTGGGCAGCAGACAATAACATTATGTTTAACAGTGATAAATTCCAGGTACTCAGGTACGGTAAAAATGAGGACCTTAAACATAATACAGGGTACAAAACACAATTAAATCTGCCTATAGTAAGAAAACAGCATGTAAAGGATTTGTGAATAATGATATCTGACGACCTTATGTTTAGGGAGCATAACCAAGCAAATATTGCGTCAACCAGAAAAATTATAGGATGGATTACGAGAACTTTCAAATCCAGGGATCCCACCACAATGGTTGTACTCTTCAAGTCACTTGTGTTGTCCCGTCTCGAGTACTGCTCAGTACTCACTTCCCCCTTCAGAGCAGGAGAGATTGCTGAAATAGAGGGAATACAGAGAACATATACGGCACGCATAGACGCGCTAAAGCACCTAAATTATTGGGATCGTCTCAAAACTTTTCAATTGAACTCACTAAAAAGGAGACGAGAGAAATATCAAATAATATATACGTGGAAAATACTGGAGGGTCAGGTCCCAAATCTACACAGTAAAATAACAACATACTGGAGTGAACGATATGGAAGAAAATGCAGAATAGAACCAGTGAAGAGCAGAGGTGCCATAGGCACAATCAGAGAACACTGTATAAACATCAGAGGTCCGCGGTTGTTCAACACCCTCCCAGCGAGCATAAGAAATATTGCCGGAACAACCGTGGACATCTTCAAGAGAAAACTTGATAGTTTTCTCCATGGAGTGCCGGACCAACCGGGCTGTGGTGGGTATGTGGGCCTGCGGGCCGCTCCAAGCAACAGCCTGGTGGACCAAACTTGGAGTAGAAGAACTCCCAGAACCCCAACAAGGAGGTAAATAATGATCTCGTCAAAAGATATGATGCAAACTCAAACCCATAATTATGTTAAAAGCAGTGCTTCGTGTATTTACCTAACTGTGCTTGCAGCGATTGGGCTTCAGCTCTTTGGTCCCGCCTCTCTCAACCTTCAGTCGACTTGTATACAAGTTCCAGAAACTATTGGAAACTGTTATATCTAAATTTGTTGCTAAATCGTATGCGTTCACTTCACATCTAAGTGCATGTCACTTGCTCACTCTTCAGGCAAAGTTATTACTTGTTTTCTGCGAGTGATGTTAGTGTTTAGTGTCATCTGTGTACATGTCTAGCTCTTACTCCATGATGTTGTATGTGGTGATCATGTCTTCACTGTCAACCATGTTTAAATTATATATGTAAACTGGCGTTCTCTCTCACTCACTCTCACTCACTCACACTCACTCACTCACTCACTCACTCACTCACTCACTCACTCACTCACTCACTCACTCACACACACACACACACACACACACACACACACACACACACTAAGGGGCCTCGTAGCCTGGTGGATAGCGCGCAGGACTCGTAATTCTGTGGCGCGGGTTCGATTCCCGCACGAGGCAGAAACAAATGGGCAAAGTTTCTTTCACCCTAAGTGCCCCTGTTACCTAGCAGTAAATAGGTACCTGGGAGTTAGTCAGCTGTCACGGGCTGCTTCCTGGGGTGTGTGTGTGTGTGTGTGGTGTGGGAAAAAAAAAAAAAAAAAAAAAAGTAGTTAGTAAACAGTTGATTGACGGTTGAGAGGCGGGACCAAAGAGCCAGAGCTCAACCCCCGCAAGCACAATTAGGTGAGTACACACACACTCACACACACACACACACACACACACACACACACACACACACACACACACACACACACACACACACACACACACACACACACACACACACACACTCACACACACACACACTCCAGTAATAAAGCTGGGGGTGAACATCGGGGTTGGGTTAGGAGGCAGATATGGGCGAGTTGTTGATCAAATGTTCTAAACTGTTTGTGTCTGGCCAGATGACCCCAAACCTGGCGGTGGGGGGGTGGGGGTGGGGGTGGGGGGAGGGGTGTTGCTATGGCAACAACACTACCACCATCAACACTGAGTAAATAGGCAAACCAGAAGCAGTTCCAACAAAACAAAAGCACAAGTAGGCGAGTACACTTAGGTGAACAGTGGCAGAAGTTGTGGAAGCCACCTCCAGCCTCCATTGTAAGACCAGACTCCATAAAGAATTCAAACGCCAGAGTAGTTGAATTGTAACGTAGCCGGTGCAACAGTGGTGGTAGGCGGGGCATAAAGCAACCACCACCACCACCACCACAATCACCACCACCACCACCACCACCACCACCACAATCACCACCACATGACCCAGTTCAGCACCAGCGTCCCATACCAGATGATAACCCAATCTGTGTTTGAGTGGTCAGACCCAGCGGCTCCTTTGGTGCCACTGTGGTGCCAATGTGTTGCCACCGTGGTGCCACTGTGGTGCCAATGTGGTGCCACTGTAGTGCCAATGTGGTGCCACTGTAGTGCCAATGTGGTGCCAATGTGGTGCCAATGCGGTGCCACTGTAGTGCCAATGTGGTGCCAATGTGGTGCCACTGTGTCGCCACTGTAGTACCACTGTGGTGCCACTGTGGTGCCAATGTGGTGCCACTGTTGCCAATGTGGTGCCAATGTGGTGCCACTGTGGTGCCACTGCCTGGATGTTGCTCAACCCAGCAAAGTTGCTGGTCTTGTGCGTCATAGTGCTGTATGCTGGAGTGCATTAGGACTATATATTATCTTGTCCTCTGCGATTAGCTAGGACAAGCCTGGGGAACTGTGCTGTCCTGACAGTGTTGAATACGAGCCGGCTCGGGACTAGAAGTACTCTAGAAACCCTCTCCAGGTAAAATACAGGTCCATGTATGGCTGACCATGAGTTGTACGAAGGGAAAGCTCTCAGCCGGTCGGCCGAGCGGACAGCACGCTGGACTTGTGATCCTGTGGTCCTGGGTTCGATCCCAGGCGCCGGCGAGAAACAATGGGCAGAGTTTCTTTCATCCTATGCCCCTGTTACCTAGCAGTAAAATAGGTACCTGGGTGTTAGTCAGCTGTCACGGGCTGCTTCCTGGGGGTGGAGGCCTGGTCGAGGACCGGGCCGCGGGGACACTAAAAAGCCCCGAAATCATCTCAAGATAACCTCAAGATAACCTCAGCCTGCTAGCCGGAGTCAGAAAACGTCTCTTCCAGTACTCGATTGTCAAAGGAAAGTGATTATAACCGTTAAGAATGGTAGGAGAAATGTCTTCTAGACTTCAACCCAAATAATTGCAAGGTGATACGAGTTAGTGAGGGAGCAAGAATACCATTGATGAGTCCGGCCTCCAGCGTGTTACATGTGACCCATTTATCGTTCTGGATGACCTACATCCAGCCGAAGGATGACTTGTTTGACCTCGCACAGTGGCGTTTGGCTTTGGTCGTAATTGGTGTCAAATTGAATTAAAATTCGATTGACTTTTATACCAGGAATAGCAACGAGTTCGGGCTGAGCAGAGACGAAAAGTGTCGGGCAGAATGTGTCTGCTGTTACACACACACACACACACACACACACACACACACACACACACACACACACACACACACACACACACACACACACACACACACACACACACACAAGCTGAGAGAGACAGGCAGGTGTAGCTGGTAAGGTGCTCCAGTGGATAAGGGAGTATCTAAGCAATAGGAAGCAGAGAGTTACAGTGAGGGGTGAGACCTCCGATTGGCGTGAAGTCACCAGTGGAGTCCCACAGGGCTCTGTACTCGGTCCTATCTTGTTTCTGATATATGTAAATGATCTCCCGGAGGGTATCGATTCATTTCTCTCAATGTTTGCGGACGATGCTAAAATTATGAGAAGGATTAAAACAGAAGAGGACTGTTTGAGGCTTCAAGAAGACCTAGACAAGCTGAAGGAATGGTCGAACAAATGGTTGTTAGAGTTTAACCCAACCAAATGTAATGTAATGAAGATAGGTGTAGGGAGCAGGAGGCCAGATACAAGGTATCATCTGGGAGAGGAAATTCTTCAGGAGTCAGAGAAGGAAAAAGACTTGGGGGTTGATATCACGCCAGACCTGTCTCCTGCAGCACATATCAAGCGGATAACATCAGCGGCATATGCCAGGCTGGCCAACATACGAACGGCATTCAGAAATTTGTGTAAAGAATCATTCAGAACTTTGTATACCACATATGTCAGGCCAATCCTTGAGTATGCAGCCCCAGCATGGAGTCCATATCTAGTCAAGGATAAGACTAAACTGGAAAAGGTTCAAAGGTTTGCCACCAGACTAGTACCCGAGCTGAGAGGTATGAGCTACGAGGAGAGACTACGGGAATTAAACCTCACTTCGCTGGAAGACAGAAGAGTTAGGGGGGACATGATCACCACATTCAAGATTCTGAAGGGAATTGATAGGGTAGATAAAGACAGTCTATTTAACACAAGGGGAACACGCACAAGGGGACACAGGTGGAAACTGAGTGCTCAAATGAGCCACAGAGATATTAGAAAGAACTTTTTTAGTGTCAGAGTGGTTGACAAATGGAATGCATTAGGGAGTGATGTGGTGGAGGCTGACTCCATACACAGTTTCAAGTGTAGATATGATAGAGCCCGATAGGCTCAGGAACCTGTACACCTGTTGACTGACGGTTGAGAGGCGGGACCAAAGAGCCAGAGCTCAACCCCCGCAAACACAACTAGGTGAGTACACACTCACTCACTCACTCACTCACTCACTCACTCACTCCCTTGAAGGGATTTGACGTAGTTGAAGGTCTGTTGTATGATGTCAGGCCCTTCCTAGGGCGGTCCTAGAGTGCCCAGGGACTGTGAAGTCTGCTCTAGAACTGTCAAGATTGTCATAAGACTGTCAAGACTGTCAAGACTGTCATAAAGCTGTCAAGACTGTCATAAAGCTGTCAAGACTGTCAAGACTGTCATAAAGCTGTCAAGACTGTCATAAGACTGTCAAGACTGTCATAAGACTGTCAAGACTGCCCTTGGACTGCAGAGCTTCCTCAGTCCCGCAATACTTATGAATGGCTGCCCTGGCTCTGATGGGTGTGTGTACTCACCTAGGTGTGCTTGCGGGGGTTGAGCTCTGGCTCTTTGGTCCCGCCTCTCCAGGACCCCAGGTATCCTTGTATAAGAGAATTAATATGTGGAGTAGTTGAAAGCCAGCCTGTAGGTGTGTGTATGGTTGTTACCGTGTATAACGGCCAGGTTGTATGGTTGTTACCGTGTATAACGGCCAGGTTGTATGGTTGTTACCTTGTATAACGGCCAGGTTGTATGGTTGTTACCTTGTATAACGGCCCAGGTTGTATGGTTGTTACCGTGTATAACGGCCCAGGTTGTATGGTTGTTACCGTGTATAACGGCCAGGTTGTATGGTTGTTACCATGTATAACGGCAAAGGTTGTATGGTTGTTACCGTGTATAACGGCCAGGTTGTATGGTTGTTACCGTGTATAACGGCCCAGGTTGTATGGTTGTTACCTTGTATAACGGCCCAGGTTGTATGGTTGTTACCGTGTATAACGGCCCAGGTTGTATGGTTGTTACCGTGTATAACGGCCCAGGTTGTATGGTTGTTACCGTGTATAACGGCCAGGTTGTATGGTTGTTACCGTGTATAACGGCCAGGTTGTATGGTTGTTACCGTGTATAACGGCCAGGTTGTATGGTTGTTACCGTGTATAACGGCCAGGTTGTATGGTTGTTACCGTGTATAACGGCCAGGTTGTATGGTTGTTACCGTGTATAACGGCCAGGTTGTATGGTTGTTACCGTGTATAACGGCCAGGTTGTATGGTTGTTACCGTGTATAACGACCAGGTTGTATGGTTGTTACCTTGTATAACGGGCCGGGTTGTATGGTTGTTACCTTGTATAACGGGCCAGGTTGTATGGTTGTTACCGTGTATAACGGCCAGGTTGTATGGTTGTTACCGTGTATAACGGCCAGGTTGTATGGTTGTTACCGTGTATAACGGCCCAGGTTGTATGGTTGTTACCTTGTATAACGGCCAGGTTGTATGGTTGTTACCGTGTATAACGGCCAGGTTGTATGGTTGTTACCGTGTATAACGGCCAGGTTGTATGGTTGTTACCGTGTATAACGGGCCAGGTTGTATGGTTGTTACCTTGTATAACGGCCAGGTTGTATGGTTGTTACCGTGTATAACGGCCAGGTTGTATGGTTGTTACCGTGTATAACGGCCCAGGTTGTATGGTTGTTACCATGTATAACGGCCAGGTTGTATGGTTGTTACCGTGTATAACGGCCAGGTTGTATGGTTGTTACCGTGTATAACGGCCAGGTTGTATGGTTGTTACCGTGTATAACGGCCAGGTTGTATGGTTGTTACCGTGTATAACGGCCCAGGTTGTATGGTTGTTACCGTGTATAACGGCCAGGTTGTATGGTTGTTACCGTGTATAACGGCCCAGGTTGTATGGTTGTTACCTTGTATAACGGCCCAGGTTGTATGGTTGTTACCGTGTATAACGGCCAAGGTTGTATGGTTGTTACCGTGTATAACGGCCAAGGTTGTATGGTTGTTACCGTGTATAACGGCCAAGGTTGTATGGTTGTTACCGTGTATAACGGCCAGGTTGTATGGTTGTTACCGTGTATAACGGCCAGGTTGTATGGTTGTTACCGTGTATAACGGCCAAGGTTGTATGGTTGTTACCGTGTATAACGGCCAGGTTGTATGGTTGTTACCGTGTATAACGGCCAGGTTGTATGGTTGTTACCGTGTATAACGGCCAGGTTGTATGGTTGTTACCGTGTATAACGGCCAAGGTTGTATGGTTGTTACCGTGTATAACGGCCAAGGTTGCATGACTTAATCTCTACTGCGGTCGTTTGTAAAATTCTCATTTGGTAATCTGCACAACACCGTAATTAGGGGAGTGGGGGGGGGGCGGACGGGGGAGGGGGAGGAGTGGGGGAGTGGGGGAGGGGAGGAGGGGGGAGGGGGAGGAGTGGAGGAGTGGGGGAGGGGGAGGAGTGGGGAGGGGGAGGAGTGGAGGAGGGGGAGGAGTGGAGGAGGGGGAGGAGTGGGGGAGGGGGAGGAGTGGGGGAGGGGGAGGAGTGGGGGAGGGGGAGGAGTGGGGGAGGGGGAGGAGTGGGGGAGGGGAGGAGGGGGGGAGGGGGGGCACTAAGTGCGCCACAACACCCAACCAAAAATAAATAAACACATTAAACAAAACATCAAAACACGTACTCAAGCATCTGAGTGTTGTATATGTGAATACTAATATATATATATATATATATATATATATATATATATATATATATATATATATATATATATATATATATATATATATATATATATATATATATATATAATAATCCCCTCCCGAAAACACCTCACCCCTGAAGGATTCGAACCCAGATAGCCAAGGTTCCAAGAACCTGAGGGTATCAAGCACTATGCTATACTGACTGTACAAAAATGTTGGAAACAATTAGAACGGCGAGGACGGGAGGGAATTATGAGGGGAAAGCGCCAAGGCATGACGATTATATAGCCCATGGAAGAGGTCAGGAAAAGGATTTGGGATGGGACGGGGAAAAGGAAAGGTGGCCAATCACTGGGACGGGGATTGAACGACGACCTGTATGAAGCGAGACCAACGCTCTACAAACCAGCCGTAGTGGTTGGGCAATCAGAACGACGAGAAATGGAATGAGTTATTGGGTAAATAATATCAGCTTGGAAAGGCGGGGCTTAAGAGCTAATGCTCGACTTTCCTGCACATCTATGCGAGTATCCGGATGGATGCAACCACTCATTATAGGCTCTCAGCTATTTTCTTAATTGACATTCGATATCAGCTGATTATCGTCATCGTGTTTGTTTACATTAGGAAGCAGCTGATGAGCACGTGGCAGACGCCAGGTTACCGGACCACGTGGTCAGCCAGCCGCAGTAAACACGTGCCAGGAACAAACAGCAGGCAAACTCCAGCTCTGCCTGAGCGTGAGGCGAGGGCTAAAAACAGCTTATCAACAATGGCGGAGGTGCTGTAGGTTTGTTTACATGTGCATCAGCTGACTGTGTGGCCCATGTGGCTGGGAGCCCCGGGCCACGCCGGCCCGCTCTATCCCGCCCACACCAGCCCTCTGTGTTGCCTCGTGTTCTCCGGCAAGGATGCCATGGGAAGGGGGAGTGTAGGGGTTAGGGGGAAGGGGGGAGTGTAGGGGTTAGGGGGAAGGGGGGAGTGGAGGGGTTAGGGGGAAGGGGGGAGTGTAGGGGTTAGGGGGAAGGGGGGAGTGTAGGGGTTAGGGGGAAGGGGGGAGTGTAGGGGTTAGGGGGAAGGGGGGAGTGTAGGGGTTAGGGGGAAGGGGGGAGTGTAGGGGTTAGGGGGAAGGGGGGAGTGTAGGGGTTAGGGGGAAGGGGGGAGTGTAGGGGTTAGGGGGAAGGGGGGAGTGTAGGGGTTAGGGGGAAGGGGGGAGTGTAGGGGTTAGGGGGAAGGGGGGAGTGTAGGGGTTAGGGGGAAGGGGGGAGTGTAGGGGTTAGGGGGAAGAGGGGAGTGTAGGGGTTAGGGGGAAGGGGGGAGTGTAGGGGTTAGGGGGAAGGGGGGAGTGGAGGGGTTAGGGGGAAGGGGGGAGTGTAGGGGTTAGGGGGAAGGGGGGAGTGTAGGGGTTAGGGGGAAGGGGGGAGTGTAAGGGTTAGGGGGAAGGGGGAGTGTAGGGGTTAGGGGGAAGGGGGGAGTGTAGGGGTTAGGGGGAAGGGGGGAGTGTAGGGGTTAGGGGGAAGGGGGGAGTGTAGGGGTTAGGGGGAAGGGGGAGTGTAGGGGTTAAGGGGGCCAAGATGCGTGTACCGAGGTAATACAACTTCCTATCATCATTTCATGTGTATCACTTCATATCGGGCTTGGGGGAGTATAAGTAATTTACTAAGCCACTCCAGGTATAATCCAGTTACTGAGCTGTACAGGTAATGGGTTACACAGGTGTAATGGGTTACACAGGTGTAATGGGTTACACAGGTGTAATGGGTTACACAGGTGTAATGGGTTACACAGGTGTAATGGGTTACACAGGTGTAATGGGTTACGCAGGTGTAATGGGTTACACAGGTGTAATGGGTTACACAGGTGTAATGGGTTACACAGGTGTAATGGGTTACGCAGGTGTAATGGGTTACGCAGGTGTAATGGGTTACGCAGGTGTAATGGGTTACGCAGGTGTAATGGGTTACGCAGGTGTAATGGGTTACACAGGTGTAATGGGTTACACAGGTGTAACGGGTTACACAGGTGTAATGGGTTACGCAGGTGTAATGGGTTACGCAGGTGTAATGGGTTACACAGGTGTAATGGGTTACGCAGGTGTAATGGGTTACACAGGTGTAATGGGTTACGCAGGTGTAATGGGTTACGCAGGTGTAATGGGTTACACAGGTGTAATGGGTTACACAGGTGTAATGGGTTACACAGGTGTAATGGGTTACACAGGTGTAATGGGTTACACAGGTGTAATGGGTTACACAGGTGTAATGGGTTACACAGGTGTAATGGGTTACACAGGTGTAATGGGTTACACAGGTGTAACGGACTACGCAATGCGAGTGTCTGCGCATGTCTGGACCCCCATTAATTTGTTGTCTGAGGCTATTATCTCACGCAGCGTGTCCAGGGTGTTCATTGGCTGGCTGCCCCGCTGACTGCTCCAGCAGACCAATCAACACACGACTGTACGTTGACACGCTGCCTGGAGGAACCCTTCCCTTACCCTAGTGCCTGGAGGCCACCTTCCCTTACCCTAGTGCCTGGAGGCCACCTTCCCTTACCCTAGTGCCTGGAGGCCACCTTCCCTTACCCTAGTGCCTGGAGGCCACCTTCCCTTACCCTAGTGCCTGGAGGCCACCTTCGCTTACCCTAGTGCCTGGAGGCCACCTTCCCTTACCCTAGTGCCTGGAGGCCACCTTCCCTTACCCTAGTGCCTGGAGGCCACCTTCCCTTACCCTAGTGCCTGGAGGCCACCTTCCCTTACCCTAGTGCCTGGAGGCCACCTTCGCTTACCCTAGTGCCTGGAGGCCACCTTCCCTTACCCTAGTGCCTGGAGGCCACCTTCCCTTACCCTAGTGCCTGGAGGCCACCTTCCCTTACCCTAGTGCCTGGAGGCCACCTTCCCTTACCCTAGTGCCTGGAGGCCACCTTCCCTTACCCTAGTGCCTGGAGGCCACCTTCGCTTACCCTAGTGCCTGGAGGCCACCTTCCCTTACCCTAGTGCCTGGAGGCCACCTTCCCTTACCCTAGTGCCTGGAGGCCACCTTCCCTTACCCTAGTGCCTGGAGGCCACCTTCCCTTACCCTAGTGCCTGGAGGCCACCTTCCCTTACCCTAGTGCCTGGAGGCCACCTTCCCTTACCCTAGTGCCTGGAGGCCACCTTCCCTTACCCTAGTGCCTGGAGGCCACCTTCCCTTACCCTAGTGCCTGGAGGCCACCTTCCCTTACCCTAGTGCCTGGAGGCCACCTTCCCTTACCCTAGTGCCTGGAGGCCACCTTCCCTTACCCTAGTGCCTGGAGGCCACCTTCCCTTACCCTAGTGCCTGGAGGCCACCTTCCCTTACCCTAGTGCCTGGAGGCCACCTTCCCTTACCCTAGTGCCTGGAGGCCACCTTCCCTTACCCTAGTGCCTGGAGGCCACCGAGCAGGTCGAGGTTGTGGGGTGCTGTAGGGGATTGAGCGAGGCTCGCTGCCTCCAACAAGTGATTGGTATACAGGAATATTAACTGTACTTTGACTTGTTGTAACCTTCCTGGAGGTGGTACTCCGGTCAGGTGTGGAGGGGAGGTGGTACTCCGGTCAGGTGTGGAGGGGAGGTGGTACTCCGGTCAGGTGTGGAGGGAAGGTGGTACTCCGGTCAGGTGTGGAGGGGAGGTGGTACTCCGGTCAGGTGTGGAGGGGAGGTGGTACTCCGGTCAGGTGTGGAGGGGAGGTGGTACTCCGGTCAGGTGTGGAGGGGAGGTGGTACTCCGGTCAGGTGTGGAGGGGAGGTGGTACTCCGGTCAGGTGTGGAGGGGAGGTGGTACTCCGGTCAGGTGTGGAGGGGAGGTGGTACTCCGGTCAGGTGTGGAGGGGAGGTGGTACTCCGGTCAGGTGTGGAGGGGAGGTGGTACTCCGGTCAGGTGTGGAGGGGAGGTGGTACTCCGGTCAGGTGTGGAGGGGAGGTGGTACTCCGGTCAGGTGTGGAGGGGAGGTGGTACTCCGGTCAGGTGTGGAGGGGAGGTGGTACTCCGGTCAGGTGTGGAGGGGAAGGGAACTATCGGGAGAAAGCCCCAAGCCATTACGACTATACAACCCGTTCTCGCACTTTCGTACAGTCAATATTGACTTATTAAATAAGTGCATATGTGACATACTAATTTATTGTGAATATTTTAGTTTACCTTGAAAAGCTTCATAGAAAACACCGACCTTACCTAACCTTCTTAGTATGTTAAGATAAGCATCTTATTGCTTTGTAATTACAATTATTACTTAACCTATACCTTGCTATATAGCTATATAGTTGCTATATAGCACCTTGAAGGGGTCAGGATTAGGATTTGGGATGGGACGGGGGGAAGGAATGATGCCAAACCACTTGGACGGTCGGGGATTGAACGCCGATCTGCATGAAGCGAGACCGTCGCTCTACCGTCCAGCCCAAGTGGGTGGGCAGGTGTTGAGGATGGTAAGACTGGCACTACGACCTCAGAGCTCAGGATATAAGGTGATCACTAATAACCTCCGTCCACAGAGACGGCACCACTCCCGTGCCAGGTAAGTCCACTATGGGCTCACCATAGCCCGTGCTACTTGCCCCGCTCCTGTGCCAGGTAAGTTACGGGCTCACCATAGCCCGTGCTACTTGGAACCTGTTCCGAATAGCTGAATCTATAACAACAACAACAGACCTCCGTCGACGGGAGACATCTCCCGTCACGCAGGGTGCAGTCGCACCTCCACAGATCTCCAGTATCAGCTCTTGATACTGGTAATGGCTCAAAAGGGCCACCACTTACGGGCTATTCATGCCCGTGCCATCTTTTGGGTGGCTTAATCTTCATCAATCACTAATGACCTCCGTCTCTCCCCTGCAGGTAAGCACGGCGCGCCACCGAGGGGGCCGACCACCGCTGGTCCTAACACAAGTAGGTGTCAGTAAGACTGTCCTCACAGTGTCTCAACATGTGTCACAATGTGTCACATTGTGTCACAATGTGTTAACATGTGTTAACATGGCTGGAAGAGTCTTGGTGTATTGTTTGCATATTTCGACCATTTATTGTATGCAGGCGATGAGTCACAATAACGTGACTGAAGTATGTTGACCAGACCACACACTAGAAGTTGAAGGGACGACGACGTTTCGGTCCGACAATCGACTTGAGAATGGTCTAGGACGGACCGAAACGTCGTCGTCCCTTCAACTTCTAGTGTGTGGTCTGGTCAACATTTATTGTATGTTTGCATCCCAGTATATAAATGATATTTGTGCATGTAGCATGGTCGTATATGTGTATTCATGTATAACATTGTATGTGTATATCACGAAAATAAACACGTGATTAAGAATGTGACAATGTCAGACCACGGAGGAAAAATTAAACAGGAAATTTCCTTAAGTACTTTCGTATATTAAATATGTATATAATATCGTCTGCCTCTGTTGAATGCCTTTGTTTTTCGTCGTGAAAATTGGGTGTTCGATGTTAGTAAAAAAAAAAAACGTGGAAAGGTTCCGCTGTGGAACCGTTGGGGCCTGACAGCTGAGTGGACAGCGCTTTGGATTCGTAGTCCTGATGTTCCGGGTTCGATTCCCGGCGGAATCGAAAACAAATTGGCACAATTTCTTTCATCATGATGCCCATGTTCACCTAGCAGTAAATTGGTACTTGGGAGTTAGACAGCTGCTACTGGCTGCTTCCTGGGGGTGTGTAACAAAAAGGAGACCTGGTCGAGGACCGGGCCGAGGGGACGCTAAGCCCCGAAATCATCTCAAAATAATATGGAGGAAAGTTAACAGAGCTCGCTGATGGAGATCATACGTCACAGGTTACAGGTTACAGGTCACAGGTTACAGGTTACTGGTCACAGGTTACTGGTCACAGGTTACTGGTCACAGGTTACTGGTCACAGGTTACAGGTTACTGGTCACAGGTTACTGGTCACAGGTCACAGGTTACAGGTCACAGGTTACAGGTCACAGGTTACAGGTTACTGGTCACAGGTTACTGGTCACAGGTTACAGGTTACAGGTTACTGGTCACAGGTTACAGGTTACTGGTCACAGGTTATAGGTTACAGGTCACAGGTTACAGGTCACAGGTTACAGGTTACTGGTCACAGGTTACAGGTTACAGGTTACAGGTTACTGGTCACAGGTTACTGGTCACAGGTTACAGGTCACAGGTTACAGGTTACTGGTCACAGGTTACAGGTTACAGGTCACAGGTCACAGGTTACAGGTTACTGGTTACAGGTTACTGGTCACAGGTTACTGGTCACAGGTTACTGGTCACAGGTTACAGGTCACAGGTTACTGGTCACAGGTTACAGGTTACAGGTCACAGGTTACTGGTCACAGGTTACTGGTCACAGGTTACTGGTCACAGGTTATAGGTTACAGGTCACAGGTTACAGGTCACAGGTTACTGGTCACAGGTTATAGGTTACAGGTCACAGGTTACAGGTTACAGGTTACTGGTCACAGGTTACAGGTCACAGGTTACAGGTTACTGGTCACAGGTTACTGGTCACAGGTTACAGGTCACAGGTCACAGGTTACTGGTCACAGGTTACAGGTTACAGGTCACAGGTCACAGGTTACATGTTACAGGTTACTGGTCACAGGTTACAGGTTACTGGTCACAGGTTACAGGTCACAGGTTACAGGTCACAGGTTACAGGTTACAGGTCACAGGTCACAGGTTACTGGTCACAGGTTACTGGTCACAGGTTACTGGTCACAGGTTACAGGTCACAGGTTACAGGTCACAGGTTACAGGTTACAGGTCACAGGTCACAGGTTACTGGTCACAGGTTACAGGTCACAGGTTACAGGTCACAGGTCACAGGTTACTGGTCACAGGTCACAGGTTACAGGTTACTGGTCACAGGTTACTGGTCACAGGTTACAGGTCACAGGTTACAGGTCACAGGTTACTGGTCACAGGTTACAGGTCACAGGTCACAGGTGAATGTTGCTCAACATTCTTTACACTTTCAACGATTATCCCAACTCATTCACTGCTGCGGGCCGCTGTCAGCGACAGTGTTATTGATCAAGTCATCACCAGAAATGCCTTTCACCAGTACCCTCCCTCCTTTTCCTTCCTCTTCCACCCCTCTCATCGTCCCCTTGTTTCTTTCTCCCCTGCTTCTCCTGTCGGACGGTTCTCTCCTCAGCTGTAAGTCTTCTCTGTGAATACGGTCATACGAGAAGACTATTGACGGTGAGCGAGAAGGAGAGGACAAGGGAGGAGAGGAATGATGGAGAGGGAAAAGGTTGGAAGAAAACTTGAAAAGGGGTAAAAAAGGTATATGAGAGAGAGAGAGAGAGAGAGAGAGAGAGAGAGAGAGAGAGAGAGAGAGAGAGAGAGAGAGAGAGAGAGAGAGCAAGCAAGGGCTGCGGTGAGTGAGAGGTTCCTACTCTTGCCACCATGATGTCGGTGGCAGCACTGTGATTTACGGTCTAAAACTCAGCTCTCAGTCTTGTAGGAAAGATTTCCATGTTTGAAATATTCTTTCGTAATACTGTCCACTCTCCAGGCTTTCTGCTTACTCTTTAGACTTACTCATCTGTACTTACCTGGCAGTTGTGCGCTCCACCAATGGTTGCTTGCTATACGTGCTATCATATTTGGGTGACAGGTTGGGCTATCCTCTGTACAGTACATACTTCTGCTTCACTCCCTCGCTCAACACACTACACTCAAGACATCTGTTAGTGTGCTGCTGTCACTGGCTCTCACAAGTGATTACTCGTGTGTGTGTGTGTGTGTGTGTGTGTGTGTGTGTGTGTGTGTGTGTGTGTGTGTGTGTGTGTGTGTGTGTGTGTGTGTGTGTGTGTGTGTGTGTGTGTGTTTACTAGTTGTGTTTTTTGAGGGGGTTGAGCTTTGCTCTTTCGCCCCGGCTTTCGGCTCTTTCTTTCTTGTGTGTGTGTGTGTGTGTGTGTGTGTGTGTGTGTGTGTGTGTGTGTGTGTGTGTGTGTGTGTGTGTGTGTACTGTGTTTATGTCTAGTTTACCTAGTGTGTGTACTGGCTATAGTTGTCTAGTGTTTACCTGAATGTATTGGGTCTGTTTACCTAGAGTGCACTTCTAGATGGCTGGCCAGAGTGGAGCTTCATACTCAAAGTCACCTAATTTGGTGACGCCTCTGAGGTCTCCGTCTGCTTCTCTACTCTCATCTGTGCTTCCTTCTTCTACAAATTCTTTTTTTTTGAACATGACTTGTCTACCTTGTCGATTAACAATAGAATTGTGTTTATAGTTCATAGTGGAGGCGATAAGACACAATAACGTGGCTGAAGTATGTTGACCAGACCACACACTAGAAGGTGAAAGGACGACGACGTTTCGGTCCGTCCTGGACCATTCTCAAGTCGATTGAAAATGGTCCAGGACGGACCGAAACGTCGTCGTCCCTTCACCTTCTAGTGTGTGGTCTGGTGAAGTAGTTCATAGTGTGCTGCTCCCCGAGCCGTTCACCGTAGATAACACTTCACAGTTCCCGAACAATTCAGTCTTGTTCTAGTTTCCATTACATTGTTAGGTGATACCCTTGTGACGCTGCATACTCAAGGACGAGTCTGACCAATGTTGCATACAACAGTCACTTCTTGATCGTGGAACCTGTATATTTTGTTCTATAAATCCCAAAATATGAACTTGACGAAGACACACTGAAGGTTATTGGATCTGAGCCGTCAGAGGCTGCATGGAGCCTGGCCTCAGACCGGACTCTGGGAGTAGAACACCCAGAACCCTCTCCAGGTATCCTCCCTCTCCAGGTATGCTCCCTCTCCAGGTATGCTCCCTCTCCAGGTATCCTCCCTCTCCAGGTATGCTCCCTCTCCAGGTATGCTCCCTCTCCAGGTATGCTCCTTCTCCAGGTATGCTCCAGGCATAGAAATGTAATAACCCTGATTGTAATAACTCGCCTTGTATCTATCTCGACCGCGCACTCCGCTACTACCACTGAGCTAACCGTGCAATCTCCGCTCTTTCTATGGTAATAACAGATGCTCTACCGATCATGTAAGATGTTAACACTCGGGCCGTCATACGAAGACGTAAACCAGTACACAGAGGAAGGAGAGAGAGAGAGAGGAAGAGGGAGGCAGAGCGAGAGGAGAGAGGAGAGAGCGAGAACGAGAGCAAGGGAGGGAGAACGAGAGCGAGTGAGGGCGAGGGAGAGTGAGACACTAGTGAGGGAGAGTGAGACAGAAAGATAGAGGTAATCGTAGTCACAGCCTATCGTATGAGTTACCGAGTGACGCTGCCACCACCCTGAGTTACCGGACAGGGGACCGGAGTGAGATTCGTAGGTCTTGCAGATGGAATAACCTACCAGGACAGGTGTAGGGGACATGTGAACGGTACAAGGATCCTGGCCTGACACTCGAATAATCCTGACCACTTGGGAACTATGGTGTACACAAGAATAAGGCGGGACACACCCAATACAAACACCTCAACACGGAAGACGAACGGGGGGAGGAGTACTGAATAATTAAGAGCACTAGGTCACTAGGGCAAAGGGGACGGTAGGCCCAATATCACTAAAGCAAGGAACCATTAATACACATTGAATAACACTTAATATCTGACTTTATTAGAAATAATTAAATAAGACACTCCCTAACTATATTCCCTACTAGAGGCCAAGGGTACTGAATGAGGTGCTTTAGTACAAGAGAGCCGTACTTACTCGTATGTTGTTCCACAGTTTTCCTGGAGATGATGTTCCTTCCCAGAGTCCACACACACCTCCCTACTGGGCTGCGCCCACTCAACTGACTCCCCTGATCTGCTGCTCCTCAGCTGAACATGAGGGTTTTGCATTTGTTGTTTAGGGGTTAATCCCTGAAGATTACCATGACGGCATCAATTCTGACCTCTTTGTGATTCGATGACCGTTGACCTGACTCTATGGCTAACTTGTACAGAGGTGTAACTTTTACATTGTCTGCCGCCGCCTGTCTGGCGCCTGTGGGTTGTTCATCCTCCACGTGGCCTGTTCATGCTGTTATGATGTTCATGTACTATGTACTGCTCTCTTGTTACATATCCCCCAATGTCCCGGTTTAAGAAAAACCGTGGGCGAGGAACTCGAACATGGCTTTTCTTATCCCAGACCACAAAGGAACTAGCACATGCCTCGAAAAAAAAATAGCTACCCTATCTAAATATACACATCTCACAGTCGAGAAATATTTATAAAAACTCTCAACAATAACAGTTACCATGGTAACTCAAAATCCAGGCTGACCATACCTGCATGGCAGCCCATCTAACCTCTTAGATGACAAATCAACATTAATTTGAGAAACAAAAATTAACACAATTTATGACAAACAATTAAATTTATACTGGAACCATCTTTCCGCTGGTTCCCCAGTTCACCAGAGTCTACACAAAAATTGTCATTCATAACATTTTCTCTGTAACGGTGAACTCCAAGTTTTATGAACTTATTATTTAAATCGTCTTTGTTCCCTAGAGCTTTGAGTGGAGGTGAGAAAGCCTCGGTGGTTACTAGATTCAAGATATTAATGAGTACATGTTTGGAGTTGATACATGGTACAGAGGGAACATACTAATAATGAACTCATGATAACATCCTTTGAGAATTTTGTGATACAGGCAAGTTCCATTCCTTGTCTTGTATGTAATGATCATGAATGGATGGTGGCAGCATTTCGTCTTCTACTATCTACTTTCGACTTCTACTATCTACTCTTCTACTTCTACCTATCTACTCCTCTCCCTCCACCCTTCTCTAAACTCTCACTTTCAACTAATGACCCTCCTCGCTCCTCCCACCTCTCTGCCTCTCACCCCAAACCCTCACTAATTACTTCACTATTCATTTCTTTCCTTTCGTTTTCTCTTATACGTTTGTGGCAATGATTATGTATTCTAGAGTTCTCTCTGGAGTTTCGGGTAACTGATCAAGTGACGGCGCCTTGTAGTCTTAGCACCTAGGTAGTCAAATACCTAGGTTACAAGGTGTTGAACGAGAGAGGTTGCCTTAGGAATTCTGGGAGTGCTCTAGAATAGTTAGCTAACTGAGGACGGGATAACGGACTAGAGAGAACTGTTTCCCCCGGCCTCGTTAGTTAACTGGGGGGTGGAATAATGGACAAGATAGAGCTATTTCCCCCACCCCCCGTTACAGAAACTCCAGATGGGTGATGTAAGGCGCTCTGGCAGAATCCCGCTTATCTTAGGCTGACGGCCAGAGACTCATGGATTACCATGAATTCTGCCTGGTGCTGACAAACGCCATGTACGAATCCGTATGTTATCTTGAATGTATGTATGTGTGTGTGTGTGTGTGTGTGTGTGTGTGTGTGTGTGTGTGTGTGTGTGTGTGTGTGTGTGTGTGTGTGTGTGTGTGTGTGTGTGTGTGTGTGTGTGTATGTGTGTGTGTGTGTGTGTGTGTGTGTGTGTGTGTGTGTGTGTGTGTGTGTGTGTGTGTGTGTGTGTGTGTGTGTGTGTACACTCACCTAGTTGTATTCACTTAGCTGTGCTTTCGTGGGTTGAGCTTCGGTTCTTTGGTCCCGCCTCTCAACTGTCAATCATCTGGTGTACACATTTCTCAGCCTATTGAACTGTATCACATCTACATTTTACAACTGTATCACATTTTGAACTGTATCACATTTAACAAACACTGTAACAGTGTTTGGAGTCAGCCTCCACCACATCACTGCCCAATACATTCCATTTATTAACTACTCGGACACAGAAATGAATTTATAATGTCTCTGTAGCACATTTGGGTACAGTACTTCGTTTCTACCTATGTTCCCCCTTGTCCGTGTACCACCCGTGCTACATAGTATAGCTTTATCTACTTAACAATTCCCATGATCATTTTGCATGTGGGAAAATGTCTCCCCGGCTCTTCTGTCTTCAAGTTATGTTAGGTTTAATTCCTGTAGTCTTTCCTCGTAGCTCATACCTCTCAGTTCTGGGACTGGTCTAATGGCATACATGGGATCCTTCTCTAACTTCATCTTATGCTTGACTAGATATGGGCTCCACGCTGGAGCTGCATTTTCCAGGATTGGTCTCACGTGTATGATATACAAGATTCTGAGAAATTCCTTACACAAATTTGTAAAGGCAGTTCTTATGTTTGCCAAGCTAGCATATGCCGCTAGAGATATCATTATGATGTGGGTTACAGGAGACAGGATCAGTGTGATATCGACCCTCACTTTCTACTTGAAACTCTTGAAACTCTCTACTTGATTCCTGAAGAATTTGATCTCTCAGTCGGCACCTTGTGTCCGGCTTCCTGCTCCCTAAACCTGGTTTCATTGTTTTGCATTTAGCCGAGTTAAATTCTAATAGTCATTTGCTGGATAATTCATTTGGTTTGTCTAGGTCATCTTGTAAGATCTTGCTATCATCCGCTCTCTCAGTAATACAACTGTGTTCGTTGTCGACTCTCACTCGGGAATCCCGGGTTCGAATCACGGACGAGACGGAAATGGCTGGTCATGTTTCCTTTCACCTAATATGTCTATTCACCTAGCAGTGAAAGGTTACCGGGAGTTAGTTAACTGTTGTGGGAGTGCATCTTGGGGTGGGTTAATAGTTCCACCTTGGGGGACCTCTATACAAGTCTAACGTATATACATGCTCAGGCTGCCTGTCCCCTACACATTAGTTATAATTTTGGCATCATTACCAAATATTCTGAAGAATTAGCATTTCCCTGGAAGAATATTTACGTTAATGAGAAAAAGTGGTGGTAGTAGAGAGGCCTGTTGGCAGGTGTGTAGGACCCAGCAGGTGTGTGGGACCCCGCAGGTGTGTGTGGGACCCCGCAGGTGTGTGGGACCCCGCAGGTGTGTGGGACCCCGCAGGTGTGTGGGACCCCGCAGGTGTGTGGGACCCCGCAGGTGTGTGGGACACACCAGCAACATGTGTGGTTGTCTGGCGTTCTGTGTATTCTTGATTTTGGTCTTTAGTCCTACTTTTCTCAACATATTTATCGTCCGTTTAGAGTTGATGTGAGACGAGGGCGTGCCGGCCTGCCAGGGCCTGGCCAGTACCTGGACGGGTGACCCCTACCATGTGTTGTGTCCCCTGCTGAGGTCTATTACACTCCCTCAGTTCTTGTCTACCTCTCTCTCTCTCTCTCTCTCTCTCTCTCTCTCTCTCTCTTTTTTTTCCAGCACAGCGGACCACCATAAAGGGTCAGAATTATTCTCATAATGGCCGAGGAGATGGACTCGTTCTATATAGTGTGGAGACAGACAGACAGACAGTCAGACAGACAGACAGTCAGACAGACAGTCAGACAGACAGACAGTCAGACAGTCAGACAGAGGATTTAATATTACTAATAATATTACTTTCTCAATGTTTTTTCTGCAAATTATACTTCCAGTTACATAAATAATGATGAATATCTTTGGGCATTAAAATAACATGTTGCCATTTAATTACTGCAGAATATATTTGCAATTAATCATTAGTATTGTCTTTGTTACTAATCATTAATCATTAGTATTGTCTTTGTTACTAATCATTAATCATTAGTATTTATTTATATATATATATATATATATATATATATATATATATATATATATATATATATATATATATATATATATATATATATATATATATATATATAAAAGAGAGCAAGGTTACAATTCTTGTCAGATATCCAAGAGATAAACAAGAGGTAAACAAGAGGTAAACAAGAGGTAAACAAGAGGTAAACAAAGCCTCAATACACACACTAGGTAAACAAGACGTAAACAAATATTATACCAAGTAAACTACGTGTATATTTTGGGTAAATATCCACGTAAACTGGACTGCAGGTTGACGGCCAGATCAATACTCCAAGTTTCCCAGGCCAAGAAAACATGCAGAGACTCTTGAGGACCTGCAGGCACCTGGCAGGCACCTGGCAGGCACCTGGCAGGAGCTAGGGGGCCCCCAGGCACCTGGCAGGCACCTGGCAGGAGCTAGGGGGCCCCCAGGCACCTGGCAGGCACCTGGCAGGAGGTAGGGGGCCCGCAGGCACCTGGCAGGAGCTAGGGGGCCCCCAGGCACCTGGCAGGCACCTGGCAGGCACCTGGCAGGAGCTAGGGGGCCCGCAGGCACCTGGCAGGAGCTAGGGGGCCCCCAGGCACCTGGCAGGCACCTGGCAGGAGGTAGGGGGCCCGCAGGCACCTGGCAGGAGGTAGGGGGCCCGCAGGCACCTGGCAGGAGCTAGGGGGTGGTCCAAGCATCTCCTAGGAGCTGGGTGTCTCAGGCACTTCTCGGGATTTAGGGGCGGGGTGCTGGCCCTGTGCCAGGCTCTGGAAGGCTCGCCTGCTGCTGCTGCTGCTGCTGCTGCTGCTGCTGTTCCAGTGAGGTGTTGCTGGGGTTTCTGGAGAACTGTGTAGTGGCACTGCTGCATCTCCTGCTCTGGTTGTAGTTCTTACTCCATGTTAGGGGGCCTGGATAATGTTGGCTGACCTACTCTCTCTCAGTCTACAGAGAGCTTGGGGGGATTTCCATCTAGTTCAGGAAACCTGCACTTGAGTTTTCGTAACAAATTGAATTTCGTTTCCTGGAACTTTGCCCTGAAGACTTATTCGTGGGTCTGTTCCAGTTCCAGCTTAGAGTTATTGGAGACTTCTCTGAAATGTGTACATTAAGTCTTTAGATACTTTAGCTTTAACTCATTAAGATTGTACCGCTGTTTAATGTTCCATGCAATGTTCCATTAAAGGTTGCTACGCTTAGAGTACACTGGAGAAGCAGAGGGTCACTTGTGTGGTCAGGTTAGTGTCACTGTTTAGTTCACAAATCTACGGCCAGAGGGAGTGGAACGACTCCCATAACCCTCTCCAGGTATGTTCCAGGCTGCCTGGACGGTGCATCTTGGTACTGGAACATCTGGTATTTAGTTTTCCAGTCAAGTGCTGTTGGTTTTGTCTCAAGCTGAGTAATGGAGGACACAGTTGTGGCGGGTGGTGGAGCTCGCAAGGTGTTCACTGTGGCCTGGTCAGTGGTCGCAAGGTGTTCACTGTGGCCTGGTCAGTGGTCGCAAGGTGTTCACTGTGGCCTGGTCAGTGGTCGCAAGGTGTTCACTGTGGCCTGGTCAGTGGTCGCAAGGTGTTCACTGTGGCCTGGTCAGTGGTCGCAAGGTGTTCACTGTGGCCTGGTCAGTGGTCGCAAGGTGTTCACTGTGGCCTGGTCAGTGGTCGCAAGGTGTTCACTGTGGCCTGGTCAGTGGTCGCAAGGTGTTCACTGTGGCCTGGTCAGTGGTCGCAAGGTGTTCACTGTGGCCTGGTCAGTGGTCGCAAGGTGTTCACTGTGGCCTGGTCAGTGGTCGCAAGGTGTTCACTGTGGTCTGGTCAGTGGTCGCAAGGTGTTCACTGTGGCCTGGTCAGTGGTCGCAAGGTGTTCACTGTGGCCTGGTCAGTGGTCGCAAGGTGTTCACTGTGGCCTGGTCAGTGGTCGCAAGGTGTTCACTGTGGCCTGGTCAGTGGGCTTCTGGTGGGCTGTCTGGTGCTCTCATGTTAAGCCTCGTTGGGGAATTCGAGCAATTCATAAGGAGAAAGTAATAAGCGAGTTTGACTCTACAGTTCTTGAAAGGGGTATGAGGACAGGGTAAATAAAGAGTGTCAAACCACTTTGACCACCGGTATCGAACGCCGACTCTGAAAGAAGCAAGGCCATCGCTATACTGACCAGTCCTCGTGACGTTTGAGAGAGAAGGATTTACTCTGTAGACATGTTTGTTGTTTTTCGAAGAGTTTGCTTGGGAACAGAAGCTGCTTCTGCTGTTTTTTTTAGTTTCCCGTTAATTGTTTTAAATATTGTCTTTAATAAGGCTAATAAGGCACTAGCTTCTACCACTGTGGGTTCACCAAATATTGGTTCAGGGGGTGGGAAATTGAAATTGAAATAAGTTTATTGAGATAAAATACACACAAAGGGATGAGGTAGCTCAAGCTATTCTCACCCTGTTCAGTACATCGTGGTAATACATACATACACACACATCACAAACAAAGGTGGTGGGAGGTGGGGTAGGAAACTTCTGAAAGTAGTTCATGGATTCTGTGGAAGATTTACACTGAGGCGGGAATGTATATCCTGAAACTGGATGTGGTGCTTTTAACAATGTTCCAGTAGTTAAGTGTCCCTGGAAATACAACCCAAGCTGATGGTCCAGTTCCCGGTATTCCTTGGGTCACTTGGGGGGGGTGGGGTGGAGGTGGGGGTGTTACGCAAGGATGACCTTGTGATGATGCCATTGTGGGAAACCCCCCCCCACCCCCCCCCCCTCTCTCTCTCTCTCTCTCTCTCTCTCTCTCTCTCTCTCTCTCTCTCTCTCTCTCATATATATATATATATATATATATATATATATATATATATATATATATATATATATATATATATATATATATATATATATATATATATATAACGTATGTTTGTGTCATACATGTTCCCACGAGAGAGGATAATAACACAAGAGGAAGACGCTCTTGCGCCTTCGGCCTCTTGTGAGGTAATCTTTCCAAGAACTGCTTTTGTATAGAACTATTAAGTCAAATTCCCAGAGTGACGTGGCAGACCTTGACCTTTCCTGGCTTACCTCCTGAGAGCCTGGGCTGCCTCCCTCAGCATCGCTGACTTCCTCATATATGTGTCTCTCTGTATATATGCATTATATATATATATATATATATATATATATATATATATATATATATATATATATATATATATATATATATATATATATGACAGTGTCAGACCACGGTGGGTATGGATAGGAGCCGCATCGTATGGGCCAATAGGCCTTCAGCAGTTCTTGTGCGGCTCATATTTGTGTCCACCTAATTCCCATTCATTTGTTATTGTACCTCACCTCACTCCACCATTCTCTCCTGCCTCTTTATGTCCAATACTTGACCGGTAAAATCAATCCTTCTGAAGATGTACTCACCTAGTTGTGTTTGCGGGGGTTGAGCTCTGGCTCTTTGGTCCCCCCTCTCAACCGTCAATCAACACGTGTACAGATTCCTGAGCCTATTGGGCTCTATCATATCTACACTTGAAACTGTGTATGGAATCAACCTTCTTACCTTGAGGTCCTTCCGGGGCTTAGCGTCCCCGCGGCCCGGTCGTCGACCAGGCCTCCTGGTTGCTGGACTGGTCAACCAGGCTGTTGGACGCGGCTGCTCGCAGCCTGACGTATGAGTCACAGCCTGGTTGATCAGGTATCCTTTGGAGGTGCTTATCCAGTTCTCTCTTGAACACTGTGAGGGGTCAGACGTTGTTCATGAACACTGTGAGAGGTCAGACGTTGTTCATGAACACTGTGAGAGGTCAGACGTTGTTCATGAACACTGAGAGGTCAGACGTTGTTCATGAACACTGTGAGAGGTCAGACGTTGTTCATGAACACTGTGAGAGGTCAGACGTTGTTCATGAACACTGTGAGGGGTCAGACGTTGTTCATGAACACTGAGAGGTCAGACGTTGTTCATGAACACTGTGAGAGGTCAGACGTTGTTCATGAACAGTGTGAGAGGTCAGACGTTGTTCTTGAACACTGTGAGGGGTCAGACGTTGTTCATGAGGCCAGCCAGACGATCCACTTAACAGTTTACTATAGAGGAAGAAGACCGCCAACTTGCTCACGGAGAACTCTGCCGACACCAAGTGAGACGACTTGATAGAGACAAATGTCGTCTGGTCCTTCACGTGCCAATTGGGGTCTGTCAGCCATCAATACGTCATCTCAATATAAAGGCAAGACAACATCAACTCTTTCAAGACGTCTGGCGATGCTACACACGTGGAGACACATACAGTGTCCCGCTACACACGTGGAGACACATACAGTGTCCCGCTACACACGTGGAGACACATACAGTGTCACGCTACACGTGGAGACACATACAGTGTCACGCTACACGTGGAGACACATACAGTGTCACGCTACACACGTGGAGACACATACAGTGTCACGCTACACGTGGAGACACATACAGTGTCCCGCTACACACGTAACTCTGTTACTATTTACTGATAGGTTAACAGATGCACCAGGTGAACGGAAACGTGCCCAAACGTCTCGATCTGCCCGGGAATCGAAGCCAATGCAGCAAGGGGCGTGGTGGTGCAGCAGGGGGCGTGGTGGTGCAGCAGGGGGCGTGGTGGTGCAGCAGGGGGCGTGGTGGTGCAGCAGGGGGCGTGGTGGGGCAGCAGGGGGCGTGGTGGGGCAGCAGGGGGCGTGGTGGGGCAGCAGAGGGCGTGGTGGGGCAGCAGGGGGCGTGGTGGGGCAGCAGTGGGCGTGGTGGTGCAGCAGGGGGCGTGGTGGGGCAGCAGAGGGCGTGGTGGGGCAGCAGGGAGTGTGGTGGTGTAGCAGGGGGCGTGGTGGTGTAGCAGGGGGCGTGGTGGGGCAGCAGGGGGCGTGGTGGGGCAGCAGGGGGCGTGGTGGGGCAGCAGGGGGCGTGGTGGGGCAGCAGGGGGCGTGGTGGGGCAGCAGGGGGCGTGGTGGGGCAGCAGGGGGCGTGGTGGGGCAGCAGGGGGCGTGGTGGGGCAGCAGGGGGCGTGGTGGTGCAGCAGGGGGCGTGGTGGGGCAGCAGAGGGCGTGGTGGTGCAGCAGGGGGTGTGGTGGTGTAGCAGGGGGCGTGGTGGGGCAGCAGGGGGCGTGGTGGGGCAGCAGGGGGCGTGGTGGGGCAGCAGGGGGCGTGGTGGGGCAACAGGGGGCGTGGTGGGGCAGCAGGGGGCGTGGTGGGGCAGCAGGGGGCGTGGTGGTGCAGCAGGGGGCGTGGTGGTGCAGCAGGGGGCGTGGTGGTGCAGCAGGGGGCGTGGTGGTGCAGCAGGGGGCGTGGTGGGGCAGCAGGGGGCGTGGTGGTGCAGCAAGGGGCGTGGTGTGGCAGCAGGGGGCGTGGTGGGGCAGCAGGGGGCGTGGTGCAGTCCTTGCACCGCTACTGTTCCTTATTCTCATATCTGATATAGACAAAAATACACGCCACAGCTTCGTGTCGTCCTTTGCAGATGACACAAAAATCAGCATGAAAATTACCTCTGCTGAAGACATTGAAAAACTACAAGCAGATGTCAACAAAGTTTTTGATTGGGCAGCAGAAAATAACATGATGTTTAACAGTGATAAATTTCAGGTACTCAGGTACGGCAAAAATGAGGATCTGAAACATAATACAGGGTACAAAACACAATCGAATCTTCCCATAGTAGGAAAACAGCATGTCAAGGATTTGGGAATAATGATGTCCGACGATCTAACGTTTAGGGAGCATAACCAAGCAAATATCGCGCCAGCCAGAAAAATGATCGGATGGATTACGAGAACTTTCAAATCCAGGGATCCCATCACAATGGTTGTACTCTTCAAGTCACTTGTGCTGTCCCGTCTCGAGTACTGCTCAGTACTCACTTCCCCCTTCAGAGCAGGAGAGATTGCTGAAATAGAGGGAATACAGAGAACATATACGGCACGCATAGACGAGATAAAACACCTAAATTATTGGGATCGTCTCAAAGCTCTCCAAATGTACTCTCTAGAAAGGAGACGAGAGAGATACCAAATAATATACACCTGGAAAATACTGGAGGGTCAGGTCCCAAATCTACACAGTAAAATAACAACGTACTGGAGTGAACGATATGGAAGAAAATGCAAGATTGAACCTGTGAAGAGCAGAGGTGCCATAGGCACAATCAGAGAGCACTGTATAAACATCAGGGGTCCGCGGTTGTTCAACGTCCTCCCAGCGAGCATAAGAAATATTGCCGGAACAACCGTGGACATCTTCAAGAGAAAACTGGACGGTTTTCTAAGAGAAGTTCCGGATCAGCCGGGCTGTGGTGGGTACGTGGCCCTGCGGGCCGCTCCAAGCAACAGCCTGGTGGACCAAACTCTCACAAGTCGAGCCTGGCCTCGGGCCGGGCTTGGGGAGTAGAAGAACTCCCAGAACCCCATCAACCAGGTATCAACCAGGTATCAACCAGGTGGGGCAGCAGGGGGCGTGGTGGTGCAGCAGGGGGCGTGGTGGGGCAGCTGAGGGTGTGGTGGGGCAGCAGGGGGGTGTGGTGGTGTAGCAGGGGGCGTGGTGGGGCAGCAGGGGGCGTGGTGGGGCAGCAGGGGGCGTGGTGGGGCAGCAGGGGGCGTGGTGGGGCAGCAGGGGGCGTGGTGGGGCAGCAGAGGGCGTGGTGGGGCAGCAGGGGGCGTAGTGGTGCAACAGGGGGCGTGGTGGTGCAGCAGGGGGCGTGGTGGGGCAGCAGGGGGCGTGGTGGTGCAGCAGGGGGCGTGGTGGTGCAGCAGGGGGCGTGGTGGTGCAGCAGGGGGCGTGGTGGTGCAGCAGGGGGCGTGGTGGTGCAGCAGGGGGCGTGGTGGTGCAGCAGGGGGCGTGGTGGTGCAGCAGGGGGCGTGGTGGGGTAGCAGGGGGCGTGGACTGAACTCCCTCCCGGGGATCAATAGAAGATGCTACACTAGTGTGCTACCAGCGGTACCTCCCCCCCCCCCACATCAAGCGGTACCTCCCCCCCCCCACATCAAGCGGTACCTCCCCCCCCCACATCCAAAGGTACCACCACTGCCTATGGTACTACCTGCTGTCTATATGCTGCTTGTCCCGGGAATCAATGTCCTCGAGGCCCGGTGTCCCCTGGTCCGTGTCCCTCACAAGTACGAGACCTTGTTGGCTGTCCTTGTTTACTCTGTACGTTCCCCCTGAGAGAGGGTAGTCTCTGTGAGGGAGGGAGGGAGGGAGTGAGGGAGGGTATGCGTGTATGTCTCACTCGCAGCATCACCATGGGAACATAAAGCAGACGATTCTCTTCCTTGGCACTGTGATCCTTGGCACTGTGATCCTTGGCACTGTGATCCTTGGCACTGTGATCCTTGGCACCGTGACTCTTGGCATCGTGACCCCTGGCACTGTGACCCCTGGCACCGTGACCCCTGGCACCGTGACCCTTTGCACTGTGACACTTTGCACTGTGACACTTGGCACCGTGACCCCAAACCCTTCTTGGCACCGTAACCCTTTGTATTGTGACTTGGCACTGTGACCCTTGGCACTGTGACCCCTGGCACTGTGACCCCTGGCACCGTGACCCCTGGCACTGTGACCCCTGGCACTGTGACCCCTGGCACCGTGACCCCTGGCACTGTGACCCCTGGCACTGTGACCCCTGGCACCGTGACCCCTGGCACTGACCCCTGGCACTGTGACCCCTGGCACTGTGACCCCTGGCACTGTGACCCCCGGCACCGTGACCCCTGGCACTGTGACCCCTGGCACCGTGACCCCTGGCACTGACCCCTGGCACTGTGACCCCTGGCACTGTGACCCCTGGCACTGACCCCTGGCACTGTGACCCCTGGCACTGACCTCTGGCACTGTGACCCCTGGCACTGTGACCCCTGGCACTGTGACCCCTGGCACTGTGACCCCTGGCACCGTGACCCCTAGCACTGTGACCCCTGGCACTGTGACCCCTGGCACTGTGACCCCTGGCACTGTGACCCCTGGCACCGTGACCCCTGGCACTGTGACCCCTGGCACTGACCCCTGGCACTGTGACCCCTGGCACCGTGACCCCTGGCACTGACCCCTGGCACCGTGACCCCTGGCACTGTGACCCCTGGCACCGTGACCCCTGGCACCGTGACCCCTGGCACCGTGACCCCTGGCACCGTGACCCCTGGCACCGTGACCCCTGGCACCGTGACCCCTGGCACTGTGACCCCTGGCACCGGAAAGCTCTGCTCCAGTAAACGTTTTAAACGTAACTTGCAAAAAAATGTATATTGCCATATTTGGTTGTGTTGAATATTCTTGTCCAAGAATACTTTATCTTCTTGTTAAGGAAGGAACGTTCACGACTCTGACTCACTTGACTACAGCTGCCTCACTTATTGTCTAACGTGTTAACTTTCAACTCCAGGGATCCCATCACAATGGTTGTACTCTTGAAGTCACTTGTCTTGTCCCGTCTCGAGTACTGCTCAGTACTCACTTCCCCCTTCAGAGCAGGAGAGATTGCTGAATTAGAGGGAATACAGAGAACATATACGGCACGCATAGACGCGATAAAACACCTATATTATTGGGATCGTTTCAAAGCTTTCCAATTGTACTCACTAGAAAGGAGACGAGAGAGATATCAAATAATATATATACGTGGAAAATACTGGCGGGCCAAGTCCCAAATTTACACAGTAAAATAACAACGTACTGGAGTGAACGATATGGAAGAAAATGCAGAATAGAACTAGTAGAGAGCAGGGGTGCCATAGGCACAATCAGAGAACACTGTATAAACATCAGAGGTCCGCGGTTGTTCAACATCCTCCCACCGAGTATAAGATTTGTTGCCTGAACAACCGTCGACATCTCCAAGACGTGTCGGACCAACCGGGCTGTGGTGGGTATGTGGGCCTACGGGCCGCTCCAAGCAACAGCCTGGTGGACCAAACTCTCAAGTCAAGCCTGGCCTCGGGCCGGGCTTGGGGAGTAGAAGAACTCCCAGAACCTCATCAACCGGGTATCCTACAGCTCTTCAGGTGTCGGGTGGTGACCAAGGAACTAAGCGTTTCCTTTCTTCATGGGCAAAGAAAGGCACTGAAGCAGGAAAATATAAACGTTTGCGTCTGTTAGAACTTTGTTCTTTGAGAAGATGTTTGACACAGTGTTCCCAGGGACCAAGGGATGCCTCGGGCTGCTGCTCTGTTTGGCAGCATCAATTTTAGCTCTGAAGGAAAGTAGAACCTCCCTCTGTGCCCGTGGTAGAGGCAAGGCTCCTATTAATGATGTAATTAATTGTAGTGTGCGAAGCAAACCAACACTTATAACTTGTGCAATGCAGACTGCGCAGTGCCGTGTTGGTCGGCTTCCACCGTGTTGCAAATACATTTGTTCTCTGTATGAATTAGTGATACAATACAAGGAGCCACTGCATCACTGACGGCTCCTGTGGTATGAAAGAAGTCTCCTTAAGGGAGCATTCTTGGCTTTGAATTGGGCGATGTTCTGCTATCATTGCAGCATAGGGCACAGCTTTAGCTGTTCTGGTGTACCTAGGGTTTGAGAGGTTTTCTACTCCCCGAGCCCCGGCCTGGCGCCAGGCTCGACAAAATTTAATGCCAATAGCATTTGGTGTTCCCAGGCGGTCACATTTCCAAGTACTAACCAAACCCAACGGTGCCTGATGGGACGAGAAGCACGGCTCTCAACGGGGTGTTCCCGTTAATAGGTAATGGTTCCGTCCTTAGTGTCGCCGATGGTGTAAGTGGTGGGAATGGTGGAAATGTAAACATCTTGTAATGACTTTGTTAGTACATCTCTTCTTTATAATTGATAAACATCACCACTACTACCGATAACATCACCACCACCCATCTCCACCACCAATACCACCGTCACCACCACCTTCGTCACCACCACCCATCTCCACCACCAATACCACCGTCACCACCACCTTCGTCACCACCACCCATCTCCACCACCAATACCACCGTCACCACCACCTTCGTCACCACCACCCATCTCCACCACCAATACCACCGTCACCACCACCTTCGTCACCACCACCCATCTCCACCACCAATACCACCGTCACCACCACCTTCGTCACCACCACCCATCTCCACCACCAATACCACCGTCACCACCACCCATCTCCACCACCAATACCACCGTCACCACCACCTTCGTCACCACCACCCATCTCCACCACCAATACCACCGTCACCACCACCTTCGTCACCACCACCCATCTCCACCACCAATACCACCGTCACCACCACCTTCGTCACCACCACCCATCTCCACCACCAATACCACCGTCACCACCACCCATCTCCACCACCAATACCACCATCACCACCACCTTCGTCACCACCTCCCCCAACACCTTCGCCAACACCGCCGCCAACACCTCCGCCAACACCACACTACCACCACCACCGCCACAGTCAGGAGGCGCCTCAGTCACAGCCTCGCGCCTGCTGAAAGGTGTTGTGGTACTCCTGCGTCCGCATTCCCTCTCCCTGGCCGGTCCTTAGCCGGCCACGTATTGTCCGTGCCAACGATGTATTGTCCGTGCCGCCGATGTATTGTCCGTGCCGCCGATGTATAGTCCGTGCTGCCGATGTATTGTCCGTGCCGCCGATGTATAGTCCGTGCCGCCGATGTATTGTCCGTGCCGCCGATGTATTGTCCGTGCCGCCGATGTATTGTCCGTGCCACCGATGTATCGTCAGTTCCAACGCCGTTTTTTCAGTGCCAACGATGTATTTTCAGTGTCATCGATGTATTGTTAGTGCCAGCGTCAGGGCTGGCAAATACATTGTCAGCGCCAGGTGCGAGCGATGGAACAGATGTATGCGCTGGCGATGTAATGCGAGTTCCCAATGTACACTGTCTGTGCTGACAGTGTAACTCCGGTTCTGACGCTGAGTTAGTAATTGCTGGCAAGAATACGGGAAGAGCATACTTCTGGGACACAGTGCTGGGACAGTGTTGGGACACAGTGTTGGGACAGTGCTGGAACACAGTGCTGGGACACGGTGCTGGGACACGGTGCTGGGACAGTGTTGGGACACAGTGCTAGGACACAGTGCTGGGACACGGTGCTAGGACACGGTGCTGGGACACGGTGCTGGGACACGGTGCTGGGACACAGTGCTGGGACACGGTGCTGGGACACAGTGTTGGGACAGTGCTGGGACACAGTGCTGGGACACAGTGCTGGGACACGGTGCTGGGACAGTGTTGGGACACAGTGCTAGGACACGGTGCTGGGACACGGTGCTGGGACAAGGTAGCAGGAGGGTCAGTAACGCGAGGGGTGCTGGGACAGCCTGTGTGAGCGGCGTCGCTCACCAGCGGCGGGGTGTGAGGGAAGAGATGTGTTCATCATGTGTGATGAACACATCTCTTCCCAGTCAGTTACCGTACCCAGTCAATTACCGTACCCAGTCAATTACCGTACCCAGTCAATTACCGTACCCAGTCAATTACCGTACCCAGTCAATTACCGTACCCAGTCAATTACCGTACCCAGTCAATTACCGTACCCAGTCAATTACCGTACCCAGTCAATTACCGTACCCAGTCAGTTACCGTACCCAGTCAATTACCGTACCCAGTCAGTTACCGTACCCAGTCAATTACCGTACCCAGTCAATTACCGTACCCAGTCAATTACCGTACCCAGTCAATTACCGTACCCAGTCAATTACCGTACCCAGTCAGGCCGTACCCAGTCAGTTACATGATAGGCAGAGGGGTAGGTGGGCAGGTAGATGGAGGGGTAGGTGGGCAGGTAGATGGAGGGGTAGGTGGGCAGGTAGATGGAGGGGTAGGTGGGCAGGTAGATTGGTAGGAGGATCGCTGCATGGGCACATATATGAATAGATCCATTGACAGTTAGATGGGTACATGGGGCAGGTAGATGGTTAGATAGATAAATGCATGGGTAGATAGATGAGTAGATAGACAGTACAAGTACTTGCGACTGTACAGGGACGAACCTAACAAGATTCTTCAGGAGCCACGTTAGTCACGTGGCCGAGGTGTGCAGGGAGCAATAGTCTGGATGATCAGGTGCCACTGAAGCGTTAGGATAGTCTTGTGAGAGTAAACAACTCTCAAAAGTGGTCAGAGGTAAATCACAGTACGAGCTCTGTTATCAGTATTAGCGGAACACTGTACCCTTCATTACAGGTACAGACGGGTACGAACCCGGTACAGCTACGGAGGTACAGTGTACTGTGTACAGTACACTGAAACTGTGTACACTGTTTCTCGACCATGTTGTGGGTGTCACAGTGACAGAGCCCCTGGTCAACCCCTCAAGCGCTAACATGAGTGACCGCTCAAGTGGAGTGTTCTGGATCTACCGGGAAAATAAGTTCACTTGGAAGTGGAGGATGAAGCCACTTAAAAGATTTTATAAGTACCGCTCACTCACTGTCCTGGCGCTACTTTATGTAAGTACGGGAAGGTCCGGCTGGTGGTGTCAGCAACTACCCGCTCCAGTTAAGTTAGATACTTATAAGTGTTTATGTGGAGGCTGCAAGTGAACTTTATTATAAGTAGTTAGAGACTGTGCTTTGTGGAGAGTGTTGTCGGTGTATTTTTGACAAGTAGAGGTTTGTAGATGTTGGCACAAGTAGGAACTTTTTTTTTTTTTTTTTTTTTTTGAGATATATACAAGAGTTGTTACATTCTTGTACAGCCACTAGTACGCGTAGCGTTTCGGGCAAGTCCTTAATCCTATGGTCCCTGGAATACGATCCCCTGCCGCGAAGAATCGTTTTTTCATCCAAGTACACATTTTACTGTTGCGTTAAACAGAGGCTACAGTTAAGGAATTGCGCCCAGTAAATCCTCCCCGGCCAGGATACGAACCCATGACACAGCGCTCGCGGAACGCCAGGCGAGTGTCTTACCACTACACCACGGAAACTGTTAAACTTGTGATTCTTAAGTATAGAAGTTAACTAAAATTTGTTCTCGTCCTATTAACTAATACTTAGAATTTTTGAAATAGTCTTCTACGTGTTAACTTTTTAAGTAAAAGATCGTTTACTTAGCATTTCTTGCAAATAACAAGTCCTTTAAATAGTTCAGTTGTAGTACCAAACCAATTTTACGTAGTAACATGCTTAAGTATGTTTAAGTGTCTCGTAAGTACCAACCAATCCTTGTTGGTACAGTAAAAACCTCTGGACCTAAAGTCACTGTCCTTGCACCGCTACTCTCTCCTCCTCACATTAAACACACAAGTACATACTCATATCACAGCCTCATATCATTCGCAAATGATAACAAAATCATCATGAAAATTACCTCGGTAGAAGATACTTAAAACTACAAAAAGATAAAAAAAATCTTCAGCTTTGCAACAGAAAGCATCATGATTCTAAGCAACAACAAATTGAAGATACTTAGACGAGGACAAATTCAGAAATAGTACAGAATACAGAATATGAGATGCAGTCAGGTCTCATAGCAGGAAAACGACCAGGCACAGTTCTGGGACTATGGCACTGGCACCTGGCACTATTTTACACTATGTAAAAGACACATCAAACACTTTACGTAGGGCATACGTAAATCTGTGTATCTATGTATTTACGTATGTAGGTTAGCTTAGCATTCTAAAAGCACCGAATCACCTTCTGTGGTTGAGTGTTCAATAAACCCTTGAACTATATGTTTAACACATCTCTAACCCTGTCCATGGAGGACAGAAGAAAATGTATATATGCTGGTTAGCATTGTAAATGTGTGGCCACGTCTGTGGTAGAAAATAATAATAATAAAAAACCAGTTCTGGCAGCACTGCTCCCTCTCCCTCGTGCAAGACATGCAACTCAAGGTTTTGGGTCATCGTCGATATATATATATATATATATATATATATATATATATATATATATATATATATATATATATATATATATATATATATAACTGAAAACTCACAGTTTTCGATGATGACCATTCAGGCTTGTTTGCATATATATATATATATATATATATATATATAAAAGCTTGTATCGAGATCTCCCCGAAGGTCGAACTACTGACCCTTCCTAAGATACAAACCCTCAGAAGTTGACTATCTCCTGAATAAAGAGAGGCATTAGGCGAAAGGAAACTTGCCCAACCATTTCCGTCCTGCCCGAGAATCGAACTCAAAGACCTACAAAATCTGTACTGAATGTATAGAATCAGTGAAACACTCACAGACTACGCTTGAAAGATCTCTGAGCCATCATAATATACACACGGAACATATTGCAAGGTGAGGTCGAGCACCTACACTGTGAGGTCGGGCACCTACACTGTGAGGTCGAGCACCTACACTGTGAGGTCGAGCACCTACACTGTGAGGTCGAGCACCTACACTGTGAGGTCGAGCACCTACACTGTGAGGTCCGGCACCTACACTGTGAGGTCCGGCACCTACACTGTGAGGTCCGGCACCTACACTGTGAGGTCCGGCACCTACACTGTGAGGTATGTGATGTTGTTAACCTGTGGGAGAGTGTGTGGGCGCCATGGTCACTATCACAGAGTACACGCCAGACATAAGAGGTCCACGACTCATAATCTCCTCTCATATCAACATTTAATTTTCTGCCGGTGTTACTGGTTCAACCTGACTGTCATGGGTGTGGCCCTGTGGGCTATAAAGACAGTCTCACAGACCAGGTGATCGAAGGGAATGGCTGGCCTCAGACTAGGCATTCGGGAGGAGAATAACTGCACCCTACTGACCGAGCAGCAAGTAAACTTTACTTCAGAACACCTCCAGAATAAAGTACACTCTAGTTTACACCGACTGGCAGGTGACACCCCTCAGTGTATTTATTCAGATTTAGATTTAGATTTTTATTATGGTTAAGGTACATACATTGAAGATGAGTTACAAACATAATGTTGGATTTATAGATAGAGCTAGTACATACTTGCATAGCGTTTCGGGGAATCTCAATTCCTTGAGATTAGCTTTATATAAAGCTAAAACATTCGATTTGTTATTATGTAGGTAAAGAAACAATTGTTTTATTTATTTACATGAAAATGCAGCAGGTTCTTATAGTAATTTGATATGTTAATGGACCATTCTGGACGACCTAAGACAAAGTGCTTGGAGCAATACAGGAGTTTACCGCTCGTAAACATTAAAAGATATCTAAAGTTTCGAAAAAAGATACTTTAAGTCAACTTGTAATGAACTTGGATTAAAATTGTACTCCCCGTGGTTAAGTTTAAGCCTGTGTTTCATGGAGAGCAAGGTAAAGCCCCCTGAATATTTAAGTTTAACCATTTAGGCTCGGCAAAATTACCCTCTCTGGGGGCAGACGCCAGACAAATGTTTGTGTTGTACCTTGCGTTAGATGAGAGAAAACGGAACATCGGTGTGAGAAAACGAATCTTGTATCCTGGGTAACTTAAATATACAGATACTTTGGCAGGCGCTCGTCCCGTATCACAGATTCACTGTTACTTTTCACACTATGCACTCAACGCTGATACTTTATTTTGTACACACACACAAAATAGCACTGCAGGATACATTCAATCTAGAAACGTTTAAAGTCAGAAGTGGTTTAGGTAAGAATAGTGTTGGCAATTCTTGCGGATGGATGGTAGAGTCCGGCAAGCGTCGTTATTGAGGATGTCTTTGAAGGCTTTAGAATAAGTTTACGGTTGAGTGTAAACAGGACCTGGCACGCAGGTCTATGTGCTCGATTCTCAGTATATAGGTTGGACACGTTTCCTTTCACCTGGAGCTGGTGAACCTTTCACCAACACACGCTGCCAGGGGACACTAGAGGGGGTTCTTCTTGAGGTTATCTTGAGATGATTTCGGGGCTTTTTTTTAGTGTCCCCGCGGCTTGGTCCTCGACCAGGCCTCCACCCCCAGGAAGCAGCCCGTGACAGCTGACTAACTCCCAGGTACCTATTGTACTGCTAGGTAACAGGGGCATTCAGGGTGAAAGAAACTTTGCCCATTTGCTTCTGCCTCGTGCGGGAATCGAACCCGCGCCACAGAATTACGAATCCTGCGCGCTATCCACCAGGCTACGAGGCCCCTACGAGGGGACCTCTACTGCGTGTAGGAGAGGCACGGATGGGGACCTGTACTGTGTGTAGGAGAGGCACGGATGGGGACCTGTACTGTGTGTAGGAGAGGCACGGATGGGGACCTGTACTGTGTGTAGGAGGGGCACGGATGGGGACCTGTACTGTGTGTAGGAGAGGCACGGATGGGGACCTGTACTGTGTGTAGGAGGGGCACGGATGGGGACCTGTACTGTGTGTAGGAGGGGCACGGATGGGGACCTGTACTGTGTGTAGGAGGGGCACGGATGGGGACCTGTACTGTGTGTAGGAGGGGCACGGATGGGGACCTGTACTGTGTGTAGGAGGGGCACGGATGGGGACCTGTACTGTGTGTAGGAGAGGCACGGAGGGGGACCTGTACTGTGTGTAGGAGGACCACGGATGGGGACCTGTACTGTGTGTAGGAGGGGCACGGATGGGGACCTCTACTGTGTGTAGGAGGGGCACGGATGGGGACCTCATTAATGAGCACGAAACATGGAAAAGAGGTAATGACGGTATGGGTGAGTGATATTACCCCCATACATTTAACAACTCCTTCCCCCCCCCCTCTCTCTCCCTCACCACCTTCTCCCTCACCTCCTTCTCCCTCCACCTTCTCCCCCACCTTCTCCCCCACCTTCTCCCCCCCTTTCTCCCTCATCTCTCCTGCCGCCCCCCTTCACACTTCGTGACTACTTGTTCATGTTATGTATTGACGCCCATCCGGTCGGCCCCTCTCTCTCACGCCCGTCTTATCCAGCACTACCCCCTCTTCTGTGTTCCCCAGCACCCTCTACTCCTCTTCTTCCTCCTCCCCCTCCAATGCCTCCTCTTCCTCCTCCCCCTCCAATGCCCCCTCTTCCTCCTCCCCCTCCAATGCCCCCTCTTCCTCCTCCCCCTCCAACACCAACCTCTTCCTCCTCCCCTCCAACACCTCCTCCTCCTCCACTCCAACACCCCCTCTTCCTCCTCCAACACCCCCTCTTCCTCCTCCAACACCCCCACTTCCTCCTCCCCCCTCCAACACACACACTCCTCCCTCCACCGCTCTCTTTTTCTTCCCAACCTCTTTCCTATGTAGGGTGTACAACCCCCCCCCCCTCCCCCCACAGGAAGGAGAGCCCTCCCTCGGGGTGAACATCCTGCCTCCTCCTCCTCACCCTGCGTACAATCCTACGCTTTCTGTACACAGTATATGAGGGATGTTTTGGCGTCTCTTAAAGGATACGGTGTTGTGTTGGGAGCCTCGGGCTGTGAGAGGACGCGGGGAGAGATGTGGCACAGACACAGTGACAGTTTACTGTGTCTGTTAAACCGGAGGTGGTCACGACACCTTGAGGATTAATGGTGTAACACTTGAATGGGTTGACCACTATCTGTACCTTGGCGTCACTGTCGGCTCTAACAAGGGAAAGAAAGAGGAGCTCAATCAACTCATAGGAACATGCAAAAGTCGACTCAGGGCACTGAAAGCTATGACCTGGAATGGACATGGAGCCTCTATTGCCGTGCTCAAAATGATGTACACAGCCTATGTGCGCTCCGTCATAGACTATGCCGCACCAGTACTGTGCACCTACTCCCAAACCGATATGAAAAGGCTTGAAAGCATTCAAAATGAAGCCATGACAATCATTCTTGGAGTCCCAAGAACTGCCAAAACGTCTAATCTACGAGAGGAGTTGTCCCTTCCCAGTGTTAAAAGCAGAATTCAGGAGCTGAATGCTAAGCTTGCAATTAGGATAGCCAGAGATCCCCATTACAATGATATTGCCAAGAAAAAACTGAGCTCTGTGCTACTTTCAGGGGGAAACAGGAGAAGCAAAAAATGGCATCACAGAGCAGTCTGCTACCTTGAAGAGCTTCACCTGCTTGAGCAAGCCCGTGAGCTCCTGCCTGTAGAGAGGTTACCTCCCTGGGAGGATGACTCATGCAAGATCATCATCAATGAAATGGCAATGAAAAAATCCAACATGATACCACAAGAAATGAGGCACAAGTATCTCGAGGACATTTATAAAGAAGCCGGAGATGAACTAGATCAAATCTACACTGACGGGTCATCTAATCCTATCAATGGCAGGGCTGGTGCAGCATACACGGTAATCAAGGATAATACCTTCCAACGCAGAAATGAAGAAAAAGCACGTATTGAGAACTATGCCTCTTCAACGCAAGCAGAGCTAACTGCCATTGTTATGGCGTTAAGGTTTCTTGAACGGAACACTAATGGTGCAGTGATTTGCACCGATTCAAAAGCAGCACTGCAAAGCCTAAGTAAAAATCAGGCAGAAAATCTTGCAATAGTCGCTGAAATCAAGAGAGCTGTGAGAGTACTTACCAATCAGGGAAGAGTCATCAAGTTTCTGTGGATCCCCTCCCATGTTGGAATATGTGGAAATGAACGAGCAGATGTGCTGGCTGCTGAAGGCGCTGAAGGAGACCATATTGAATACTTCATACCCAAGACTCAACTACAAATTAGAGGTATTATCAGGCAACATCACCGTGACAAGGTAACTGAGGAAAGGAGGATAGAAGCACAAACCAGTGAATCTGTACGATGGTACAACATGGTTGCAGCTGGCAATCCCAATCAGTATGGCCGAAGAGGAGGACGACGAGGGAGAGAATCTGTAATAGCGAGAATCCGTCTTGGATACAAATATCCATGGAGATTTGGAATGGAAACAACAGTTGATCAGCGAAGTTGCAGCATCTGTGGTGAGAGTGATGGACACCGCCTTGACCACTATCTACGTGAATGTGAACACCTGAGAGACATTAGGAATAACTGTAGAATAATAAACCCCACATTGTTTGAGTTAGGAAAACACTATTTGTCAAATATTGATACTGTTCTTAAAAGATTTCCCCATTTTGCACCCGCAAGATAACGTAAGCTTTTAAGGGTTGATAAATGTTAATCTTCTTGTTTGAGGAGCTGTTCACTTGAGACAGTTAAGCAAGTCCCAGCTGTGTCTGGGTACAAGTGACAGGATGAACAACCCAGCGGGTTTTCTTCCTATTGGGGAGTGTTGTACATTCTGCTATGGCGGTATGTTCACTCACAAGATGAGTGGCGCTGCCCAATAAACTCGCCCCTCGGGGCAAAATTTAAATTTAACCTTGAGGATGAACTCATAACATGACAGTGAGACTACCTGTGACATGACAGTGGAAGTACCTGTGACATGACAGTGAGACTACCTGTGACATGACAGTGAGACTACCTGTGACATGACAGTGAGACTACCTGTGACATGACAGTGAGACTACCTGTGACATGACAGTGAGACTACCTGTGACATGACAGTGAGACTACCTGTGACATGACAGTGAGGCTACCTGTGACATGACAGGGAGAGTACCTGTGACATGACTGTGAGAGTACCTGTGACATGACAGTGAAAGTACCTGTGACATGACAGTGAGGCTACCTGTGACATAACAGGGAGAGTACCTGTGACATGACAGTGAAAGTACCTGTGACATGACAGTGAGGCTACCTGTGACATGACAGGGAGAGTACCTGTGACTTGACAGTACATATCTGGCTTGTGAAGAACACTGTACTTTACCGTTTACTATAAATAAGTATATATTATATGGCAGAGTAGGCTAAGGTCTTTACTTGTGGCTACGACTATTATAGTCGCCTCATACTGGCCACATTCACACTATCATGATAGTGAGAACTCGGAATCCAGATAGTGAATACCGAATCCAGATTCGAACTGTGATCCGGAAAGATGAGAGTCGGAGACATTGCCCACTATGCCATGACGAAGGGTCCACACAGGTGGTAGAAGGTCCAGTATTGCTCACTGATACGTTATAAAGAGCTGGGCACCTTTGGGCTGTGGTGGGCCTGCGGGCCTGCGGGCCTGCGGGCCGCTCCAAGCAACAGCCTGGTGGACCAAACTCTCACAAGTCAAGCCTGGCCTCGGGCCGGGCTTGGGGAGTAGAAGAACTCCCAGAACCCCATCAACCAGGTATCAACCAGGTTTATCTCTGATTGTTTGTCACTCAGAGTTGCCGTGATTGGCTTGGTGACTAAGATGCTCAAGAAGCAATTAAGCACAAGATGGGTTGGCATCCCCGCGAGTGTGACGCAACACAAGCGGAGGATGGCGACTGTGATGAGCCTGTCTGGTGCGTCACTCAGTCACCAGTCTCACGGTAATTATTCCCTGCCTTTACCTGCTGCAGGTAGTGAGGACGGCCCTTCCGGTGGGAGGGTGTGGGAGGGAGTGCCCCGGGGACAGGCAGGGGGGACGGCAGCAAATACTAATGTTTAGCGGATTATGATAACGAGGAGCATTGTTTACTGCTGAAGTCTTGTTTGGAGTTGATGTTGTGTTGTTATAGAAGCCGTCTTGGCCACGGGTTGTGTAGGTCGGGTCCCGGGTCCCTGGTCCCGGGTCCCTGGTCCAGGTGGTTTGGTCACGTGAGGCTCCAGGTGCCTCCTCCCCATTTCTTCCCCCCCCCCCCCAACACCAGCCCAACACCTGGAGTATAATTGTATAACTTCTAAATTGTGTTAGTCTTTCCTTGGATCTCTCCTGTACACTATTCTTCTTCTGTTCCTATTTATTTTAGTTCATAGTCCTAGCTCTTCCTCCTCCCCCACACCTCCTCTTCCCCCCCTCCCCCCCCCCCCCTTCCCCGCCCGACAAACCTGCAGGTGAAGGAAACGGAAGTGTGTGGTGTTTAGTGGACTCCGGTTGCCATTATCCGGATGGCGGAGATGGCATGTTAAGGCAGAGAATGGGGGTGAGGGTTAAGGATAGGGGGAGACGGAGAAGGGTAGAGGGGAGAGCGAGTAGCGTAAAAATGGATTGCGTTTACCATGGTGTCTTCAGGCAGGGGGAGGGGGGGGGATCTAGCCTAGCTCTGAAGCCCCGATTCCGTTCTTTTGAGAAGATATGATTCCAGGCTCAGACTCTGCAACTGCCGTAGTGACTTCTGGGTGCAGGTCTGGCGTCAGCCTTGTATCCTGTACCCACTTTGAGTTCTGATTTTGTCCCGTGTCTATAAGTAGCTGGACTTGATAACTGCTGAACGTCGCGATGCTTATCGTCGCCCAGTTGAAGACTGATGTTTGTGGTTGTTGATGCTCGGTGGCACTGTAGAGGCTGTCTTCTGGTGGCACTGTAGAGGCTGTCCTCGGTGGCACTGTAGAGGCTGTCCTCGGTGGCACTGTAGAGGCTGTCCTCTGTTACGATACCAGGACGCGGAGGCGTGTATTCACATAGTTGTATTCACATAGTTGTGTTTGCGGGGGTTGAGCTTTGCTCTTTCGGCCCGCCTCTCAACTGTCAATCAACTGTTTACTAACTACTTTTCTCTCTCTCTCTCTCTCTCTCTCTCTCTCTCTCTCTCTCTCTCTCCTCTCTCTCTCTCTCTCTCTCTCTCTCTCTCTCTCTCTCTCTCTCTCTCTCTCTCTCTCTCTCTCTCTCTCTCTCTCTCTCTCTCTCTCTCTCTCTCTCTCTCTCTCTCTCTCTCTCTCTCTCTCTCTCTCTCTCTCTCTCTCTCTCTCTCTCTCTCTCTCTCTCTCTCTCTCTCTCTCTCTCTCTCTCTCTCTCTCTCTCTCTCTCTCTCTCTCTCTCTCTCTCTCTCTCTCTCTCTCTCTCTCTCTCTCTCTCTCTCTCTCTCTCTCTCTCTCTCTCTCTCTC